>NC_050514.1:15046884-15067710 GCF_002922805.2 Oryzias melastigma
TAGAAATGATATGAACGATAGAAGGGAAATGGCAAAGTAGACACTTTTCTTTCGCCCAGATGAAATATATCATCATATTGCCCAGAACTAACTGATTCTGCACATATTCTTGATATTTTTTTTTCTTTTACTTTATTTTTTCTAAAGTGTGATTTATGACTGATCTTCTCTTATGAAAATAATCTACACAAATTGTCTTTTTAAATTAGTATATTTCAGATTTTTTTTGTTTTGCATTGAATACTGTAGATGATTTTTCTTACTGATGATAATTAATGATCATCATCATTTTCATTGATCATCTGGGTATGCTCTGGATTTTTGGTGCTAGTAGGTGCGGGTTTTTTTGTTGATTATGGTTTGAATGTGCTTGGATTTTTGGTATTTATTACTGTGGATGATTTTTTTTTCCTGATTATAATCGTCTGAGTACATTTAGATTTTTGGCACTGATTAATATAAATGACTTGTCTGTCTGTGGATGTTTGAAATGTAATTATATCACTGATCTTAAAGATGCTTAATAACCTATAATCTATAATTGTAGAGTATAAATATTTGATAATAAACCCTGAACCGGATTTTGATAATTCATGTAAAGAAAATTGTAAGGTCGAACATAGGTGGGATTATATAAATTCACTTCTTCCCACTCCCTTTCAAGTGATCATCTTGTGATTGATAATGTAAGATGTTATTTTATGTATTATTATGTGATTGTAATAAACAATTTCATTCATTCTTTCATTTACAACAAGCTGCTGTTTAAAATACAAGCTGCTGCTCAGTCTGATTAAAGCTTCTAATGAAGGAAATAAAGCGACCAAGTTGATGATCATACATAAGTTTTGCTTAGCTGTATTGTCATTTATTGGTTATTTTTGGCTGTTTGTGTGCACATGCCAGTGACCTCATTACCTGACAGATAATTTGCAAAGAGCTTAATGGTGAGAACTGAATAGAACAGGTGAGGATGAAAGAAAAAAGATTCACCTTCAGAATTGGCTTGTCACTGATCAGGACCAGCCACCAGAAAAACATATTTGCAATTTACAATCTCCAGTGGATTAATTAGTGCATGCCTAGTTGTTTTTCTTTTTTAACTGTACCCTTACTTTGGGTCAAAATAAACACACAACTCGCATGCAGATGTGTATCAAGGCAGACTAAAATAGTTGCAATCAGAGCAGCAAGATTCTGTATAACTCCTGAATATCTGGAAAAGCATGCATATCGTTTAGTCTACAACTCCAATGAACTGGAATTACATTCAATTTTAAATACAAAACAGCAACGACATGACATACTAGCAACTCTGAACCAAAAGTTTATTTGTTTTTCAAAAAAAGTACCAAAACATAGCGATGCTGGTATGTTGTAATTTCTGTAAATTTATATTGGAACATAACCAAACAAAAATTCTGTATGAAAGGTTTTCAGAGTTTTTGCCATTTCCCGTCTCAACGCTCTTTGCAAACACCGCTAAATTATTTTGTTTAGCTTTTATAGCTCACTTTTTTTTGTTTTTATGGGTGATGTAAAAATGCAAAGGGGCAAGCATTAATATATTATTTTTATCCTCTTTCAAAAGCTCATAAATCTTTTGTAATAAATTGTTAACCATTAAGGTAAACCAAACATCCTATTTTCTGAAAAAAATGTAATGCCATGCAAATAGAAAAGTGTGTGGGTTTGTGTGTGTGTGTTTTTTTCCTTTCCTGCCTTTACTAAGATGCACCTTCAAATACAAAGCTAGTATATTTCGAGCACATGCAAGTTTTCAGATTAATGGCAGCATTTGAAAAGACATCTTTTGAATGCAAGGATTCTTTTTCCATTCCAGAGAGCTTGTTACCTTGACAACAGCAGAAGATCTGTAGCACAGGGGGCTGAGCGTGTGAGATGAGCCTGCCGAGGCATGGCTGTGCTGAACAAACAAGCGCTGTCGCTAACTGTGTCACGAGTGCTTCAGCTGCCCTCTTACTAAAGCTCCCATTTTCTTTCCTTTACTCTCCTCTCTGCTTTTACTCGATATTAGGATTTTCATTGAAATGTTCTGTCGTATGTTTCCAGTTTAGCCATCTACTCATCTTGAGTTTTGTCTTTTTCTAAACTCTAGGCTTAACTACCACCTTCTTGTTTATTTTAAAAACTTTTCAAAAGTCTTCACTTTAGCTTTTGCTTTTTTCCATTTTTCATTATAGAATGTAGTGATGATGAGTGATGATTAATCACACCCATTCTTTGTGTTTGTTATCAGGAAAAGATGGAGCTCTCAGTTTGTTGTTTATGTCCCCTGGTGTGCATATTGGTATTTTTTTTTTCAACAAAAATGCGTGCTATGATTCTCCTATGCATAAATTAGACTTAATCACTAATGTAGATGTCAAGGGGAGAAGTGTGGTGTTCATCTCTTTTTTTTGTTTTTTTAATTCTCCTCCCTCCTGGCCCATCCCATATATCCCCAGCTGTCTCTCCACACCCTTCAGTGTAAGGTTTCTTTCTCAGTGTTTGCGCATAGAGGGGCAGATGATTGAATCTAATTAGTCAAGATGTTACAATAACATCTGATACATGATCCTTAGACGTACAGCAGGCTGGACCCAGGCTGTCATTACTGAGTTTGTGTTTCTTCTCATTGTCTGTTGGGTTTGGCGTTCAGGGTAATGGAGGGTGGGGTTTGACTGTGATATCAGCTATCTAGTGACACTCAGATGCAAGATGATTCTATGAATATAGATGAACTATTTTTATAAAAAAAAAAAAACCTGTATGCAATTATCCAAAACTATTCCACAAGGGATGGGAGATATGGCCTTTAACAAATATCTTGGATATTTTTTATTTTGTTTATCCTGTATAATTTATTAATTTCTCTATCTTTTTGATAGCTTCTCTAAAAAAACATGAATGTGAAAGTAAGCAGTTATACAAAACGCTTATTAAGGTAAAATCCAAATTGAGCTGGTTTCAGCTATTCATTTTGTGTTATTTGTAGGCCTGAGACAAACTGAACTAAAGCAGAGTTCATGGGGGGTCTTCAAAGTTCTTAAAAGTCTTGTTGACTTTTTTATCGTTTACTGCATTTGTGAAATTTCAAGGCCATACAACAACCTTCTCTCAGTTTGGTTTTACCCATTTAAACCTCACAGTTTGTACTGAAAGTGGGTAAAATTAAGATCCAATTATTTCGAAAGATTTAATTATGGAACAGTCATGGAAGAGCCTATCCCAGCCCTCGAGCATCATGGGAAAATGTTAATTTAATATTACATGGTTGGAGAAAAGTTCAAACTATACTTATACTCATACTTTGCATTCAAAATTATTTGGGATCTTCTTCACATTAGAATAACAAACATAGTGGAGTTGTTTTGATTATTAGTAATTGTGTTTACATTAAAGCGTTTTTGCCTATTAAAACTCAGGTTGTACACAAGTAGAAGTTCTCTACTCATTCAATGCCAGCTCCATCCAGTGAGGAGTGAGCATTTTTCCTTCCTATTCACCATCTGTGTTTCTTAAATGTAAAATTTTCTGGTTCTACTTTGAAGGGTGTAAAGGTTACACATGGTGCCAATTATCACAACAAAAATATAAAATTGAATCTATTTTGATTCATAGTTCACAGTTTAATTATTTTCCCAATTTGATACTGATATCTGATACTGATACTGTTACTAATGCACTTTTCACATAGTGTTTTTTTTAGTTAGTTGAAGGTGGTATTTTAAACATTAAATAATGAATATAATATAAACTAAAATACATTTTTTATTTGAAAATAATATAATCATTTTTTTCAAAAATAATTTATTTCACAATTTATGCAACTTTTTTGTGATAACTAAAAATCACAAGGCAGGCTAAAGGTTTGTGTCAAAAACCTTATACCTTTTTACTTACTAGCTTGAATGATGCTTGTAGGGATATATTTTATTTCCACTGGTGCTAAAACCTCTGAGTGGGAACTAGTGAAAGACACACAGATTCTTTTTAAGCTATCAGGTTTGGCAACAATTCTTTATGGTCCACCTACCATTGCAGGGGCACTAATTCACTATGAACTCTTGCCGACTGCAGGTAGTTAGAGCGTTCTACTTCTATTGCGTCTCTGAGTAGCTGTAGAGAGAGGATTTGCTTGATTTTTTATTTTTTTAAAGAAACTTCCAAGAGTTTTCTTTTTTGGTGGCTCTGGTTAAAAGACTGCTGTTGTTTCACAAGGCTGTGAAGCAGCTGATCCTGTTGTGCTTTGGTCAGACAGCATAATCCATGCTTCCTTGTCCAATATGGCTCTAGACTCAAGACTAAGCTAGTGTAGAATCCTCTGACAATTCCATGTCTATCAGGGCATTAGGAGAAGGATCGGCAAATTACTCGGAAGTTATCCAGGATGGGATCTTTCATAGACTTAAGTCAGTTAAGTTCATTGACTGTATATAGGAATTGGACTGACTGAGCCATCCCCTTTTCATTTCAAATGAGAAGTACCTACTTGTTCCAGAAAGCCAAAATCCTAGACTTCACTTGAGAAATAAACAACTATTTCTCAGTCATATTTGTTAGAATAACTATTCTTTTTCTGTTACCTTTTTTCAACATCTTTTTGCTATTCCTTTTTTCCTTCTTTTTTTCATAATGTTGTTTCTTTCGTTCAAGGTATTTATTTTATGAATATGAACTGACCAAACAGACACCTCAACGAAAGTATGTGATCTCACGTCGGACGTTTAAAAAGTTTGTTTGGGAAATTCTCCTGAGCCGACTTTCAAGTGGTAAAAGTGTGGACTTTCAACAAGCTTACTCCTCAATGGCAGGGGTGGTTGCCATAGAAATGTTGACTCAGCCCAACTCAGACCAATCACTCCTGCCTTAGTCTGATTACAGCATGGCGATGTATCTATCGCAAAAAATGGTGACTGAAATAACTTCATTTCCTAGGAGCCAAGTCATTCTCTATGGATGATGTCACACTCACTCGGTCCAGTTCTCATATACAGTCATCGGTCAAGGGTCATAAACCTGAACAGCTAAGGAATCTTGAATGGAAGGGATGAAATACAGACTTGACACAAGAGGCTGTTGTGTAGTCTACACTGGATACAGCTTTTGTGAACTCTGCAAATGGTTTCAGAGCTTTGTGCATTCACTTTAAGTCTTCCAGATCTTGCCAAATCAGGGTGACATGCAGTTTTTCTCTTACCTCAAGACTAAACTACTGAAATGGCTCGATCCTGCTTAGCACTTGCTCAATCATTTCCTGGTGGAATCCATAGTTGTTTGGAGACTCAGGAATGCAGGAATATTGAACTCTTTTTTTTTTTGTGTGGGGAGGAGGTCTCTCCTCATCCAACTGAATGAGAAGCTTCTCAGTCTTTCTGGCAGCTATTGGCTCAATGTGGGCATCTTTCTAGCTTTTCCCTGAGGGGAGTAGAAAAAGGATAAAAAGTGTTTTATAGAAACCAAGTAGTCCAATAATTCAGTCTGACATTGTGTATTTTGTAAGTTATCTCTACAGATAAAGATGGGATTGTTTGTTTGTTTTGTTTTTTTAGCATAAGACATGCTCAGATCCAGAATCCTTAATTGCTCACTAAAATATAACACAAATTCTAATGTACTTTATATAAATCCATAACATACTAAAAGACTAACATAATGTATTCTTTAGATTTGTATGTGTGTGTTAGTTAGCGTTTGTGTAACTGTGTGTATGATAAAAAAAAAAAAAACATGCCCAAATGATCCCAGAATTTGAGCTCTATTAAAATTAAGCTGACTGATTAAAAAATAATAATAATAATAATAATTACACCCCCATTATCCCCACAATGACATTACTAGTAACTTGACTCACTAGAAATTTGATGTTAATATGTTTTATCATGTGTTTTTCCTGCTCTTATTAGTATTTTCTTACTCATTCCTCAAAGTTGATTTGATGTATTCCAGTAATCAGACATTGTTTTTTAAGTCGCACCTAGAATATATAATTTATTTTTGAAAGTGAAAATACCTTAAACCTTAATATCTCAGATGCACAGTTTTTGCATTTTTAGATATGCCAACATTGTTGCATTTTCCACTCTGAGGCATGGTTAAAAACCTTTTTCCATGAACAACAGCATGCCTTATAATCCAGAGCATTTTATATATTGATTTATTATGTTTGTGCTTACTGGTTATCAAAGTGAATTTGAGGGGTAAACAAGACTATGTCAAAATGTCAGTCTGTTTTTTTTATTTTATTGTATTTTTTTTACAAGTTTCAAATAACGTTGGATGTTGTTATAGATACAGTAATGCAGCTAATGTTCTTCAATGTTGGACTTTGTTTTTTTAATTATTTTTTTTTTTTATAATGAGTTCCAGACAAGTGTTTTTGTGAATATGCTAACACAGTTAATTTACTTCTGGTGCCAAACTCTTTTTTTCCAGCAACATCACAGTGATGCTTGTTTTAGCAGATTCAGTCTACTTTTTTCTTATTTGTTGCAAACATATCTGGGAGTCACAGGTATTGTGAATACGCTAACATGGCTAACGTGTAGTGTCTTTCAAGTTCTAGAGTTACTATGAACACAGTAAAATCTGATTACTTGGTAGATCTGTTGGTCAGTGGTTAAATTATAGTCTTGACAGTCATTGTAATCTAGATTCTTAACTAGAGGTGTGCCAAAATACCAATATTGCGATTATATGGCTATTTTTAGTCCTGCGATTGATTCTTGATGGGTTCCCACCAACTATCTATCTTTTATTTTCATTTGAAGAGGCCGTAAAACGTTATATTCGCCATTCTTTGGTGAGGCGTTCCTTTGTATGTAGATGGGAGGCAAGCGTTGGAAGACTAGCTGTCATGAGCACCAACGTGCCTGGCAGCTACTTGAATTATTTCATTTTCATTCTCTTGTTTACAAAAAATTAAGCATTGACACTGCTTTTCATGTTTACTATTGTGTACACTGAATTTTTACAAATAATTCCAGTTCATTTGGTGACAATGCTTGCAAAAACATAGTATTACTGATTTACACAAAAGTGTCTAGTTTGTTGCACAAAATAAGACACAATTTGTACATTATGATTGTGTTCAAGCTAAAAAATAAATGGGGATATACTTTCCTCAAAAGTAACTTTCAAGTTTTTTCTGGAAAAGAGTGCTTGCTTACAGACTTGTTGTAAACAAATTTCAGCCATAAAAATGCAACAGAAAGATCAAAAAGGTTTTAACTTTGTTTTGTTTTGTTTTTTTAGCCTCTGATAGTCTGCTTTGCAATACCTTCATTAAGGGAAAGTACTTTTCTTCAGTTGTTTAAATGAAAGGAGGCAGGGTAAAAATCCTGCAATGTTGTGCTCACTAAGGAATCACAGTTTGATGAAAAACTTTTAAAAGTTTTTGGTTGCTTTAATTTCTTAGATATCTGCTTCTCGATACTTAATTAATTATTGAAGATACAATTTGCATTGTTCTGATTTCTAATAACTTATTGTGTAGAAAACAATTTCAAGTTTTCTGCTTAAACCTTCAATAGCAAAGCTTTTTTGCTGTTGTTGTTCTAAATGTTGCCCTGTGATATTGATTAGCTGAGGTTTATGGGGTAAAGCAGTTATCACCCACTTTTTGCTTTGTAGGATAAGGTGTTGTGCTGCCACAGCACTGCTGTTAATCATGCACACATTAAGGAAAGATACATGAATATGCAGATCGTGTGTCCTACTGTTCAGCTTTAAAAACTACCACAGCGTTTTAACAAATGTAAAAGCAATGATTTGATAAGCTTTTATTTTTTAGAATTGCAAAATTTCAGTTATTTTGATTTTTTTTGTAAACTCTATCTTTTTAATCTGTACACCACAATCTCACGTGTGAAATATGCTTAAAACAAAAAACAGCATGAGAGTAGTGGAAATAACTTTGTTATTATTTGTGGTTTGACAGGTATCAAATCTGTTCCAGACATTGTGGAAAATTGCCTTTTCATTTTTGTGAGATATGCCTCTCGTTCTTTTTTTCACCAATTTTCTTTATCCTACTGCAGTGGTTGTGGGTGGTAAAGTGGAAGCTGTTGTACACCTGAGAGTGATTTGTTTTGGTTTTGAACTTGATAATCGTGTTGAACCACTTGGTGACCGCTTAGCTTTTTGTTTTCTTTGCTAGAGATAGTATAGTGCCTTCACCTGCACTTGTGACTACATCTTACAAAAGAAAGTCAGGAAAAAAGTAATGTAAAAAGGTTCTAAATGTGTTAAATATTAGCTACATTATTGTTGTTATCAAAAACAAGTAGTTCAAATGAAATAATCTATGTTTTTACGCCATCTTTAAATAATTATATTTCATAAAGTTGTTTTTTTAATGATGAGACTACATATGGATAAATGTCTTTGTATTATTATTATTATTATTACAGTGCTTAGAACTTTGCTAGCTAACTCTTAATGATGCCTTATACCTGTGTATACTGGTAATTATCTTTGTAAATAAAAGTTGCCCACATTTTGGATTTACTGGTACTTTAATGTACGGTAACTAACAAAAGTGAGCATGCATCTTATATTTTTGTAAATATTTTATCTTTTCATAGAATGACAATAAAGACATGACACTCTGATTGTCAGATTATCAGCCTTTTGTTGTTTTGTTGTTCCCTTTAAATAAGTTGACAAACGGTCAATAATGTCTCAACTGCTGAAAATTATGAGTTGTGTACAATTACTTGTTTTTCCAACACATTCTCATCCCCATGTCGCCACATATTGTTTGGTTAAGGCCCCTTCTGTGTCACTTTTTGGGTGTCCCCAAGACATCGTTTTTTGACGTGCTGGCTTTTCATAAAATCCAAGGCCCGCATCCCTTGAGATTTTGTACCAGATGCGGTACTGGGTGCGCACTGGTCCTTGGGACACGTCCAGTACCGTTACCCTAACCCAGTACCGGTACCTTAACCCGGTACTGATTTGCATCTGGTACTGGTTCGGGTCCGGTACTGCATCTGGTCCAGTGTCAGGTTAGGGTACCGGAATGGGGACTGGTGCGCTACGCGTCGCGGTACTGGACCGGTTCTGGTTCGCGGCTTGGAGGTTGGGGACCCGTGATTTAATAGGATCAGCCAGTGTGTCAAAAAACGACGACTTGCGGACATCCAAAACGTCAAAAAGTGACGCAGAGGGGGTCCTTGACTATGCTGACTTGGGAGTGAGAATGTGTTGGTTTTTCCTCCCTGGTGTTGTGACTTTTTGGGGGTCACAAGGTCTCAGGTGAATGGGCAAGAGGTGTGTTAAGTTTGGTTTCATCCCTGTCAAGCTGATTGATGGAAGTTAGAAATTACTCTTTATGGCATATTACTCCCAAGCTTTAAGAATAATGTAAAAATAAATGAATAAATAAATAATAATAAAAAGTAAAAAAAAAATAAAAAAAATTGAAACTGAATATAGGGGCTAAACAGCACTTTACATTTGAAATAAAATGGGAGGATAAGCCTCTAAGATCATTTTAGGCATGCACATACCATACAAATCCAGGTGTTGTCCGCTTGAAGATAGACATAAGAGTGCTTACCAGCCTTGTTACAGTTGTTGAAAGAGTGGGGATTCACTGCATCAGATTTACTTTGTCACCTCAGAAGAAGCCTCTTTAAAAAATGAAGCTCACGAGCCTCCATTTTTTTGCTGAAAACCGGCATATTAAGGGCATTGGTTATCATAAGCATTCTTTCTGATGATAAGGCCAATATACTGATTTGGTTTCAACAGTTTATTGCTTGAGTGGCAGCTACCAGAGTAGAACTGCAAAGAAAAACGTGTTTACTCTACAATCAAGCATGGTGGTGGGAGTGTTTTAGTTAGGGGATGGGCGTTGTTGGCAGTGGAAAGGTACAGTTCATTGAGAGCACCATAATTTGAAAAATTAAACCCAAATTTCTTTATAATTATGAAGTAGAAAATGCTCCCCTCCTTTCTGAAGTTGGGCTTCAAGGCAGAAGGTAAACATGAGCATAGGAGGTACATGAACATAAGTGGTCTGATGTTCACCAGCTTCACAGCGGAGTGGAAGAGTATTCCAGCGCCAAAATGGAATATTCTAGAGTTGGAAATGATATACAAAATATTCACACTTTGTCTACTATTTTGACATTTTCACTGAGTCATATTCTCACTTTGGAATCTTATTTTTGAAAATTCAGTTTTTTTTTTTTTTCTCCATCTCCATCCAAACCTTTAATCTGCTCAGCTTTATTCATACGTTTGTAATTTAGCTGCCAAAGTTTTAGAACTGAGTGATGTTCCTTTTTCTACACCTAAACTCATGTAAACTATGGGCTTTTATGCCCTGTGTGATCATACGTGTAGACTAAAATAAGTCTTATTTGCAGCAGCATAGGCAATGAAATTTGCCATTAGTTGGAGTTAGCCACTAAATTAAGGACTAGTCATGTGGATAATTGGCAAACTTTGGCCGATTAATCATTTAATCTCTAGAATATTAACTTTTTAAATTAACTTTGGTTCACAAAGCCGACTCAGCTGTTTTAATACATTTTTTGACCAGAACTGCGAGTTGTTTTCTTTGTGCTACTTTATTTCTTATGGCGACCTCTCCTCTGTTATCACATCAAGTCTGTTTATATGCCAACTTAAAGAGGATAATTAAAGATAATCTCATGTTTGCAAACTGACCTTGGAAATGCAGTCATTATAAAATACTAGTGTACAAGTTTTGAGTCTATTGGACTTGTTTTAGAGAAAGTACATATGGTATGGACTAAGTTTCAAAGTTGCAGTTAGATTTAAAATACCCAGGTCTGTTCTTTGAAAAAGTTACACTGAAATGTCAAGAAATATTGAATTTCTAGGAATTTCCGGGATAAATTGACTTTTTATCATTATCAGCCAGCATTTGTTAACAGATAAAGAACACCAGATGGTTCTGTTCACAAAGTTACTTAAAATATCTGTTAATTCAATAAGTTAGATTGTGAAATCATATTTAGTCTTCTTGCAAACAGCCTTACTGCCCTTAAAAACTCTCTTATAAATGTGCCATTCCATCTCCGAGATTATACTATTAACAGATTGCCTTCTGAACATCAAGCATCTGCAGTATTGCATAACAAAAAGGTAAACTGTACAACAGCTGCAAAATAGAACAGTGGAGGTAGCAGGGCTAATTGTGCTGTTTTCAGCATCTTGTTTACTTTATCATCAGGGTCTTCTGTCACTGATAATGATGGGAACATGACAAATGAGGGAACATGAGGCTATGTGTGTCTCTGAACATCCAGTCAGAGTGAAACGGGGCTGTCATTTCATAAAAAAAGTATCTTTTAGGGGCAAGATTTTAAACTTTGTCCATTTTAATCAATGTTTTTAAACAGAAGAAAATATTTGTTTTCAAAATTATAGTTCTTAATGGTTTGAAAATATGACAGAAGTGTCCAAGCCAGTCACAAAATGTACAAAGCACAGATTTTTTAATTGTACTTGTGTAGATTTAGCCTGTGTGTATCATTACAGTCTATGTGCATTTTCTTTTTCTTTTCTTTTATCAATCATTTTGTGTGAGCATACACATTTTGGCGATGTAGAAAGCCAGAGAACAGTAGAGGTTGAACCATGAAATTTCGGGGGGGATGTTCTGGCATCAGTCCTCTCTCACTCTTTAAGACAAAGATACAAAGTCAGAATGCAAGAGCTAGTATTGATGTATAAAGAACAAAAAATAAATACATAAATGAGAGAGAGAGAAAAAAAAACTGTAAATAAAACATTTACAATACAATCAGTCCAGTCTTTTTTAAGCCTTCATATTCTAAGTTCATCTTCTTTTGCTAAATCTGGCACCTAAATGCTATTTGTATTGCCTCTCAATCCCTTTACTATCCATTAAAACCAGTTAGATGACAAATGCAAGGGCTCAAATTGTGGTTGCAAGGATATAGTGTGTGTTCACAAGACTGTTTCTGAAAAAATGTCTCACTCTTAAATAGGGATGTCCCGATCAGGTTTTTTTGGGCCCGATCCGATTCGGAGTCATTGTATTTTGTGGATTTGCCGATACCAAGTCCCGATCCGATACTTTTAAGACATTTAAAACATGAACAAATTGAATAAACAGATTTGTGTTGTCCCATATTTATATTTCATTAACCTTCTTTTATCATTACAAACTTAAATAAAACACTTCTGTGAAGTAGCTTTAATAGCCAAGTAAAAATAGAGCAAATATAAACTAGGAAAAAAAATAATATTTTCTTATTATATAAGTGATAATTAGCCATGAGAGAAAGTTTAGTGACTTTAGCTTTAATATCTTTAGAGCTATTGAACATTTTTGACCAAATGGGATTCCTGTCCTCATTTAGAATTCTTAAAAATGAATTATGACTGTTTTAGCATGAATTTGATGAGTGTTCATGACTTGCTCATATCATTATTATTTTTCATTTATGTTTGTTTTTTAAGATTATGTGCTTCTTTTTAAGTTCTTAAGACATCACATGTTCTGCAGCCGTCTGTCTGCAGCATGGAGAGCTTAACATTAAAAAGAAACAACATTGTCTTTTTCTGTTGAAATGCCTTTAGAGGTTGTTGTTTAGAGACACTAGCTGTCAGTTTAAAGCATTTTCAAAAGCGTTATTGATCCTGGAAGTCTGAATCCGTGGTTGGCTAGCTAGCTTTATTGAACTGTTTACATTAGTCTTCTGCTTGAACTGTTGCTGTTTTCTGCTGCGTTTTCCGGGAATAACATTTTGTGATCTGTTCATGACATGCAGATTTCTAGTGGAGTATTTATCTGGAATAATAAGATTGAAAAATAAAGCGCTGATCATTATAAGAACAAATGAAATATCCGATCCTGATCGGACAAAGGAGCCCGATTTCGATCGAGTCTTCAAACCACGTGATCAGGCCTGATTTCCAATCACGTGATCGGATCGGGACATCCCTACTCTTAAATACCCTTGTGTGACATGCTTCCCAAATCTTTTTTCTTACTACTGGGTAGAAACCACTTGACTTTTTGAAGGTCAACTTTCTTCCATCATCTGTTAAAGGAAAAATGTCTTACAGGATAACTCCAGTGTGCTGTTTTTAACCCTAATTATCACAGTTTAGGAGTAATAATATGAGCCTCGTGACAAGACATAAAGCATGAGTCACATGCACCTGGATAGGGGGTTGACCTAATGGGTGTTGCTGGTTTTTGGGTTGTTTGGGCCCTTGGAGGGTCATGGACAGGAGCGGCAGCATCTTAAAGGAAGTGCAGGTTTGTCTTGCAGTTACCTTGTGGCTCATGTGGCTACCTTAAGAGATGAGAAAAAAATGGACAGTAGGATTGCCCTGCCTGTAGTAAGTGTATTGTGAAGTATTTAAAAGGATAATGTAAGTTACACGCACTTATGACATATGGGTGATGCTGTTGTACAATGGCCTAAAGCTACTCTGTCGTTGTTGGTGAACTGCATCCACTGGCCCCTTACTGACGGCTCGCAAATGCTGGACGCACTGGGTGTGCAGGTGATTTGTAAGCGCCTGTGGGACGCCAAACTACAATTTCATTGTCTTTTTCCTAATTTCTGATTGTAGGGCTGAACTTGAGTTTTGCACACTTATTATTTTAACAGCACCCACAGACCCCTTGTGCAGTGCGCAGGATTGGAGGGGTAGAAAAAAGGTACAATCTGTGTGACATACCTGTGTCTCACCTATTTCACCCTTAGACCCCGCCACTGCTTACCTCTCACTCGCATTATGAAAATCAATTGTCTGTCCACACCAAAAGTCTGTTAACCTGAAGCTCCTGCCGTGCGTGGATGGAGCTTCCGTCAAAAACTTTTCTTAAACTTGTCATGGAGGACGCGGATACTGAGAGATTGGTTTTATTTTATTTTGAAGAGCTGAATAAAAGCAACGGTACACGCCTCTGTGTCTGGGTTTACATTTCCCAGTGAGGAGCAGCAGCTGCTCCTGCAACAGGGACATGCCATCAGGGAAAGGCAGAATGGCAAGCCAAAAGTATCAAAAATCCCCAGAATAAGCAGGCATGGCAGTGCCTCACCTGCACATGTACTATGATAATAAGAATTATTTGAAATATGTAAACATTCCCACAGTTGGTTTTAATACTAAAATTAATACCAAGAAATAATGAAATTTTAATTTTAACTCACCGTACACTGAAAGTATTAAATAGTACTCCGTTAAATTTAAGTAAATGTGTTTATTGTAGTTGAATAAGATGGACTGTTTTAAGGAAAAAAAGACCTCAATGTAAATTCCATACAGGAAAAGTTTTTCTTTTTTTTGGTGCTTTAAGGCAGACAGAAGTGATGTTTTACAGTCTTTATGTTTGTTAATAAAGCACCTTTCCCTTTAAAAATGTCTATCACTATTCTGGGATTTAACGTGGTTATAACAAATACAGCTGCAGTCTTAGTAAGACTGGAACAAATAAACAATTTCTAGAAAATCAATTACATAAAAGTTAATTAAAAGTTTGTAAGAATTATTTTGTTAGAAAAAAAGTCACAACAATAAGACTCCACACTTTAATGTTTTCCTTTTATGGACACTTTTTAAGTTACATAAGTACTAAAAATTAAGATGAACTAAACGATTTTAAAAAGACAGTTAATAATGCAAATATGTTTATGTTGAAATTTATACTGTTTTAATCTCTTTCAGGATTCGGTGGATAACGCAGCAGCAAGTTTTTTTTTTTTTCTTTTTTTTTTTCTTGCACCCCTCCTTTTTGTCGGATTTAACACGCTGACATTCTCCCACAACCATGGAATCGGTATGTAGACCAAAATCTTCTTGCAAATCTAACATCAAGTTGATACTTGCTCTTTTCAAGCACACTATCATAGAGGCACTTGATGTAAGCAGTCTGGCTCTTTCTTTTTTTTCACTTTGCAAAAATTGCTATGCACTGTTTTGTCTGTTGTTATCGCATATGGTCCACAAAACAACAACAAAAAAAGCTGTCGTATAGGCATTTATATCCACAAAGTTGCATCTAAAATAATAGAACTCGAGGAATGTCAATAGTTTCTTTATTTATCTTAATGTATAATAGTATAGATATTTGGCTTTAATCTTTGTTGTTTGACATGCCATCGACTGCTTGTACCAACAGGAAGGCTAAAAGCTAATGAGTATTGAGCACGATATCCTGGAATGCATCTGTAAAGAATAGGGTTTAGTGTATGCTCAACCTTTGCTGTTCTGTCCCTTTGTCAGGGGGTTTTGTGCATATCTGCATTCATTTCAGAATGTGTTAGTGTGTGTACATGCTTGTCTGTTTTAGAGTCTATGAGAAATGGGTCATATCGTCTCTGTGGTGATGAAGTAGCATGTGTCCAACAAAAGTCATGCTGCTTTAGTCAGGGCGTCATACTCACAGAAATGGGCCTTCTTGGTTTGTTGTGGCTTACAATATACTTGTCATTTTTTAGGTTTTAGTGGAAAATTGCTTTATTGTACATGTATTCAGAGATTTTAGCATGTCTGCTACGTGATGAGACATTGTCTTATGTGATAAAATGACATGGTTAAAATATATTTTTGGTGTTTGATTGATATACAGAACTTATCCAGGCTGCTGTCAAAAATCTGTCAAATTATGTAGAGTGTTTTTCCTCAAATATATGAAATTGAAAACCTGTTGAATTTATGTGATAGCATTGCTGTTGCAGAGTGGCAAGTGTGCATGTTGGTTTTTAACTGGGATCAGCTTGTACATTGGCCTTTCCTTTCCTAATATGCAAAAATTAGCCTCTAAATCCTATTAATCTTTAACTCCCTTGTTGTGTCTAAATGCCTGTAGGGGTGTGGAAGTGAGAGCCGTTGTTTACATCTCTGAGCCGAGTATGTCTGTTTACCATCACTGGAAACTGCAGTAATTGCACTCAAAGTTTATTGTCATGCCAGGAGTGAGATGTGTGATATTTTTTTTTGTTTGTTTGTTCTTTTGGCAGCTGGGCACACACTTACGTGCACTCAACAACCCTCTGCTACTCCTCTCCTCCCTTACCTCATGTGATGCCAGTCACATGTTTTCCAGACAAGCAGCTCAGTAAATCAGAATCAGACTTTTATTTTTAACTACTTTAAATCCTCCATCTGGTCTTGCTGGTTAGCAGAATTAACCAACCTCGGTGATGCATTTTTTCCCAGGGAATGTTCTGAATACTTTACCATTTTGTGGCATTCGATAGTGGTCATGGTTTTGTTTATAACGGAATAAATGTAAATGTTATTTTTCATAATTTACCCTCAATTACCCGGGTTAATAGTTTGCTATTCTTAGATTATCATTTCTTTTTTACTTTTTTGTACATCACAGCTAATTTTTCTGTTGATAAATAAAGGGCTTTGGCATTACTTTTATCACACATTTGGAAGACAGTTAAAGGTACATTTTGAAACAAAAAGTGCTATTTTTATTTTATTTTTAAGGGAAGAAATCAAAACTAAAACATACTATTTGAAAGAAGACAAATCTCACCATTTACTGGGTTGCTTATATGTTCTTTTCTGCAAAAAAAAACGTATTTATTGTTTATGTCAGTGTCTTCACTGTAGCTAGGCTACTTTCTAAAGGTGTGATTTGCCTTGTGTACTTCATGTAACCATTACAAACGCTGATATCATTCTTTTAACCATTCTCAATGGGTTTCATTTCAGTGCAGATGAAAGGCCAAGTTATTTTAACTTCTCCATGGATTCCCTTCTAAAACCGTCTTTATCATTGTCTCTGCCTCCAAAGCAAGGTTTGTTCCTCAGTGGGGATTAGTGCGAGCAGCAGTTATGAACAGGGAAGTGGGCTTTGCCAGTCATATTACATAACTCGCCCCCGCCAGTGGAGCGCGGCCTGGCCTGGCTGCAGAGACGACCAAAGACGCTTTGTTTTCCAAACCTTTCCTTTTTTCTCCTGCTATACTGCTTCTCCTTCTTCCCTAGGGACTTACTGCTTGCTAATACTATATAGAAGGAGTCTGTTTGCAGGGAACAGGCAAGGCAGTGTGACTCTGAGTGTGGAGGCATATGCTAATAGAAAGCTGAATGGCAGAGAACACATATTTTAACCAGAGAAATTTAACTCTACTATAAGTTATTCGGTTTAACAGAGATGGGACGGGTGAGAATGCCCCTATTTTTGGTGTAAACTCACTCACCACTTTTACCTCTCATGTAACTGTATAAGGTGAATTTGTTTACTGGTCCATTATCTCAGTTGTGATTAGTTTTACAACTTGATCCACACTATATGGCTAAATTGATGTATGAGTGACATGCATTACCACTGCACATTCTGTATGTTGCATGCAAATCAGTCTTCGGAGTGCACTGCCCATCCCATTAAAAGGCTAGTTGACCTGGTAGTATACCTGCTTCTTTCGGTCACTGTATTTTGTTTGTTTTTTCTTCACAATGCATCTTTTCCTGTTCTTAAAGTGTTTCTGCCAAAGTTGAGACATGTAGGTTCTTGAGTAATCTCTGTTGATGGAAAAATTATAGCTGCCCTACATCAGTAAGTAGGGTCTGTGTTATTATAATTACAACTACATTTGACTGCGCAAAATGGTTTATATTGCAAGCTCATGGTGGCATTCTTCCGTTTGGACTACAAGCATGTTAATGGTTGACTTTTGTTGCATTTCAAAACAGAGTTTTGCTTACTATACATTGGCATAATGAAGGGCGGTGAATTAAAAAAGATTACAAAACACTATCTTTTGTTTTTCATAACTGTTTCATTGATAGTTTTTATTAGTAGCTTAATTATTTTGCTGAAAAGAGTTTCAGTTTCAAGATTTTAGATTATTTTTTCTTCTCGTTTCCGTTTTCCACATTAGTAAAAGTATTTTATTTTGGTTGAAACAATAATATACTTTGTTTGACTAATTCAGCTCTATGTGCTCCAAAAAAACTGAGATGTGACTAGGATAATTTCTTGATGGGCTTCAAAATTTTTAACAAGTTACTAACAGCATTATGCAACCGAGTTTCTTAAATGCCCTAAAATGTCAACTGAAATTCTCAATCTATTTCAAGGAGTTGCTGAACATTGCCCTCTTTATACTGTGTTTTTTGTTTAAGCAAAATTGTGACAGATTAGTAATGCAAGACAAATTTGAAACTGCATGGGGCACAGCTGGGGATCTAGTTCTGTCTGAGACCGTCTACTAACTCTTCTGTGCTGGCTGTGTTTAGCCCAAAGTCACTTTGTATTTTATAAAAATGGAACCTATTGTTGGTGTGAATCCCGGGGCCAAACTAGCCAGCAGAAATATGTCCTTCGTATATGAAATACTTATGCTTTTGAGTAAAAATATTAACTAAAAGGGATAGTGGGGGTTCTCAAAAATCTTTTACTGAACTGGTGTTACCCCCCCCCCAAAAAAAAAAATCGTTGTATGAAACAATACTTTAGAAAAATAGTTTGTAGCTCAGCATTATGGGCTTACAGCCAGGTATTAAATCTGGTGCCAAATTTCAAAGTTTCTACAAGTTTGAGTTTCTTAACCCTTGTGCTATCTTATGAGGTCCAGATGACCCCACCCTTATATTGATGTGTGATCCCTCACATGACAAAGGTGGACAGGATCTTGTATCTGCCACGGATACCAGTGGGGAAAAAAATCCTTGGGGAAAAAAAAGTTCAATGTGCTGTCTTGTGGGGTCCAGATGACCCAACTTTTAATGTAAACATGCCAAGGATAGCACAGGGTTAAAATGATTTGGAGCTAATAATACTCAGTTCAGTTTAGAACAGCTACATATAACTAAACAGAGCTTTTTTTGTTTTGGTTTTTTTTGCAGCTGAGCATTAGAATTTGTCTAAAGCTCAAAATCCCTGATTGTATACTTGATGCCTTTTTTGCATCTGTTTTGCCACAAATTTCATTTATTTAAAACAATTTCAGTAAAAATGCTTGACATTGGTGCATTGGATGGATACAAATTTGGCTTCCTATGTTTTTGGCAATCTGTTTAAATAATTGAAATGCCAGGCAAGACATTTCTATGTTTGCACACACCCTTCTACTTGAGTACATTTTACCAGCTTACCGGTAAGTGTAAGTGTAAGCTGATCTGGAAAAAGGAAGCACATTACAGCGGAGAGGCACTGCTAAAAACAGCAGCTGAAAATCCTATCTAAACAAAACATGACATGTAGTTTTTTGAAATGCTGCTCATGAACCGCGTTCTGTTTGTTGTGAAATTCACAAAAGGTTGCCATACATTGATTTCAAAATGGTGGAATCTCTGCAGTTCTAAGTGAACGGTTGTTGTTGTCTTTGAGCAAGATTTGTTGGCTTTTTTTTCCTTGAGGGGGGCACAATTGCTTTTTAGAAACTTATTTTCCCAGCAACTCAAGTACATGTTAATGCATGCTCATACAAACAGCATCTTTACCTGATGTTTAGACTGATTTAGGCTTGCTGCTTTTTGAATTGTTGGTGGTCCTTAAATTATAGTGGATTCTATTTTTTTCAGCTCATCATTTAATATTAAAAGAAAAGCAGCTTTAAATATGTTGTTTTGTAATAAACGTCTAGCTTTTTAATTTTGAAATTGCACGACCAATAACTTTTCAAGTATCTTGTTAATTTTTAGTTTGTTGCAAAGGATGTTAAGATCTTCTCTACACTTTTTTTGTCTGCCATTATCCCTTTAACACTAGAGATGTCGCCGGTGACACCTAAACAACACATGGTTTTTGGCATATGTAACTCGTCAACTGTTTACTCATGAATGAGATTATTCTGACGCAGAGAAAAGGGGCTTTTTTATTTTATCTTGCTTTGCAGCAATATGCAACGACACATTACTAAAGTAAAGTGTTGCATATCTGGGGCTGAAGCTTCAGTGTAAAAGGTTTAGTATGATCTGTATGAGTGACTGTACTGTAGTTGTGAATGTAGTATAGCAGTAAATTATTCTTCTTCAACAGTATGACTTTTTTTTTTAAATAAGATATTTTTTGATAATGGCTTAAATACTTAATATACTTAATAGCTTACATACTCTTCAATTATTCCTAATAAAGGCAATTCAGGACTTAGTGTCTTTGGATTTTGTTTATATACTGTCCTGGCTTGATCTCTGTATTTATAAATGGGCTTGGGTGTTCTTTCATTGTATCAGTTGTGAGCCAAGTTCCCATCAAAGAGAAGCTGTTACACCAAAGTCTGTGTTTAGATTTAATGGCTAATTTTAGAGTTGTTAGGCCCTTGTCCAAGGTGGTAGAGGATAAGATAGCAGTGAAGTTGCCCTCTCTCAGTTTGAGTTTGTGTACCCACCCCGTTACCCTCATAAACCCCTAAGAATGACTTGCATTTTTCTTCCACTTGCCAGATACTAAGTGTTTGCTTTAAAGGTGTAAAACCAAGCTGTTAGTCTTCCTGAACAATTCTACTCTCAATATTATTCCAAGTTTTTTTCTGTTTGTGTTAACTAATCTTTTTGGTTTTCTTGAACGGTAAAGTGCATATTGTTTACCTGTCATTGGTTACTGAACTTCTAAATTCTATCATAATAAATGAGGGAAAACTACACAGTATTTTGTGATAAATACACCTAGATACCAAAAACTGGCCCATATCAACATTCCACTAAGAATTTCACATCTACTGTATTTTACGCACCATAGAGCATGCAGTATTATAAGGGCAGTCTTAATTAGGGAGTCTATTTCTTTATTTAACTCATACACAAGGTGCACCATATTATAAGATGCAAAAATAAAAAAAAATTAAAAAATGGTGACAGAAGCAAAACAGTGAGTTTAGTTAAACTTTATTCCACTAT
>NC_050514.1:15067994-15076591 GCF_002922805.2 Oryzias melastigma
ACACAAGGTGCACCATTGTATAAGACGCAAAAATATATATTTTTTAAAAAAATGGTAACAGAAGCAAAACAGTGAGTTTAGTTAAACTTTATTCCACTATTTAACAAACCACTCTTATTATTTTTTTTTATCAATCTTCTCCCACAAAACAGCGTTGGTGAATTAAACGGCTGCGTAATTCCACAATCAAACGTGGCGGTTCCCTCTCATCGTTGTCAGAGTCGGTCTCATTGCCAGGTGGTTGTTCAGCAGTGATGCCAGCGGCTTTAATGAAAGTTTGGACAACAGTTACAGCAGATGCTTTAGCCCAGGTGTCAACAATCCCTTCTCATATGGTAACATAACTCGCCACTATATGGTCTATATCAGTGGTGCCTAACCTCCGGTCCATGGGTCACTTGGTACCGGGCCTGTGACAGAAAAAAATAAATATATACGTTATCTTAGATTATTTCATTTTGTTTTTTTTTCTGATCCTGAAGGAAGTTTTATTTTTAAAGACTTCCAGATTCTGTTCACAACTTCTGTCTTGCCACATGACTCAAAGTGGCCTGCATGGCTATCTAGATTGCTAACCTTGTAGCTCAAAGGTGAATACAAAATCTAAACAATAAAACGTATTTGGAAAGTTTCTTCGGGGAGAAAAGAGCCAAACCAAAGATCCTTTGACTTTATAAAACAATAAAGCTGGGAGTCTTTATCGACATACGTATTTATTGAGACAGTTGTTTCAATGTAGCAGAAACTGCTCTGTCCATGATACGGCGACAGACTTAACTGTTTCACACACAGTAATAGATAGACAGCTTTATTAATCCATTTGGGACGTGCCCGCAGGGAAATTAAATTATTATTATTTAATAATAATAATAATAATAAAGTTACTGACACGGTGGATTCACGTTGATATTATACTTAGAGAATACATGTTTTATGACAGTTGCCTCATTTTATTTTGCTTTATTTATCCATCACACCTTAAAAAATAAAGTCACTGATTTGCGGAAACCTGTAAAAAGGACATTTGAAAATTTTCCGACAGCAAGGCTAAATTAGGTAGACATCCATTCAGAAATTTTAGCACAGAAAATGTTCCTTTGTGTTGAAAAAAATACCTAATGAATGATAACTTATGTAAAGACAAAATATGATCAATCTTTTTGTTCTGAAAGATAATCAGAGCCTGTATTGAGTATTAAAATGACATTCTATGAAGAAAAAAAATCCTGTAATTTTTCCTTTATGGAATTTTTTCAAATAAGAAACAACTTCTGCAAATCAACTTTACTTTGTCTCATTGAATCTTCATCATTTGCCTAAAAAATATGTACTGATATTTTTAGACTTTTTCAAATTATATTTCTTGAAGTAGCATTTTATTTGAAAATAGAATTTCATTAACCGGAAGCTTAAAAATGCCAACTTCAGCCCTGTTCAGGCCGTTCTGTAAAAATATTGTCCGATTTAAACCAGTCCATGGCCTAAAAAAAGTTGGGGACCACTGGCCTACGTATGTATCTCCTTAACAAACAAACAAACAAACGTTGTCAGACACACAGGATTATTAGGGACACGGACGATTTTTGAAAACATTTTAGGCTTTTACGTCTGCCTTATAGTGCGGAACATACGGTAACTTGGGAATCATATCTCATTTCAAACGATATTTACCACATAAACATTTTTAAACTGTTGTTTAAAATGTGGGATTAAATTTCTAGAGTATTTATGTAAAGTTCTGTTCTCATTTGGTACTGTATCAAAATTTTATGTTTATTTCTCTTTTTATTTTTTAAGTGGAGAAAAAAACAAAGTACTTTAATATGGTGCATAAAACATTAGAGACAATCAGCTTCAGAAATGCAGTTTCTGGAAATTTAGGCTAGAATAAATACATATATACTTTCTGTCATTGATTTGAATTTGAGTAGTTCGTATTAGACATACACTCACACATACAGTACTCCTAGAAAACTCTCAAAATACCCAGTAAACTATATTGAGCCGGCACAATACATGTGGCAGGGCTATGCATGTCTAGCCCCATTCCCCTACCCCTCTCAGAGCCACAGAGCAGTGACCTTGGTTTCGAGTAGCTGTACTCAGTTGGAAAGCCAACACCTCTCAGGGGATGGGCTGACCTTGTTGTCTGACACACTGTAAGTCTGCATGGCCCTCTCTGCTTCTCCGTCTCTTCAACTCTCTCTTATTCACACTCATGGACTTTAACATCAATAGCCTAAGCATGCCTCTCTGCTTTATTGTCAACACGGTACACTGCTCAATGGAAATAAATCTCTTTGTTCTGTGGTTTAAGCACAAAAGTAGAGAAAACTATGGGTATTCAGCAAGTTTGGACCTCTCCCTAGCCAGGTGTTCCTTCATCTGACATCCTGCCCCACCAGCGATAGTGCAGCCTTTTTATAAAGGTTTTATGCAGTAGTGCAGATTGGTGTCCCCTTCCTCTATGTTCTCACCTTTGATTTGGTTCAAATGGGTTCAGACATGTTGCCCACTTCACTGTCAGCCTGTTATCAAAACGTTTTATTTTTATAGTGGGTTTTTCAAGCTGTTGTTAAAGCACTTTAATCTACATTTACATGTACACAACATAGTATATACATTCTGATTCTTTTTAATATATATATTTTTAATGGACAGACATCTATGAACTTTCTTACATTTTAGCACTTCTCAAGCACCTCAATGTAAAGTTATTGTTTTTTTAAGGTTGGGTAAGTTTAATCAAAAGTGTTGCCCTAAAAGTATTTAAATTGTCATAAAGTTGTCTTTTTATTTTTATCTTCATATATTTTGTAAGACCTTTTCAATTTTACATCTACACACATCTGCTAAGTGCTTGTGAATCTTTAACATATCTGAAGTCTTTTAACTAAAATACATCTTTATATTAATTAGCATTCAATTGTCATTCCTCATAATTATTTTTTTGCATGTCTAATGTGATAACCAAACAATATAAAATCGTTTGAAAATAAAAATAAATATGGTTTTGAGCAAATTGCATTATTTGCCAGAATAAAAGCAAAAGTGGATTTAATTTGTTTTTACATTAGGCATTTGTTTTTACATCATCATTCTGAAAGAGTTGGAATTTGTTGGTATTTATTCTTACACTTGTTAGTGTGTGTACAGCATGTGTAACTGTATGCATTCTAGCCCAACCGGACACAATGTTGTCCTTGTATGTTAGGGCTGAAATGTTATTTAAATTTGTATTAAATGGGTCTTAAAATGAACATCTGTAAATCTGCAGATGTCCTGGTTTGTTTAGTCGCTTGTTTAACTAGTTAGTCATAGCTTTATCTGTTTATTTGTTGTGTCTAGTCTACAAGCCACAAGAATCTAGGTCCTGTGTACTCATCACCTTTAAGTTTTCGCTGCTGCCAGTCGTTTGTAATGGCTATCATGATGCATGTATGAGACATGCATTTTTTTACCGGTTTTGTCTGGATGAAGCTGTGAGGAACAAGTTGACCTATGTTTGAGTGACAGAGTCCCATTGCTTTAATACACTTAACATATTCTAAATTGATATAATCGTGTAATAATTGTTTCATGACTGACATTGCTTCTGCTGGAATAAATGAACACATGTATAGAGCACATGTGCCAAGAGCATTGTTTTTGCTGATGAAGAAAATTCCAATATTAGTTTATGGAAAAATTTTGTTATGCCTGCTTAGTTTTTTTTACATGTTTAACAATCTTTTTGAATGGTACATTGTATAGATTTATACAGTCCTTGTATACCCGTTTCAAGCCCCAAGGCACTATACACTCACAGCCCCATTCACACACATTCATACATCAATGGCAACATAGGTGCTGTGTAAAGCCATTGGGAGCAATGTGGAGTTCAGTGTCTTGCCCAAGGACACTTTGGCACATTGGCAAGCAGAGCTGGAACGCAAGCTGTGATCCTGCAGTCAAAAGTCAAATTTAGTCCGCCACATCCGCATATATAAACATTATTACAAATTTTCTATTACTACCTATTGTAAATCAGTGCTATGTTTCTCTTGTATGCCAACTTAGATGTATCTGGAATGTGTTTTGACTTCAAATGGGCATTTTGTGTGATGGGACATCTGGAAAACATTTTTTTTTACATTGTTAATGTTTGACAAAAGTACTCAAACCAACATTTTATATATGGCAAGCTGCAGACTTGCAGTGTCTGCACAAGTTCACTTATTTTAGCTGGCTTCTAGGTGTAATAGTGACTTAAATTTTATTTTCAAACTGTTCACTGAGCTGTGGAAATGTGCTTTCCTCTGTCTTTACATGCTCAGCTAGTTTGCCGTCTCCCTTTCGTTTGTTCCCTCTGAAGTGTTCTCCTACAGCCAAATAAGCTGTTGCCAACCAGAGCCATGAGCTCTGCAGGAAACAAAGGTTGATTACTTTGTTTATAAAAGCTTCCCAAAGTAACTCCTTATTAAGCATTTGTTGCAGATGTGGTGATTGTATTTAAAAATATTAAGGAAGTCACCTTGGTAAACACCATAAATATTGTGGCTTATATCTTAACCTAAAATGATCTACCAAACGTGGCATCTGTTAAATTATAATGGCCACAATTTTATTAACTTCTCTCTGGAATTGTTTATATATAGTCTCTATCTGTTCTCTGTTGTTGTCTAAAGTCTCTATGGTGTTTTATCTTTTTCATAATTTCTTTTTTACATTTTAACAACAATGGTATGTCCATCTGTATCTTCAGATGGCATTTTCGCCTGGCTTGATCCCATGCTTTGTTGGGACAATCAAATCTTAAGCAACAGTTATGTTTTTGTGAAACTGTATTGCAGAGCATGCTTATTAGAATTTGAATAATGCATGGCAGCATGTCTGTTTGAAGAACAGAACAGAGCATTCTTTATTCTAATAAATGAGCAAAACTGGGACCACAGTGATGTTTAGGATCTACCTTATTCCTGTTTGTGGGTTGACACAAAACAATATACCCCCCCACCACCCCCAACAAACAGGGTACATTCTAGTTGATTGTCAGAAACCACAATAAAGTTGAGAAAATGTTATAAATATATTTGTCATTGGTGTATTCAAGGCAACATTAGACAGCAAGAGTAGATGATACTTAATAAAGACTTCTTAGAAAATATTGTAGTTGGACAAAAATAATCAGGACTTCCAACTAATTTGAATGAAGAAAAGTACAGTAACAATTGGATAAAGATGAATGGTGATGTAATCATTGACTGCAGTATCAGTATGACATTGCTTGTTTCAGTTCGACTAGAGGTCTAAAACGGCTTTTATAAACTATTTTAGATAACTGTAACACCTTTAATCTATTAAACATGTATTTAATATGAAAGAAAGTTTATAAAAATGAGTTTTTTTCTGTAAATTATACTTAATAAGTTACCTGTAATAGTTCTAATGATATAACATAGTTATAGGAGTTTAGTTTGATTTGTCACTTCAGTTTATAATTTGATTTCAGTTTTAGTGACGTGCTTGTTGACTCACTTGTAATGTTGTTACTTTCACCCCTTGTAGATTAAGTTCTAAGGGGCTGTCTTTGCGGGACACTTTCTGATTGATTGCAATTGTGTTACTCACTACAAATACTATGGTGAACAGTGATGAATCACATTGGACACTGAAGCACTGGACTTAACGATTACAGCAGAATTTGTATTTTTTTTTTTTTTTACACACAAATTAAGAAAAGCATTAGAAAACATCTTTGAGGTTTTTATGGTATTTTATTTACTTATTTTAAAGATCAATACAGTACTGCGTCATCCAGTGATCAAAGTTTATTGATAAAGAAACATACTTTTTAATGTTGGATTTGAATAGGTGTAACACGAAGCAAAACCTTTTCAAGCCCTATCAGTTACTGCTAATCATTAAATCTTTATCTTTTTTTCTTACTTCTAATAATCTTTCAACTGTGCAGATACTTTCTGACTCACTGACTTACTGCTTTCACATTAATCCATATTTATTTGGAAAATACTATTGTTTGTTTGTTTATTTCATGTATAGCTATTTAACCAATTTTCATTATACATCTCCCTACCTCCAAGTAGGATGTCAAGATTTGGTTTGTATCACAATCTTTCTTTGAATCTATGAAGACCTCAACTAAATACTTCTTTCTATCAATAGAACTGGGGATTTTCTCAGCTAACTTCATTACTGCCATTGATGTCTGTTCTGAAGCTGCTCTGGCTTTCCATAAGCATTTTATTACTCTGAAGATGCATGAGAGTACAGGGATCCTTTCCAGTTGTGCATGCTATAGATCTGCACTATCTGTACGCTAGGGCTGCCACGATTATTCGACTAATCGACGACTATTCGACTATTAAAATAGTCGACGAATAATTTGGTCGTCGAAGCATCGTTTTTTGTTTGTTTTTTTCCTTGTTTTGATCTTAAAACTACTGTTCGTGCGTTCTACTGCCGGATCTGCCTTTGTCTTTGTCACACATGCGCAGTGGTGCTAATCCGGTCAGCGGTGACGTAACAGGAAGTTCTCGGTAGTCTCATAACAACACACTAGCTCGAAGATGTGGGAAACATAAGAAAAATAAAAGAGGAAAAAGTGTCAAATGTAATTTCTTCAAGACAGAACTTGTGTTCCATGAGAGCACGATGGCGATAAATGATCACCTGAAGATAAAGCATGTTGAGACTGAGTTTGATCACGCTGAACAGAGAGCTTCGTCTAGCTAAGCTAACATCGGCGCTAACACAGCTAGCTCCGCCGCGGCTGTCATTACTGCGCTGTTTGGAGATGAACCAGAAGATCTGCAGCAGATCCGTGTCTACGGCGCTTCTGTCTGCATAGTGAATGTTTCATAATCTGCGCTCTTCTAACCAAACGCCGCGAGAACGGCGCGGATAATGAGTTTACACTGGAAATGAACCACTCGTCCAAGGCTTCATTCATATTCCGCCGCGATCACATCGTTAAGTTCGAAGAGCGGATTATGAAACGTTCACCGCGCAGACAGAGAGGCTGCGTGTCGGTACGGATCTGCTGCAGAGTTGTGGAACGATTTAAAACTACGAGTCCCAGAAGTGAAGGAGCTCACCTAAAAGTCCAGAGCTAAGTTTACAAGTGTAGCATTACATTATCTGCATTAAGCTACAATTAAATGTAACTTAAAGTCACTAAAATGTTAACAAACAGCAAAACAACCACAACATTAAAGAAGTTACACAGATTTATGGGTTCTCCCCCAAACTGAAAATATGAAGTATCGGTCTGCGCATGTGCAGTGGATGTAGGTAGTGAAAGAATGAAAGTACTGATGTACATTCTAACATCCCCTGCTTTTCTCCCTTTTAAAAAAATAAATTTCCCCATTTTATTTATTTTCTTTGTTTCTATAGGCATCCTCAGGTTTTTATGTATAGGAATATATTGAGTTCATGGTGGCGTGACAGGGATAGGTGTAGAGGACTGCATTTCTACTTGTTTTCTACCCTGATCTGGCATGTTCTAATTGGCTGGATGCAGTTAATCCAGGTAATCAGCAGTGAGTAGGGCAATGATATGTTCAAAACATGCTGACACGCATGCCTTTGAATTTCCCACCCGATCCCAAGGTGGTAAGGATTCAACTACTTTACGCTCTAAATGACTATTTTTCCATACGTATTTTAAGTGCTTGCATATATACCCAGCTCGCTCCATTTTTGGAATTGCATCCATTTGTGTGTGGTGTTTGTAGCACAGATGATAAATAAGAGCACAACATGTAAGTGTGACGGCAAAGTAAGGAAACATTCATGTTGATTCACAAACAACAATTTACACTCATGATACCTGCAAGTTAAAAAGCCTATAGTAGTTGTAGTTCATATGGTTCAATGCTTTTTTTACTCTTGTTTTGTTTTCAAGTGATGTTTCTACTTAGTATTTTTTGTATTTTGTGCATCTAGTTATTGTTATTTTGACTTTGTTTAGCCACCAGTTTACTTTTTCTACGCATTATATTTTAGGTGGAATGTAGTTAGGACTTTTTGGATAGTTTAAATTTGAGTCATTGATGTACATAATTTTTAAATTAGTATAAGCTCTTTTTAAAATTTTGCGCTGGCTTTTTTTCCTGTTAAAATGTAAGTGACTTCATTCCTAGCTCATCTGTGGCCTAGTTGGCACTGTGTTTCACAATCATACAGATTGTACCAAAGATGTCATGAAATTGTCTTCATTTACTGTGGAAAATGAACCACAGCACCTGTCACAAAGGCTTTTTTGTTGGTCTTTATTACACAAGGATTAGGGCAAATGTATCGACATAGAAGAAATTTGTCTTGGAATCTGCAGCTGAACAGCAAAATTTAGCTAACACTGAAAACAAAATTAATAAAGAAAAATTCTTAAAACAAGTTACTTTTTTACGTTTTCATTTTGGCTTTTCTCCTCTCTTGCTTTGGCAGTTCTGGACTCAACATCCTTCCACCATCTCTGTCCCTCCTCTGGACATGTTCTAACCATCTCATTCTGGCCTCTTTGACTTTATATCCAAAACCTAGGGCTGGGCGATAAAACGATAATTATCGTTATCGCGATATTACTTTTTTAC
>NC_050514.1:15076656-15081238 GCF_002922805.2 Oryzias melastigma
AAAATGAAAAAAGCGATATCGCAATATGAAAATTCCCATATCGCCCAGCCCTACCAAAACCTCTAACACTTGCTGTCCCTCTGATGTACTCATTTCTGATTATACCCATTCTGGTCATTCCCAAAGAGAACCTCAGCATCTTCATCTCTGCTACCTCTAGCTCTGCTTCTTGTCTTCCTCAGCGCCGCTGTTTCTAGGCCAAACAACAATGCTGCTCTTACCACAGTTCTGTACACCTCTCCTTTTTATTTGAGCTGAATCTCTTCTATCACACCTGACACTTTTTCTCCACCCATTCCAATCTGCCTGCACTCACTTCTTCACTTTTCCACAATCTCCGTTACTCTGGACTGTTGACTCTAGATACTTAAAACCTTCCACCTTCTTTATCTCGTTTCCTTGCAACCTCATTTAACCTATTTAAATGTTATTGAAATATTCAGTTATCATAATTTAAATAAAGATACACTTATTTGAATACATTTCAGCAAAAGGCTGACTTGCAAAAATGAATCCAACAGTTAAGACTAACTTTCTAAAATATTTAACCATCTACAGATAAATACATGTATTTCTGACAATTAGCTGGACACTTTTTTTTACGAAATGCTCATTCTCTGTACGTCTTTAGATTATATTTTAAACTGCTGACATAGGACATGGAAATTGTCTAATAAAGATAAGTTTTAAAATGCAATTGCAATGTTAATATTGTGGGACATAAAATAAAAGGGTTCAGTCAGATTTGTGAAAACTAATCAAAATCACCAAGCTGTGAACATTTTCCAAGAGTTGTCTTAAGTTTGTGTTAATAGTTGTAATTGTTTTTTTCAAATTCATTGGTAAAGAGATTTTTATTGCAAATCCTATTTGAAAATGGCATTTGAAAGGTTTTTCATACGTCTTTGTCTATCCACATTTGCATTACGATCCTGTTGGATTGCAGCGTGTTTTTGAACCCTGAAAGCTGAAATACATTCATGTTGGCTTTTCTAATCTTTGTAGTGTATATAAAATTTGCCAAAGATTTAAACAATTAAAAAGTATTTGACAGTCATTTAAAAGTTTTGATTCTTTTCTAAATGTGATTTTAGATTTTGGAATATTTTCCCAAAATATTTTAATTGAGTTTATTATATGTAAATAAAACAGCTTAAAATGTACTGTGTTCTACATTTATTTAGAATTATCTTGAAGTATTTAGATCTATGATTATTTGCACAGTGTGAAAGAAAATGGAAATCTTTAATTCAAATTACATTTTGTAATACCAAATTATTTAAAGTCATTTGCAGGTTACTTTTCATTTACACTTGGACTGTGATTTGTTTTGTTCCTGAATAACAAAATAGGCACAAAGTGTTTTGTGCAATTGTTGTCATAGTCAGATTAAGTAAAGCAAGGCAGTTTGTCTTAGTCTCGCTCTGGTTTTTGAGAGCACATTTTAACTAGCGCTGGGAATCTCAGGGTAACTCACGATACGGTGCGATTTACGATACATGGCTCACGATACCAATAGTATCTCAATATGCCAAACATTGCAATAATCAATATATTACCATGGTAATCTATGGTATAGAACTATTTTTAATATAAATCTATTTTTAAAATTTTCTTCATCATTTATTATTTTTTAGACACAATATTAATGTTCAGCCTGTTAATATTATATGATCGTTGTTTTTTACAGTTATGGTAACCATATTCATCTTTCATTAAAATTTCCTGCACTTTTCATTGATAATCAACACTTTAGTCACGTGCTCCACGTTTGTACCGTTAATAACACAGCTAGACATCTCATTTGGACAGTCAGACGGTGCACACCTCTCCGCTAGAATCTGATGTATATTAGCGCAGTGTTTGGACATGTTACTGCTGTCACCACACTTACAATCCATGTTTTTGTTACATTAGAAACAGCGCACGGTGTCTACATCTACTTTAGAAAGATGCAGACACTGCTTGGAACTGTTTGCTAGCGGTTTCGCAATGGCATCCTTACATTTTGCTGTCATTCTCACGCAAAGTGCCATCTGGTGGACTTTTTTGGTATTTTTTTAAGAAACTGATCTAGGGAAAGGGAGGACCTGTAATCATTCGTGAGTTGAAATATCGTGATAGTTCCCCATACCGATATTTTGTCCCACCTCTAATTTTAACCCACTTTCACCCTTCCATACCCCTTCAGAGAGTAGTTTTTTTCCGTTATTGGTAAAGTTGTGGTGCACATGTTGGAATGTGAGTGTAGTTTAATCCTTATGTTATAGTACTAACACTTTTAGTGCTTTCAAGTGGTAGGGTGGTTAGATTGAAAAGCTGTATGTTTTCTAACTGAGGTTCATCTCCTTGTGATCAAGCATGAGATTAGACAAATCTGGTCGTCAACAGTTCTGCAGAGACGAGTAACACAAACACACAGGGATTCATTCACATTTGTGTAGTTTATCACAGCAAGCCTGCCACTATCAGTGCTGGTGGGATAATCCCCTGCTGCACGTGTGCCCACCTGTTTGTAAAGCCCCTACTTCCCGCTTCAATCACTACAGCACTATTTACATATAAAGGTTTTACTCTGTAATGCAAAGGCATTCACTTAAGTGAAATTTATTTATTTTAAAGTGTTTGTGGGATAATCTAGTGATCAAAGTATATAAATACTTAACTTGAAATGCAGATTTAGGTATTTTGGTTTACCTACTCAAACTATGTCTGTGGTGGCTTTGCTAGAGATATCTATATCTAATAGCAGGTTTTATCTTACACAGCATCTTTCTTTGGTCAGCATTAGAAGCTCCAGAGCTGAACAATTAACTGAACCGGACTTTTTTTACCAGCTTGTTTAGCATCTCTTACTCTGGTGCTGCTACACCAACAAGTCACTGCAATGCAATTACACTTTCCATAACAGACTTGCAAAAGATATGCAACATCTTTCTGCAGATGTTGAAGGACTTAAGCTTTTCTTCTTTAACGAGAATCTGCTTTGCCTGTTATTAAAAACCACTTCACCTTTGTTTTTAGTCTGTAGTCCAGATTAACACCAATGCATTTATACCCCTCTACCACTCCCACTTCTTCCCCCTTGATGGATATATGATTTGATACATTTGTGCCCCTCCAAAACACCCAATCCTTTATTTTGTCTTGTTCACATTTAGTATCAGATGATCTCTTCTGGAATATGCCACAAAGTGGTTCACCAGTTCTCTCTACTATATCTCTTGGCCATCTCTTACACACAAAAAATGTGAAATCATCATCTATTTAATTAATTATCTATTTCTGTAAATGGCAGTACTCGTCTCATTCTGGTGAAATCGAAGAGTGAGAGTACAGTCACCTGGGGTATTCCGGACCCTCGGTTAGAAACACAAACTACTAGTAGTCTCATGTAAGTCCTTAGTCCATGGGTGGTCAAAGTGGGGCCCGCGGGCCAAATTTGTCCCGCCAAAGGTTATCTTTCGTCCCGCGAAGTCGTGGCTGCAGAAGTCGTGGGGTCTTTAGTTAAAACCCCTTACCCATTTCCCATTGATTCCCTGTGGTGTTTCAAAACTCAATGGCTATAATATACTTTCGGCTTCCGGGTGATGCTGTTAGCACTTTTTTTGCCTGCAGCTACGAGTGAAACAACCCTCAAGTGAGTCAGCCTTTGGCTTTTTTTTCTGTCTTAGAAATTCCCAAGAGCCTTCACAGTCACTTCTGATGCTTTTAGCGGTCTTTTTCAGCTAGCCAAGATGAAGCGACAATGGCAGTGGCAAACGGATAAAGTCAAAAGACCAGCTCCACGTCTCTCATTAGGATCCCAGTTTGCTGTTTTCATTGGAAGAAAGTCGGTTTTAGCTTGCTCTTGCCTTGCTCTTAAGGGTTTCAAAAAAACTTTTTCTTACTTTTTGTTCTTAATAATGTATGTTAGCTTAATGAATACAGAATAAAAATAAATACAGTAAACATTTTTCTCCTTTTATTTCATAACATCCAAAAAAATATTGTATTTGGCCCGCGAACCAAGATCCCGTTTAGATTTTAGGTCTTTGAGCAAAAAGGTTTGGGCCTAACATTTATGTTAGGCCCCAGAACATAAGAAAAACCAAAGCCAAATACGGCCACAGCCGTAACACAAGTGTGGACATTCCCTTCCTCAAAGAGTCTGCCCTGCCACCACAGCTCCCAGGCTAACACAAGCACTCACTTTCTCCGGGAATCTAGCAGTGATCAGTAAAACATTTTCATGTTATATGCATATTCATATTTGCAAAAGTCTCAATGTTGTTTGTTTTTGTGGGCAAAACACCGGCTCAAGGATGGCACCCACGGCACCCACTAGAAGTGAAAGGCGGTGCCTCAGCGAAAAGGACTTACAAAAATAACTCATATTTTCTAAATAATTTGTTCTTTAGTGTGCCAAAGATTATACATTGTTTTATATATATGGATACACTTTACTCTGGAAGGCTTAACAAAGCATGACATAGGCTCTTTAAAGTTGCATTTCTGAGTTTTTCTTTATTCAAATGGTATAACGTTAGGGGTGTTGCGGATCACGGATTATCCGTGGTCCGTACGGATCAGAAGCCACGGT
>NC_050514.1:15081295-15138462 GCF_002922805.2 Oryzias melastigma
GTGACCCTAAAACCGTGACACGATCCGAACCGTGAGTTTTGTGATCCGCAACACCCCTATATAACGTACAAGCTACTATGGCAAGCCGAAAGCTTCCTGCTCTGCTCCATTCTGGTGCATCCCCTTGTAGATGACTAGATCGATATGTCTTGGCACTGTATGGCTGGATTGCTCATATATTGCTTTGTTTATGATGGGCTGTAAGCTAGCGGGAGAACATGTAAATAGACGAATGATGGGAAGGGAACAGGCTTACTTCACGCTAACAATAACCCCACAACTCAGAGGTGAATTTCTAATGAACTACTGTCGCTCTGCAAAAACTATAACTTCGAAAACAAGACATTTCGTTGATTTTTACCTGAAAATTACATAGTTATAACTAAAAGACCACCGAAAACGTTTTTAAGTGGGGCTTTAAAGTTTATAGAAAAAAAAACACCTGGCAAAACTAACTGCAATTCCATTGATTTACATGTCATTTTTTGTTTGGTGGAAATGGCAAAAATGTAGATGTAGAGCATTAAATTGATGATTTGTTGAAAAAGTGAAACAAGTTTGTGTTTTTTGGAGTAAATAAGAGGAAGGAATGTGTCTTTCTCTTTTGGTATCTTGCCTTCAGAAAGGCAGCAGACTTCTCTCATTGGTCTCCTGGACTTCCCTTCTGCAGCTCAGTAGCTTTCACACTCTGCAGAAACATGAGCCTGAATAAATTGTCACACACTCACAGATTATCTTCCCAGGATGTTATTTTGTGCTGGGAGGATGTTTGAAATGCCAGTCAGACACGGCGTCCCATCCCCCATCCTCTCTCCCACACACAGTCTTTTACAATGCTCCGTTAAGGAGAGTGCTATCTAGTACTGCAGGGCTCTACAGGGCTTTTTATGTCTGTCTCTTTTCGTGTGTGTGAACTCACTGGCACAAATTGTGACAGTGTGGCATAACCAGCCTACACGTGAGCTGTTCTCGCAGGGAGTTTATGGAGGGACTGGTTTACGGCACAGCTATTTGCACCATCCTGCTTATTCCTCTGAACCATTCTCTCTATCTTTCACAATGAGCTACTTCCTCTTATTTTCTTTGTATTCAACTTACTTCCTTTCTTGTCTCTGGCTCTGTTCGTTATTCCTTTATTTCCTTTTTCAAAATCATCCAGCTTTCTTGCTTCCTAAACTAACAGAGAGGGATGAGCCATTCTATGTATAGGGGAAGAAGATTGAGCTCAGCCAAAGCATTGACAGAGTGGTGAGGCACAGCAGGGGTGTGAGAAGCTAAATATAGAGCTGCTCTTTGGAGCTGTGGTGATGTCACTGGCTGTGGAAGCGAGGAGAAGCAAACAGGGGGGAGAACTGCTGGGCTTAGAGGCTGCAGTCACTTGTGCAGATTGATGGCTATGGTTTGGTGTTCCCACTGTTCACCTAATACTAAATGCAGAGTGCAATATTTTGTAATTATTCAACAAACCAATTAAAATACATTGAAACAAATACTACATTTTTTTTTATAATTTTGTAGCAAATAAGTTTTGTAATAAAATATGATTACATTTTAATTTTTTTGCCGGAAAAGTCTGTTTTTCTTTGACTTTTGCACTCTCAGTAAGGAGCGTAGCATGACGTGGTGGAATAGACAATGACTACTTTATAACTGTTTTTGTGAGATGATTATAACTGGCCTGTAGGTTTGTGTGTAAAAGTTAGGGCAAGGTACAGAGGAGGATTTTTTTTTTTTGTAAATACCGTGACCAACATCCACCCTGTTCCTTTGGTTTTGTTTTGAATAAATCTGAGTTTGCTTTTTGAGGTCAGACCCAGTAAGGCTTTTATTGCTATGCCACAGCCGCACAACAAAGCTCGGTCCTATTTCTATTGATTACTAAGCTTGATGGATTCTTAAGTACAGGAGATTGGCTAGCTTGGCTGGAAATGCTGTGCATCATCTTCATTGACTATACCTGCTAATACACAAAAGCTGACTTTCAATAATCTGAAACCAATTGCATGCATGTTATGTAGATCTGCAGTCTACCAATGTGTGCTTTTATCAACTAGGTTATGCACTTTGTTTTTTAACCCTGGTTAAATGTATTTCTTGTAACTAAGCAATGCTGAAACAGTATTACAGCATTAACAGTATTAATTTCAGCAATTCAATTAAAAAAATGTGAATTTGGTATTGATTTTCTGACATAATTCTACGTGTTTCTGTGAAGCAACTATTTCTAATTTTTATACAGTCAAGTTTAAACATAAGCTTGCCTCATTAAAAGCATGCGATGCCTGCTGGGCCCGCATGTCAAACATTTAAAAATGTAATTGACAGATTCTTCTGTGCCCGCTTTTAATTGGTAGAGGTGTGGACTTACAATAAGATCACTCCTGATTGGCGAAAATGGTTGTCTTTGAAACAATGACTCAAACTAATTTGGACCAATCCCTTCTTATGGACGTTTTCTTTCTCCAACAGCCTCTGTATCACGAAAAAAAGGACAACTGAATGTACTTTCTATGTACTTTCTTTTCGTTGGGGCTGCAAGTAATTCATTTTCCATGAGTGATGTTACACTCACTCCGTCTAGTTCTCAAATGCAGTTAATGGTTTGATTTTAGCTCAGTGTTATTTGGAGGACTCGGTGAAGAGTGAGCAAGAGTGTTTCCAAGGTTCCTTATTTAAAGTCCCACTATAACTATGCAGTTTTTTTTTATTTTGAAATTGTTCCCAGTGGTCTTTTAATTATGATTATAATGGGTCTAACCGAAATCAAGAAGTTTACATCTAAGTTGTGGGTGGGATTATTGGCGCAGAAGAATTGATATCTCAGCATTTCTTTGTTTACACCCTCCAGCTAGCTTACAGAACCTCACAAATCCAAGCTAATATTAGCGTAGCAAAAACAAAAACGCGAGCAACATTAGAGCTATTCAGCCGCACAGTTTTAGTTAGATTCCAGCTCAGACGAGGAAAATAAAGATGTTAAAGGATCTATTTGCCTACAAGTGGGTGCTTCAGAACTGCAGCAGAGAAGGGAGACTTTGGCCCACACATGGCTGCTGAGCAGATGAAAATCAGAGCTTTTTCAAACTACAGGTTTTCATCTGCTCTGGATCCAGTGCAATTTTAATAAATAATACTCAAACACAGTTTTAATATGAAATTATTTTATTAATTTCTTCGATCATGAGAAAAATGCTACAATAACATGTTAAAACCACAGAGATTTTCTTTGGAGTTGGTCTTTAAATAAAACAAAAACAAAAAAACAATAAGATCACATTCAGTTTTTAGCCATCTTCACTAATGGGATATGTCACAAGTTGAAAAACAACACTGATTTTTCTTTACAATTTTTGTGTACCTTAATATAGATTTTATAAAATAATTGTGGATTACTAGACACAATCGGTTTGTTTCTTTGTCTCCTAATGAGTTATACACAGTCCTATCTTTTGATTATTAGAACAGTTTTAAAATTATTCCTTTTAGTCATTCTTTTAGCAACATTTTCAGCCTTAAAACAAGCCTTTTATTTAACCCTTTTTATCGAGTGCTGTTTGTAGTGTCTACCACTTTACCATGTCATAGTAAAATGTCCCAGTTACTTTGTTATTAATTCACTCATGGACATGGACAATTTTGTATTCATTTTTGAAGATTGTGATGTCAAAAATTCTCAATATTCCACGTAAGCTTGTTTCTAAAACTGCTTCTAAATACAATGCATAACATTCTAAGATTTTGTAAGAATGAGATTGAAAAACAGAGGTTTGACAGCACAGATGTAGTGTTTGTGTGTTGATGAGCTAGCTAGCACCTCGATTGAATTGAAAAGCCTTTTTTGTTTAATAAGAGCGCTGGCAGTGGTCCAAAAGCTCGAGCTAGTCTAGGATTAGGTTTGGACAATCAAGACTGCAGGATGAAAACAAGGGGCAGGAACACCAGGGTCATTCTGCTTGCTAGGATACCATCTGCCCTGCTCGCCTGCCTGCCGCAGTCAGGGGGAGGGGAAAAAGAGAGCAGAGACAGAGAAATGGGGGAAGGGCAGACTAGAGCTCCACAGGCTACAACAACACTGAGACAGAGCTAGCTCTCCCCATTTTAGCACGCACTAGTCTACTTAGATATGCACAATCTTAATCTCAAAATATAAACCGTACACTATCTTGCAGAGTTTAGTGGTGGTAAAGACACTGGCCTTGCAAAACTAATAGAATTTTTGCAAGGACAGTGATTATAACAGTAAAATCTATGATTTTTACTGTTTTTGTTGCAATACATGAAGCTTGATTGGAACAACAAAATATCTATTCTATTTCAACTCTACATAAAAATGCAAGCTATTTAAAATTTACAAAATTAAACTCTTGATGTTTGATTTGTGATAAATATTCGTAGCACAGAGAAACTTATTAGATTTTGCACTATGATCATGTGCTTTCAGAAACTTCTCTCTACTCCCTCAAAAGTGTCAGAAAAAATAACATATCTCAGTTCCCCTTTTCTCTTTTTTTTCTATTTATTTTAGGTGGCTTAAGCATTGCTCTCGTCCTTCCTCAACAGTGTCAGACACACCATTTCCTGTTGGCCCCATGATACTCTGTCCCTATTCATAAATTCAAATCTAGAGACAGAATTTAGTGTAGGGGTGACTCAAATTGGTTTAGTCCCCCCTTGGAATTTGTAGCAAATGGATTTATCCATTCTGTTGTGCTTGGCCTGCACATAGAATTGTTGGAAGAGTGGCTCTGCCTGGCTCTTAACCTCTGCATGAACTCAGATGTTGTGGTTTCCATTTTCCAAACTTTGCACCTTAGTTTTTTAGTCCAGTGTCTCTATTTTTTTTAGATCCCTGAAGAAAAGATTTTTTTTTCATTTTACAATTTGGGGCATTGACACTTCATAATATCTGCTGGTATGAAGCCACAAACTGTGTTTAGGCAATGCTGAAAGAAACATATGTTGTGTATAAAGTATGTAGTCAGAGTGAGGTCAAGGAACAAAGCCGGATATATTCAGAATGGAGTAGTAGTCAGTAGCAAGAAGAGAAAAAGTTGATGGGCTGATGTAATGTGTAATGATATCCATGCTCCAATGCTTGCATACAGTGTATATGTGTGCATATTACGACTCCTTCTAGCTGTCATCAATAATTCACAAGTCTTTTTAGTGCATCCCGCCTCATCCTTGTACCCCTTCCCCCATCAGCCTCTCCTCCCATCCCTATTTCTCTTAACCTGAGCTCCCCTTTGTCCATTTTAAACACCGCCCATAAACACACTGGGCTAGCCATTAAACCCTCTAGTTCATGCTGTTTTCCATCCTTGCATTCTAATTTCCTCAACTGGTGTAGCTTGTTGTCATTAATTGTAAAGACCTTCTATAGTTCATGAATTGTTAAACAAAATTTGTGATTTTTACTATTTCTCATTTTAAATTTAGAGATGTTGCAAACAAAGCTTAGAAAAGTGATGTCATTTTTTGTTTTGGTTCCAGCTAGCCTCGTGTGGATGGCAGACTTGCAGCTCTTTGGCAAAGCTCCTATGGCTGCAGCTAATGGTGATGCAGCACAAACACAAAAAGAAAGAAAAGGGATGGAGTGAAGGATACTGCACCCCTCTACTCCCCACAGTATTCTAGTTTTCAGTCACAGTTCTTTAAAGTCCCCCTCCGATGAAAGTCATGTTTTTTTGAGTTTTTAACATGTATGTGTAGATTTTTTTTAATGAAAGAGAACAAATGTAATAAGAAATCATTATGTTTTGGATTTCCGTGGATTTCTCCTTTTAAATCGCTGAGAATCAAACTGTGGCAGAAAGGCACTGTTGAGTTAATGGGCCTTGTTTACGTCACAACAGCTATGCTGTACATGTGCAAACGCCCTCATCTGGCCTGGCTAACATGCCTCGCTCAGGTGCCAGAGAAGCGAATATGGCATTGACTGCGGTCAAATGAGCCGTCACTGTATTTTTTGTGTAAGTTTCATACAATACTTATGGTAGTAGGACTTCTGACGCTGGAAAATCTCTGTGAGACTCCACTGAGCTTCTTGATGTGACCACAGAAATGCGAACAGCGACTCATTTGACCGCATTTGCAAAGGATTGTAAATCAATGAAAGACCATTTTGACGTTAGCTTTCATTATTTTCCCAAGGATTCTTCTCTGAGAAACAAATGAATTAAATGTATTTGTGACAGCAATGTAAAAAAAACATTGGATAATTAGCTAAAAGAGTCTTTGGTAAGCTGGAAGGAGAAAGATTCAGGCTTTTGGAGGAAAGAAGTTTGGTCCACGAAGCTCTGCACTTTCTTGTCTGAGCTGACATCCAGCTCAAAACGATACGGCTGGACATTACCGATATTGCTTGACGTTTTTGTAGCAGCGGTGGAGATTTATGTCAGGAAGACACAGAGCTATGATAATCAGACGGGGGGTCCGGGACGGAGCTGCTCAGTTCAGCTCCAAAAGCCACACCCCCTCAGAGGAGACTTGGGAAAGAGAGGCTTCAGATCAACATGAAAAATGGCTTTTTAAGACATTTAGGTTGTGGAATTTAGGTTAAAAACTTCATAATCATTATTAAAACACTACTGGGAACGTTTTTTTTTTTAAATTGTCAATGGGGGATTTTAAATGTTTTTAGTTGTCAAATTTTGGCTTTAAAGTTTTCTAATGCTTCTTAATGCAGTCATTTCAGTATTAGTGTATCAATAAATCATTTTTTGTTTGCAGCCTACACACATAAGCTTGCAAATGTGTCAACAAAGCTTTCACAAATGAAGCGAATGCTGATGCATGGATAAATAAGCTTTCCACACCCCAAGTCAATATGTGTTGTGGCTGTCGAGGTTATCTGTATATAGACTGTATTCCTGTCCTTTTGTTGGCGAGAATTTTCTATATTATTACTTTATATTTGCAGGGTTCCTTTATACATTTTACACGTATTCTGTTTTAACCAAGCCTTTTTGAATTATTAGTTTTTTTAAACATTTTTTTATTTTGATTAAATATAATTGATTGTTTTTAAAATTGTTATGTGTGCATGCGTCTGCATGAGTAGCAGATAACTGGAAAACTGACCTTGGTTTCATACCTACAAAGGATATTGGGGAGATTTTTTTAAGAAAAATATTTCACAATTTAATTGTGGAGCAAGTTTGTTAGTAAATTTCAAATACATTCTTAACTCAAAAAGCTGCTTTATGTTGAAGATTTTTAGAGCGATGCTTATAAAGTGTCCAGAATGACCAAAACAATGGCATTTCTCTTTGTTACCACTTTTCCTTGTTCTCCTTTGCTCTCCACTGGTTTCTGTCAATGAAGCAACCGCTCCCCCTCTTTTCTCAGAAACAGGCTGACCCAGCTCAGCTCCACATGCAGTATGAAAACTGCACCATTGTATTGGAAAATCTGTGGGAGGGACAAAAGGGGAGGAGAAATCCGGTGCTGTTGTGGGGGTGATTAGGAAACCAGATCCATGCCTCTACTCTAAAGGGAAATTGATTTCTGCCCTTCCTATTGATCAACCAAAAAAATGTTTCTAGTTTCATGATAATGTGTTGTGGTTTCATGTTGGGAAATTTTGTCTATATCTTTAGGAAAGTGCATTTATTGCCTCATATGAAACTCCCATTCAAATCATATTTTTATCTTTTGTAAAAGCATTTGCAGTGGTCATTTATGCTGTTTTTATGGCAAAATCAGAAAAAAAAACGTGTGTTGTTCTAGGACATAATTTCTGGAAAGTGGCAGTAGTTTATTAGAAATTTGCCTCTGGGTTATGTGTGAGACCGTTGACACAGATATACCCTGCCCCCACCTCCCATCATCCCTTTGTTTACACTCTATCCTGTAAGCTCACAGCCCCCCAACCTAACATTAGGGGTGCAACAAAAATGGCGAGCAATATTGGAGCTGTCCAGATGCAAGCTCAGACAAGGAAAACCAAGACATGCATGGATCTAGTCGTCTACAAATGGATGGAGCAGAGCAGGGAGCTCAGGGTTTGCCATTGTAGGTTTTACGTCACACCTACAAGTTTTTCCCAACAGCATTTTTGCATCTGCTCCTGATTCACAATAATTAAAATAAAATAAAAACTCAGAAATACAATTTTAGTATTTATATTCTTTATTTATGTCTTCTATCACCAGAAAATGCCAAAAGAACATGTTAAAAACCTGATTTTCATCTGAGTGGGTCTTTTAATATTTACCAAAATTTCAACATATGTAAAAATGCTGCTGGTTAGTAGTTGGTGTTTCTTCTGGGCCTGTTCCCAGCACATTGCTTAGAACTACGACCCAGTGTAGGCTTTAAAACTTTAAACCACAAAATTTGGGGCATTTTGTGTAAATTATTTTTGGAGAATTTTGTTGGTAGATTTTTCTAATTCCGCAGTGCATTGATGGAAAAAAAAATAATAACAGACAGTACTACTGTATAATTTAGCTTTCCTTTCCCCTCATTTTCTGTTCCATCCTTTGGTGAACAACCCCCACCGTACACACTCACATGCACACCCATTGCCTTCCTATTTTTCTTTTGCCTCCCAGAGAGAAGGTGCATGCAGAACCAAGTAAACACTTTGATATGCGGAAGGAATCTCTTCAACCTCCCCACCCCCTTTCCTCACTCTCTCCCCGACGCTGCTTTCTTACAGCCTATGTAGGTCATCATGACTCACTCCTTTATGCTTCAAACACCAATCCCTGCTCACTGCTGTATCTTTAGCCCTCTCACGTTTATAACTTTTTAAAGGAATTCAATATTGTTTGCAGGTAATATAGCTATACTTGGTAGCTTTATTTTTGAAATACTATTTTATTATTTTTAAGAAGGATTAGCAAATTTCTAAAACATTGAATCTAATTTCCTATATTTTTAAATGTATGCAGTATTTCAATATATAAATAAGGTCTAAAAGAGTTCTTGTCTCTCTTCTTTCCTGCACACAACATTCCCTCTTCGACCTAGATGCTGAATCCATCAGCTGCGACAAGCAGATTTAGTGTTGCGTCAGAAATAAAATGCTTAGGCCTATGTCCAGATCTGTGGCTAAGATTTAACTTAGCTTTTATAGCCACAATTTAACACTTTTTCCCTTTTGTTCTTTTTGCTTTCTTTCTATACTTCATTCATCTAGACATCATAACTATATGATAGATTGTTTTTTTTAATTCTTGTGCCATTGCGTGACTGTGCTAACATGGGGATGGGTCAAATGCAGGACACTGGTTAACTCACTCTCTCAGTGAGTGTACTAACCTCAATAGAGACAAAAACATACACAGATTTCATTAGATGTGCAAGTCGTGATAGAAACCAACCCATGTTTCCATAAAGAATATACATAGTATTGGATTCTTTTAGTTTAAAAAAATGTAACTAATGTAAATAAATGTAATCAGATGTGGGGGGTTTTTTGTATTTGGTGCTACAAAAAAAATCCAAAATACCAAGAATAAATGTAATTTGTTTTGGCTAATGCAGTATAAATGGGTAAATAAATCTGAATAGTCTCTCTCACTGTGAAAATATTAAATAGATAAAATGTTATTTATTAGATTTGTTTTGGTATCATTTGTGATGACTTGTGAATCATTAAGGTCAGTACATATTAGTATGGACCTAGCCATAGTGAAACTGCTGGAGGCTACAGTCTGTCGGCAGGCTTTTAGTAGTGGGAGCCAGGCTTGGAGAACCTGCTCAAGCTCGTGACCCAAATCCCAAAGGACCTTATGGAGTCACATGTTTGTCTTTTTGTCTTCATCTCCAGGGCAGCTTTCATATTGGTCAGTCCTTGAATAGAGGGAGAGAAAGGCTCATGTTTTTTTTTTTTGTTTTTTTTTTTGATGAGTCATTCAGCTGGACAAAAACGATGAAGGCGTGTGAAAAGAGGGCAAAAATCATAGTGTGCTCTGCAACCTAGTTCCTCTTATGTCATGCTTCATGAGACAACTTCATCACATCACACTCACTTCATAACAATTGGTCATGTTGCTTTTGATGTTTCTGTTGATGGTAAACACATTTATGGTGCTTTATGCAAAACGTAATATGAAATGGGAAATACGACATGATGGGTCAAGAAACCATCAGATCTGCAACGGTCTACAAAATCAAAAAGGGTTTTGGTGCACTTTGTTGTCACAATACCTTTCTGGAGTTTGTGTTTTTTAGTGCACAAAATAACAAGTTTTTGTCTTTTACATCATCCATGCTCATCATTTTCTATAAATCGCATGATATATGATGCATGTTTTTCCAATTTTATTACTAGAACCAGATCATCACCAAACATCAATCTGTGGTGGACGTAGTTTGCAGGACTAAACATCCAGACAGTTGTGAAGCTCTATTTTATTTTTTTGTTGGTTTTTATGACAACAAAATGTATTCGCAATATCTTCTTCCTTTTTTAAGCATTTTAATTTCCATAAGGGGATCATTTAGAAAAAAAATGAATTGAAGTTACTTTTTTAGTCAGGCATCTTTGTCAAGTTTTCGGCACTAGCATCCTCTTAGGTGAATAAGCTCTCTCCTTATATACGGTGTGTCCATATTTCTTAATGTCAAAAATTATTTTGTTTCTGTATAAAGTGAAGGCAGCAGCCTTTGAGATTGTATGCATTGAATAACTACTTGATTTGTAAACAAACTGCATTTTTGGTAATGCTCTGTCATAGAGATATATAAAAACATAGGGTCTTAAGGGGTTAAATCGTCTTCTTCCGCAGCAGCGTCTCACTGCCATCTCTCTGTCGGATGTTCTCATTAAAAGAAACACAAACTCAATTATTTTTTCTTGTTTGTGATCCACTGATCACAGATCATTTATAATCTATTACACCTTAGTTAAAAACGTTTTCTAAAAGAATTAGTGATTTCAAAATTCCAAATCTGTTGATATTTTTCCAGCTTTACTAAACTGTTTTTGTGCATCTCCTGATCAAACTAGCGCCCCAAAAAATTGTGGTGATCTGTTCATGATATGCAGACTTCTAGTAGAGTATTTGTCTGGAATAATAAGCTTGAAATATAAAGCACCGTTCATAATAAAAATACATTAAGTGTCAGATCCCTGATTGGGGTTCAATCTCATTTCAATCGAATCTACAAACACGTGATTTGGCCCCAATTTTTGATCACATGATCAGATCAGGAAATCCCTATTTTAATCCCAAGCTTTCACATGATAGGTTATGTTTATATCTTGGTATCTTTGTGTTTGATATTCGACAAACATTCATTAAAATACTGAACTGTAAAAACCAGTGATGCCACGATTCTATGTTTAGAACAAAGCCATATGTTCCAATATTGAACCTAATTGTGGGGAAAGTGAATTGTTGCATCCTGAATACATACCTATGTAGATAAAACAAAAACTGTATTGCTTATGAAATTTGTTTGACAATAGTTGCACTATAAGACAAAAGTTAGAACTCGCAGGAATCAAGCTTTTCTTTTGGATTTTTGGGATTAATCTTTACAGCTGATTTCACCTGAGACTCGTGTGTGTTTTTAAATAGCTTAATTGCTAGACTCAACTCTCAAACATTATGCTCAGCCTATTATGAGTTATGGTCTCTCATACAAATATACTTAAGTAAAAATTTCAACAGCTCCATTAAACAATGAGTTTTGCTTCAAATGCAAACTGTCAGTTGTTGTTTTAAGACATTACATTTTATTTAGTTGTTTTCTTTCTTTTGTTACCATTTTGTGCTCATCTTCAAAGAGAGTTTTCCATACAAGAGTGGGCGTTTGCACTGGGCTATTAACAGGAAATTCCAGCTGAGGATTGTGGGGGTAGGGGGTGGTTGAGAGTGAAGAAAGGAAGCTGGGCTGTTTATTTACTAGCTGCATGAAACCACTCAAAAGTTGTTTTTTTGTTGTTTTTTTTCTTTTGTTAATCAGGGTTTTAACCTCATCTCACTTTTCAACTTCCTTGTCTTTATGTTTGGTTGTTTGTTTTTTGCTCAACTACACTTGGTATCATTTTTAACTGTCTTGTGTTGATGGTCATGTGAATTTTCATCAACTCAAATTATGTAATTAAACCCAAATGCTTTTTAGTTTCAATTTTTTTTTTCCAGCATATAGATTTCACATTATAAACATAGTTTAATACTTAAAAGGGATTATCTTAATTGATTTGTTACTCATAGTCACTTATTTTGGATGACCACCACTGCCTTCTTTAACTTATTTAAGATTAGTCTGTTAAGTTTGGCTTCTTAAAATGTTCTAATGGTTAATGTATTACTTTTGCCAAATTAGAAAAAATACATTTTGCTGTCATTAAACATCCAACCTCTAGGTTGGATGTTAAGTGGCAGCTAGTGGACACTGATGGGACAATTTCCATAGATGGCATTGTTTAATTTTCAGTTTTCATTCTAACCAAAGAATCACACAAAACCTCATGTAAACATGCAAATGCACACACTTCTCTTTCGGCTTCTTAACCTAAACTATGGAAAGCACACGTTGACTACTGGTGAATACTTAATGTAATCATCAGTATTCACCAGCGTGTAAAGTCAAAAAGTCTTACATACATTGATAAACTTCTGTGTTCACTACTTCATTGCTTTTCCAGGCATCTCTGTTCTGTTACAGAGCCGAATTTTATGGATTCTAAGAGAGGTGCTCTGTAAAGGTATGAAGGCCGGTTATAAGTGGGGTTTCTCTGCTAGTGTGCAGCTCAATTCAGAAAATCAATTCAGAATAGAAGACAACACTCATCGTGCTCTACTTGTTGTCGCTGCTTTCATATTTCACCTTCCCATTAAATGGGAATTTGTCTCCTCAGCTTGTCAGTAGTTTTACAAAATTAGGACTTAGTTTGCTGAGGCAGCACAACAAAATTTGCAAGTTGAAAACCTTTTTTTTTCATTTATTTTTATTTGCTCGGCACTAATTGTCAAACTTCTAAACTTTCAAAGGAACAAACGATAGCAAAGTTCTTGAAAAATTATTGTCAATTTTTCTTTATATTTTATTTTAAATTACATTTTTGATTTAATAAAAATATACAAGCTTGGATGGAAGATGATGGTTAACTGTTGATTTATATGGCTAATAATAGGCACTAAGTGATACTGGTTAAAACCTTGTCAAGGACATATGTTTACACATGGCTATTAAGGAACAATTCACACATGTATATTTTTATTAGGAATGTCTGTTAATCGGTACATGTATATATACTTTTTTTTATCTGTCTGGGTGCTCTCACATCTGGTTAAGTGTAGCATCAGTTTCCTGCCTTCTCTTTCAGCAGGCACCGCCCCACCCTTGAGTAGACTGTGCTCTGCAGTAGCAAGCCTTTCATCCCTCTATCCTTACATCCCTCCATCGGGCCTGCCCGTTAATTTATTATTCATCTGGGATCCTGCCTCCCTCCACCCCTCTGCACCAGGATAGCATTAACATTCTGTTTGGTCCACATCTATGCTTCATCCACTTGTGTGTTGTTAGCTGAAGAATATTTCTTGGGCTCTGTTTGAAATTGCTATTACATTAACTGTGTGTGCTTGTCCAAATCTTGCTCTGTCATTGCGACGGAAAGTTTTCTTGTCTAAAGTTTTCTTGCCTTTGCGTTGAAGTCCTTAAGCTGCTGGGCCTATCCGCTATTTCTGGGTAATAACAGATTACAGTGAAGAAAACTTGAAGAATGACAATAATGTATTTTCCATTGGTTCAACAATTCCTAAAGGATTTTTTAATGAAAAGGCTTTTAAAAAAAAAAACTTACCTAACTTCAAATGTCTCTGGTTGTTTTTGTATATGACCATGGCCCTTTGAATGTATTTACTTTGAGATAAGAAAGAAAATGCCTACTTTTTAATAAATAAAACCAAAAGTGTTTCCTCTTTTTTTTACCCATAATTAAATGTATCTGAGAATTGTTAACTATAATACATCTTTATTTTACAGGTTTTAGGTTTTATTATATATGAGATGTCAGACGTTTCCTTAAGGAAGATGCCTCAAAGCGCTTACTTAATCATTTTCGTGACTTGTTCCACCCTGCATGGTAACAGGGAATACATATAACTTTTGTACAAAAGACTCAATGAATAGCACATTGAATAATACAATAAGACTTTTTGATTTTCAAACAGAAATTTTCTGTTTTCTTGTAAATCTTGTATTTTGCTACCAGTAGTTTTTCAAAGGCCACTTAAATTTTGAAACATTGTTTCTACTTGCTTCTACTGTTGTCCCATTATCTGTACTCCATTATACACAATAGTTTAAATAGTCATATGTATTTTAAGATATAAGTAAAACTGGATCTGGTTTGATACATTTGGCTGAGCAGTTGTTGGAAAATGTTCTATCTATAGTCTGACGGAGCAAGGTAGCAAAAAAGGCTGTAAAACTTGGGTTGTAACGAGAGTAATGTGTATGAAGAAATCTGTGAGGAATTCTACATCTCCCCTAACTGTGCTAGATTTGTCAAAACCAGATTAATTTGGGAAATTAGTACATTTGACTTGACACAAATGTTTATGTGGCTGTTGTTCTTTCTTTAAATAAATAAATAAAGTACAATAAGTTAAACTGTTTCAGGTTTAGCTGTTTTGTTAAATAGAATGATCTTTAGCAATATTTTTTTTTACCAAAAGTGTTTCATACACTTGGCATGTGGTACATACAGTTTGGTGCAAAAATATATTTTAGAATGAGGGGTGTGTGAAAAGTAATAAGGCTCTGCTGTGAAACGGTGAGCAATGTGCCTTCTCCTTTTTCACCATCATCTTCTATGTAAATCACAAACCGAAAACCTTTGATCCTTACATTTTATATAACAGTTGCTAATTTGTATGTGAAAGCATTCCTTCAGTTATTTAAAACAAAAGCCAATGTTACATGGAGTTATAGTCTAAATCTTTATCTCAATACCGTTCTTGCATCCCTAAACATAAGCTACATTTACATGGACACAAGTAATACGAAAAAAAGCCTGATCAGAATAAAATGCTTCATGTAAACACGCCATTCAAAAATACTCTGACCCAATCAGGCTTATTTGGATCTAATTCTTCCGATTGAAATGGGTGTGTTATGCCGATTGTTGATCCGATCGTGGTGAATGTAAGCAATTTATTCTGGTAGTGGGTCATTACTGTGCTGGTTTTTACATCATGCATAGCCGTGTGCTCTGGAGGAGACTTCAGAGCATAACCAGGACAGAGTCTGCAAAAAAGGAGGTTTGCTTTGCTACGCTGTGCGCTCTAAAGGAAGTTTCAGACCACAGTCAGCCTTGCTGCTCTGCGTGAGCAAACTGCTGGACTCGGGAAAACCTTGTCTCCTGGCTGAACCGTATCTCAGAGCAGAGGAGCGGTTTCAGGACAGTGTGTGAGCTACTCTAAGCAGTCCTGAGAAACCATGCAAACCATTCAAACAATCATGAATTTGTATCACCAGTCATGTCCAGAAAGAAGAAAAAATGGCTGATGTTATTTGAACATATTTACGTGCAGCCAAGAGGCTCATTGCTGCATGGTCAGCACGTATTTTAAGTGTGTCCAACCCTAAGTTTTCCTCTGGGTCCGTGCAGCCAATTAAAAAGTTCAGCACTGGTCACACCTCTTTAGGAAATTATGGGCGAATAGTCACTTTAAAAAAAAAGTATAAAATAATCATAAAAGCATTCTCGGAAGATAATTTCGCTACATGCTAGCAGCAGCCACATTTTTTACAACAGAACTCTGCTATGGACGTTTTCGGTATTTTAGATAGTTTTGCGCGTGTCAAAAGGATTTATTCTGATTGAACTTGTGGCAGATGTAAACGTTAGTTGTAGTCGGATAACGTTTTTTAGGGCCCATGTACTCAGATCTATTCTAATCCGATATTTGGTCAGATTTGCACATGAACACGCAGCTACTGTCAGATGGAAAGTAAACATATTGTTGTCTTATGTTGGTGTTGATTAGACTTGGCTGGCTTATAACTTTACTGGCTTTGAACAGAACATTAGACATTATTTTTCATGTTATCAACATCACCACTCACAATGGTATTAATGTGGCATTTCTTCAGTATTTATTCAATTCACATGCCAACAGAATTTTCATGAATTAATATTGCATAATTACATCTTCCTGGGGAGTTGATGTGAAACAAGAATTACAATTTTGCTTTTGTTCCATTGATTTATGTTGATTGAACTATTTAAAACTTTAGATTTTTAAACCTTCTGAACTGAATTCATATACACTTAGTGACCACCTTGTTAGGTACACCTTGCTAATACACAGTTGGACCCCTGTTCAAAACTCTTTTAACCCTTCAACAAGATACTGGAAACATTCCTTGGAGAGTTTGGTCCATATTGACATGGTAGCCTCATGCAGTTGCTGTAAATGTATCAGTTCCACATCCATGATGTCAATCTCCCATTCCACCTCATTCCAAAGGTGATCTATTGGGTTGAGATCTGGTGACTGTGGAGGCCATTTGAGTACAAAGAACTCATTCTCATGTTGAAGAAACCAGTCTGAGATGATTGGAAATGTATGACATGGTGTGTTATCATGTTGGAAGTATGGACGTGGTCAGAATCAATACTCGGGGAGGCTGTGGTGTTCTATCATTGTTAAAGAGGCCCAAAGTGTGCTAAGAAAATATCTCCCTCACCATTTCACCACCAGACTGAACCCTTGATACGAGGCTGGATGGATCCATGCTCTCATGTTGTTGATGCCAAATTCTGACTCTACCATCTGAAAGCAACAGTAGAGATTGGGACTCATCAGACCAGGCAATGTTTTTTCCAATCTTATATTGAGCAATTTTGGTGACCCTGTGTAAATTGTAACCTCAGTTTGCTAATCTTAGCTGACAGGTATGGCACCTGGAGTGGTCCTCTCCTTCTGTAGCCCATCTGCAGCCCATCTGCTTCAAGGTTCAACCCCTTTGTGCATTCAGAGATGATCCTCTGCATACTTTGGTTGTAACAAGTCATTATTTGACTTACTGTTCTCTTTTTATCAGCCTGAACCAGTCTGGCCATTCTTCTCTGACCTCTGACATCAATAAGGCATATCTTCCCACAGAACTGCTGCTCACAGTACATTTTCTCTGTAAACCCTAGATATGGTTATGCATGAAAATCCCAGTAGATCAGCAGTTTCTGAAATACTCAGACCAGCCCGTCTGACACCAACAACCATGCCACATTCAAAATTACTTAAACACTTTTCTTCTCAGTTCTGATGCTTAGTTTGATTTGTGGCAAACTGAATATCATTGTGGTTAAATGTAATGATTTCAATAAATTTACTGATTTGAAATGTGTGTTAATGAGCAGTTTGATAGGTGTGCCTAAAAAGAGTAAACACATTGTATTTCAATATAAAGACAGTAGTAAGCTTCATATATTGGTGGCAACTAAAGTATAAGGCCACTATTATGGATGTAGCCACTGACTAATTGCATGCATATGCACCCATAGACTCTTTTTTTATTGTAGAGATACACAACAAGTCTCTCCTAGATCACCTTACAAACAACATTCTATTAAATGTGTCATTTGCAAGTTGGTATGGTTTCTCCTAAAATCATTATTGTCGTGCACATAAAATTGAGCCCAAGCGATCAGCTTAATTGAGGAAGCCAAGGAAGCTAGTGCTAAGTGCTGTTTTGTTGTCCTTTTATTAAAGAGTTGTGGTGTGTCTGCATATTTATAATGGTCACTGCGCTGGATATTGGATCACTATAAGTTTAGAGCTGTCAAGTGTATCGAGGCTTTTACAACTTTACACATGTTGAGTTCCTGTTATTAATTTTAGTAGAGAAGAAGCATTCTTGTAATGGATCCTATTTTGTTCAGCTCTGTGCAGTATAAGTAGAAATCTTTCATACATTAAAGTGAATAATTGAAACCCTTCTTTTACTCCAGATGGTGATCCAAAGGTCAGAAACTGATTGGAACTTTGTCGCTTGACATTGATATGCCGAAGCACTCTTCTATCAATAGGCCCCCTCTCTTCATAGCTCTCTGGCTAGCTTCTCTGATAGGCCTGCATCTGTCTCATCCTTCAGTTGCCAGGCAACAGGCTTTCAATGTGTGTGCGTATGTGCTTGCACGTTGCTGTGACAATGTTGGACTTTTGCTTGTAAGAGAGGAGAGAGATGTTGAAAATAGAGAGAAAAGCAGATGAGAAAGGAGGACTCAGAGAGGCAAAGAAATGAGAATGAGTCAGATTACTGGTGAAGCAAATGGAGTGGAGGACAGCACCAAAAAAAAGAAAAAAAAAAGCTCTCTCGCCTTTCCTGTAGCTCAGGTTTTTATATATGTATTTATACATATATATATAAAGAGAGAGAGAGATATTTATTTACAGGCCTTTCACTGTCTTAGCGAGGTCACCAGCAAAGACAGCATGATTTACAAGACTGGCAGGCAAGCGTGCAGCAACCCATAAGCTGTTATTGGATGGAACAGTGAGATATAAAGGAAAAGTGGATGTGCTTAGAATAGAAAATCAGAACAAGTGATTGGATTTCCACCCTCATCCTACTCCTATACTATTTGAAAATTTTATGTACATTTCAAAGTCTTCTTGATAATGAAAAAGTGTCTTTCCCTTGAACGTTGTGAGTTTACTGCATGTAAAAACCAGATTGATTGTAGCTTGATTGAAACTTTAGAAATACTTACAATAATTAAAAATACACAAAATTATTTTTTGTTTACTTATTTTTTTAAGTGATATCTTTTGCAAAACCTTTATTTTTGTAAAAAGTTAGTAGTTGTTTTCCCTTAACAGTTTCTTCGTGGTGCATTCTATTTTTCTTGGTCTGAATAGTTTTTATTTCTATGCATGTGTTATCACATGTTCACTGATGCTCACTGATGTGCGGGGTCTCTTTTGCTCCACACAGTTTTATAATGAAGTGAATGGTCCAGGTCAGGGACTGCGCAGCCAAGCTGGGCTTTGGTTGCCAGGATACAGCAGCTGAGCCAGGCTGGCTTTATTTGCACACCAAACAGACTAACGAGTGCCGCTGTTGTCATTCTATAGACCCTTTTCCAGCATTGCATGTCAATGGACTGCAGGGTAAATATACGAAAAGTTGTGTCTTATGATTTGATATGGAAACCAGAAGATTATGTATATTCCGGTGGTGGTTTAGCTAAGTTAAAATAAATACGTATTCCGTCTCAGACTGCTACGTGGAAAAAGACCCACAAGGCTAGACATTATAAGCTTTGTCATTTAATCTCTTATCTCATGCTAGAGCACGATGGTAGCATTTCCCAAATTAAAGTACATGTTTTTCAGTGCAAGGATGCTTGACCTACATATATGTCTCAACTTATATCATGGATACAGCTTGAGAAAAAAATGTTGCCAGCTCCGAAATAGAAATTGACACACTGCCAGACAGGCCTCTCTTCATTTGTATCTGATTGTGCAATATCTAGCCATGTAACACAGGAACAGATTTGCAGAAAAACATGCCCAGCCCTATGTACCACTGTTATGTTGTTCACCTGTCGGTGTTAAATTTTTGAGGTATGATTTAATATTCATGGTGACCTTTTTTGAATCAGAACGGAATATATACAAACTTAATATAAATAGGCTTGTACACACGCACACACACACCCCCACACCCCCACACACACACACACACACACACACTGTTGTTATTTATGCTAGTCAACATATTAATAATTCCTAATATATAGTCTATTTTGATTATTTAATTTGTGGAACTGTAAGAGTAAAAAATATCAATTTAACACATTGGATATTGTTTTTACAAATTTTGAGGCCACAGGAGTCTGAAGCTAAACTAGTATTTCATTCTTCATCTTATTTTACAACTCATTTAAATATTTCTCCATGTGAAAGAAACCATACAAATAATTTCAATTAAATCTGATTTAAACATATAGGTATATATCTTTATCATTTTAGTTGCTTTGTTTTATTACAAAAAATGTACATTCTGCACAGTATAATTTGGCTGTAAGTTAATCATTCATGCTTTATCACTTATTGTATACCCCTTTTGGCTTTTCAACATATTATTTAATAGAACCTGGATTTTACCAAATGTATTTAATTTATAAGAACATTTCAAAGTGCTAACAAGTTGTGTTGAAATTCATTAAATAGTTATAAATCCTCACACCATATACCAGCATGTCAATCTGTTGACCTCTGCCTTATTAACTGCAGAAGTGACTCCAAATGCAGAAAAAGTATAGTAAAAGCAGCTAGAGAAACAAAATCAAAATATTTTTTTAAGAAAAATTACAAAAATAGATTTAAAAGCAGCAGTATTTTTTACTTTAAAATCCCACAAAATTTGGATTGGCTGTGTTACAATTGTAGTTGTGCTTCAAGAATTGCAAACTTATTGAATGCTGGGGTTTTTTTCCATTAATTTGTGTAAACATTAAAAAGTGTGAAAGAAATCACAGTAAATCTAAAAATCCACACTGAATGCCAGCAGTACATTTGACATCAATTTACGGGAGATTGAGTTGCAGAGGGAACAATATCTGTGGTTTTTCTCTGCATGTATCTCTGTCACTACCAGCATGCAAACAAGGTTTCCTGTTTTTCACAAATCAGCATACTGCTACTATAACCGTCCATCCTAGTAATCCTAAAATAGTTCAGGGATTATTTTTCTGAAAGCTCAACTGACCTAGTTTCAGGAGTGTGTCTGTGTTCTTGCAAGTTATTTACTGCAGAGTAGCTGACCTTCCTATCACATTGTTTTTTTTGTGAGGAGTGGGAGTTAAATTTTGAATGCCTCCTGCCATCCTAGTGGGATTAACAATGTACTATGAAACAAAAGAAAAGGCACCGTTGTTTGCTTCTGACTTTCTTTCCAGAAAATTGTAACACAGCCACAACAGTGGCCCACTATAGTTGTGTGCTGATCTGGTTGGCTTGCCGACTGTCTTGGAGTGACTGGCTTGCCTGGAAGGATATAAATAGCAGTCTTTGAATGGGATAAGTGCAGAGTGGAGGGCATGAGGATGGGGGGAGGGGATGTGGCGCCAGGAAAGATGGGAGTGCCAATGTTTTAGAGAAGAGAGGGAAAAAAATGCCTCATCTCATCTGCTCCCTCATTCAATAACAGGGATGGCCTTACATAGATTCACTCACAAAAATGTGACTTTATTGATACATTTGACAGATCAAATGTATGGTTTGTGATCATGTATGATAGTTAAAATGCAGTTTTGTGTGGTGGCTCTAAAAGTATAACAGAAACTGAGAACATTCGTAAGATGTTTCAGTTTTTGATTTTGTTTAGACATGCTAATCATGTCTCTGGAGATGCTTGTTGTCATTACTGAGTTTGCCAAGTTTCAGTCAACCTAGTTATGTAACATTTTACATACACTTCCCTGAACTCATCTTGTATGAATAGCATGCTTCTGTGTCCAAACATTTGTATTCCTATTTCTTTCGAGCTTCCATAATATTTGGGGCCAAGCTCACATTACTTAATGATTGGGTTCTACATAAGAATACTTTTTTTAGCCATCTTTCCTCTGTGAAATATTTCCCTGTAATGGCTGAAAAGTGTTTGATGTGCTGCTAATGGTTCCATTGTTTGGTAGGGTGTAAACAGGTTTTTAATGTGATATAATGCTGAGGAGCTCACCTCCCCCATCCTTTTTTTCTTTTCTAGACGGTTGATGACGATGCAATGGCAGCGTGAATGAAGTTTGGCGTGGGGAGAACTGAACGATGCCCAAAGGTGGGGGTTCCAAAACCCCCCAGCTGGACCACTTCCCACTCAACACCGACATGGTGGAAAAACAGGGTGGGAAAAAGGTAAGATTCTGAAAGTTACGTTCTAGGAAAACTTCCTTAACTTCTTGGGACCTGCATCCACATGCGCAGACATCACATTTTAGGTTATACTACCTCAAGAGTTTATTTTGCTCAACTAGGGCTCTGTCAAAGAGAAATAAATAAAAGAAATGGCAAACAGGAGCTGGGGTTTTAATGTGTTAAACATCCTTTTTGATGAAAATTGTGTTTTAACATGTTTTTGTGGCAACTTTCTCACAATGGACGACATATACTGTGTATATATAGAAAATAAACTCAAAATTCCATTTCTGGGCTTTTCTTTAATCAAACCGTCGTGAATCTTGAGCTGACAAAAATGCAGTTTACAACAGGGCTTATTTGGGACTTGGAAAATAGCGCACAAGCTCCGCACTCTGCTCCATTCTAATGCACCCACTTGTAAACAAAAAGATCCATGTATATCTTTGTTATCCTCGTCTGAGCTGGCATCTGTCTCGGAAATGTACAGCTGAATAGCTCCAATGTTGCTCTCCATTTTTGTTGGTTGGGGGTTAGAGGGGCTGTAGGCTGCCAGGAGAGCACGTAAATAGATAAGTGACCAGAAGTGGAGGTGGGCTTGTTACGGGCCAATAAGCCTTCCCACAACTCTGATGTGAATTACTAATGAATTAGTGCTGCTCTGCAGAAACTATGTCCTAGAAAACAACAGGGTTTTTTTTATTATATACCATAAAAACTGTATAATCATGATTAAATTACCACTCGGAATGCTTTCACAATTGATCAAAAAATTATAAAAATCTGTGTTAATTAAGTGGGATGTTTTTTTTTTGTTTTTTTTTTTTTTTTACAAATAAAAAAAAAATAAAACCAGGGTAAATAAAATCATTCTACCAACATTTCTGAACATCTTCATTTTGTTTTAAAAATGTCATTGTAGAATAAAAAAAATGGTGTTAAATAGTAGACATGAATGAGATTTCTCTTTTTTAAAAAAGGAAATTAGGGAGGGGTTCAGAGCAAAACACATGATTTGGCGCAGCTTGATGATGTCACATAGCAGCAGCACGCACTAGCAGAGGATAGTGCTCTCGCAGGCGTGGGTTTACAGCAGTCTGCAAAGGATTGCATCAGACTGTGGCATAGAGGAAGCGAGGAAATGAGACACAAGGGTGGGTGAGAAAAGCAGATAGACAATTGCTAGAAGAACATCAGCTGGAAAGTGTATGTATGTAGTCTAAAGGGTGATAAAGAAACACAAGTTGTCAACACTTGATTTTCAATAAAAATGTTTGTAGTAACTTTTGAGAAATAATTTGCTGATTCATCTATGTTAATTTAATTTCTTTGAAACTAGTGTAGTCCATTACTTACCTTTCTTAAATTCTAGTTTTGTTTGGATTTTTCTGGCATGGTGCTTTTCAAACACGAGCTGTTGTGTAGGTGGGTGCAGACAGTGCACATGATGAGAGACTGGGAGAGAGATATCGACTCACAGTAGCTGACACTGTTTGTCTCTACTGTACCATGACATCATAGTCTTATGACTGGGGCAGGGCGGGGGGGAGGGGCACACAGAGGTAACGCATAATTGAAAGTTCACCCTGGGCATAGAAATAAACAGTAGAAGAATAGTTGTCACACAAATGAAGTAAAACAAAGTGAGTCATGTGTATTGCATTTGATCTGTTCATGTTTCTCTGTTGCCATCATTACATTTTACTTTGAAAAAAATAATGTTGAGTGCTACAATATTAAATGGTTTGTCAGCTTAAACTCTGGTTGAAGCTGGTTAATGATGGCTTGATCATTTTTTGCTGCCATCACATGTATGTTTTCCACTGTGATGGTACTTGGTCTTTTTTACGTAAAAGGAAAAAAAACCTATCCTGCCTCAATCTAAATGGTATTTTCCAAGATCGGTTATCGATTTATCTCATTTTGAAACTATTTTATAATGGTATAGTTCATTTCAATTAACAAATGACATCAGACAGATCAGTCTGGTTGGATCTTTTAAATATAATTCAATTTATTGATTGTTGATTTATTGTTACACACCAATTCATCAGATACAAAAATCTGTGTAGGAAAGACTGTTCATTTCTGTGATCCTGATGTGTATTTTTTGTGTCTTGGACAGGATAAAGTGTTGTCTAACAAGACTCCCAAACTGGATCGCAGTGATGGGGTCAAAGAGATGAAAGAGAAAGCCCCCAAAAGGAAGCTGCCATTCACTACTGGAGCAAATGGAGACCAGAAAGATTCTGACTCGGGTAGGAAAACATTACAATGAATCTTGACCATCTGATCTAAGCACAAAGTTGACTTTGAGGTAGAAGTAAATCACAGAAGACTAGGGGATGGAAGGCTGTGTCACATCCGTTAAGGATGACAGGAAGTAGCTGTGTTTTGTAACAGGGGGTTGGGCTTCATTGGAGAAAGTGCTGCAGACTTTGTCCTCAAATAAGTTTTGTGACTGCCAGATCAAACTGATTGTTTTAACTTGTCAGGAGTATTAAAACAAACAACGCAAATGAGAATTCAGGTCATTTGAAAACCTCACTCTGTACAGACCTGATGCTCAGGAAGAAACCATTTTGTCAAGGGTATTTAGAAAGTTTTTTTTTTATGTTGATTATTGATTATATGTCCTGTTAGAGGTCTTCTAAAAATCTTTAATATTTGTTCATCAAGGTTCCTACCTTGCATCATATTCATCAGCTACTCCTTCAAAAAGGCTTTGACTCCTAAATGTTAAATATATATTCTTAGATTTCTATTTTTTTGGTAATGTTAGATATTTAATTTGAAGAAATGTTGGTGTTTGATGAAGTATGTGTTGGCTTAAAGGTGTTATTAAATGTCAGTGTTGTCTCCACGTGTTTTCTTGGACAGCTGTTAGCTCTTGGTTAATTGATACTGACTGTTTACAACTTCACACTACTAGATTTATTTTTGTTAGCGCTTTTTTTTTAAATTAAAGCCTGCTTTATGTACATGCAAAACTGAGAAAGTTCTGCAAAACGTACAACATATGCTCAAAATTAAAGAACTAAGTTTATTTGTTTACATGGTTGCCTAGTCGTACTTGTCTCATGATCACATAAAAGGAACTTCACCCAGGAAAGGACAGAAGTGACCCAAAAGACTTCAAAGTATAAACAGAAACAAACACCATCATTTTTACTAATTTCAGGCTTTTTGTGACTAGAAAATCCTTTTATACTGAACATGACGGTAAAGTTTTTTTAAGGCTTTAATTTAATAAACATCCTGAATGTTGCCTCAAAAAGAGATGGAACCAATCTCTTCTAAGCTATCAAAATAGCCTTACAGGGTATTAGCATTCCAATTTTCTTTTTCATTGACCATGAAGCTGCCTCCTTTTTTTTTTAAATCTACAGTTGCACATTTTATTTTGTCAGTTTTCTTATTAAGCCCATATACATGTACATAAAATGTCCGATCTTTAACCTATTTGTGAATTTATACACGTTTTACAGGTTACTGTGTAGACAGGATAATCCTTAATCCGATTTGCTTAGTTAAATGCTCACTAAAATATGGATAACTTGGAATAATCGGATGTTTAAAAAACATTTGGAAATGCAACATTAAGAAAAGCAGTATTACATGCTTTAGTGTACTATCTGATTCATTTTGAAAAGCATACATTTGTGAAGCAACTTTCAAACTTCCTTTTTTGTGGTTTATGTAAACCGGTTTAGCATATGTTTTAGAATCTAAAAACCAGTCAAGGAAATAGATTTTTTATTTGTAGTTCTCATTCAACATGCAGAACACTGCACTATTTTTTGTGCTTGGGTCTTGCAGGTTCTGGTTTGACGTGTTATATCATAAATGTATATGAATAATCTATACTTAAAGACCAAAGCCCAGTTGGTGTGGCTGGTGTGATCATTCTTGGTTCATTTTCAAACACAACACTTGGGCCTGCTTGTTTTGTTGTGCCACTCCACAGTTTCCTACACCTGAAAAATGACATGTTTGTTCTAAGGGTTAAGCATAAATTCAGTGTGTGACAAAACATTGTGATCCATTGGCTCCATTTGCAGGTAAACATTTGAATTCCGACAAAACTCTTTTCAGCATAATAACAAAGAGGTCTATTCAGCCTTGAACTGAAGTCAAGTGTTTACTGGATCTGAAATAAGTAGACTGTAAATAAATATACATACAGTATATATAGATTTGTTTTGTGATATAGGTGGCATAGGTAAGCTGTGAAATTATCTTGCATCTAAGAAAATGAGGTAACAGCCACCTACTATACTGGCTAGTGTTGTAACTTTGCCCGGGCACTAAAAGTTGAGGAGGATTTCGATTGCTGCTAGGAATGGCAAACATTTAACCTTCTTTTAATGTTTTGATACGGTTTGGTACAGATGGTATGCTGTGAGTGGACCATAAGGCCTCCTCTGTCATTTCTCTCAGCCTAAACATCTAATGGGTCAAATGCGAGACCCAAATGCATAAAAAGCTAATAAAAGGTAGCAAATGTGTTTGCTTGAATCTGCAGCACAAAGGTGCTTTATAGTATGGAACCACAGTTGTAGCTTGTTGTCTGGTGCGTTATGATTGAAAACTTATGCCTGTGAACTAGGGCTTGGAATCACTGTGTACCTTACGATGCGATACACGATACATGGCTCACGATATCGATAATATTGTGATACTGCGATAGTGGGGAAAATTCTCTCTAATAACTAATATTATATAGAAGAATACATTTTTGGGGAAATATTTATTTCTTTTTTTAGCTTAAACACAATAATAATAAACAACTGTTCTAATTTTGTGCAACATTGCTGAAATCAGTAATACTATGTCTCTGACAAGTATTGACACCAATTGAATTGGAATTATCTGTCAAATTCAATGTTAACAACAGTAAACATGATCTGCAGTGCCACTATTTAGTGCAGAATTGTTGTAAGCAACAGAGCAAAAATTCAATAATACAAGTGGCGACAGCGATCTACCTCCAAAGGAACGTCACACCAAAGGATGATGAATATAATGTTTTACAGCCTGTGTCAAGTGTTACCTAATTTTTTGTGCACTTTGCACACACTTGTAAAGGGCTAAGCATCCAAAATTTAAGGCTGATATACTCAAAGACTGTCACTTGAGATTATTTTTCCAATCTTTGTTTATTTTCCATTTGGTCAGTCAGCAGTTAGTAGGTAAAATCCCTAAAACACTCATAATAAGGCAATAAGTATTTACAAATTTAAATTCTATTACAGAATGGCAATAAACAACTTTTTTAAATAATAATTTATATATTTTTTGTGCTTTTAATTAACTAGCAACCTCCCTAATTTTACAGTGAATTCACATACTTTATTTTAATTACATTTCTATTTAAGTTTATACTTAAAATCCTAAGATTTTTATTTAAAAATGACTTGAACTTAACATTAGCGAAAAGTAATTACATTCATTTGAAAACTTCACACCATAAATTTACCAAAGTTACACCGTACACCAGCAGGTTAAACATCGAAGTCCATGAAAACGAAAATTTCGACCGGTACCTGAAGTACCCACAAACTATTGCGAAGCACGCGCCTAGTTCCCACAGCACACCGATCAACAGGAAGTAAGCGATCGTGGTCATTATAGCACTCAGACAAAGTCACTTCTTACCGGCTGCCTCTTCAGCAGATGGAATACAAACGCGCACAGGTAGGCATGCTTTACACACGCGCTACTGAGCCCTTTATCTCGCCGGTGCTTTTACCTAAATGAAGTGCATGCGTCGCCATTAAATGTCCGACGCAGTGCGCCCAGCTGCTCAACAGTTCCGTCATGCGACTCAGACACTCGGTGCAACAGCCTCTTCAAATGAAAATATAAAATCAATACTTGGTGAGATCCCATCGAGAATCAATCGCAGGACTAAATATCGCAATATATTGCAATATCGATATTTTGGCACACCCCTACTGTGAACAATGATCTGCTGTTTTTATTTTTTTTTTTTTTTTTTGATCGAGAAGCACAGCTGCACGTGCAATTAAACATGTAAAAGCTCAAGCAACTATAGTTTACTATTTAAAATAATTGTATTTAGGAGTTAATCAGTAAACAACTTTGAAATCAATATAAATATTACATGGATACCTATAATTGGTCAGACTGTTTCTTTATCGAAAATCTTCTTTACAGTTGTAAACACAAAGCATGAAAATAAATGAGAAATTCAGGTTAATAATTGTCAGTAATATTCATGCTTCTAGCTTTTTCTCACAGTGCATAGTCACAGCATCATTTGTCACCACAGCGTCATTCAGATGTAACGCCTTTCCATCTCACCCTTTAAAGTGCAGCCGTTCCACCTCTGATTTGTCTCTGAGACTACATCTCAATGCAGATCAGAGACAGACTGAAATATTATGCCATTACAGAACGGAAATTTTCATAGTTCACAGCAAGTCTCAAAAAGATGCCTCAAAGGCAGAAAGGTGCAGCACAATGAAAGGGGATTTAGACCACTCTTCCGCGGGAATAAACAACTGCTAGATTGTTAATGTTGCTTATCTTAATAGCTCATGTAGCAACTGTTGTCAAGTTAACTCTTTCATAATAGTGGCCGCTAATATGAGGTTGACTATTATTAAAACAGGTCTGGTAACACACAGCGTTATTAATGCTTAAAGTCCTTCCCATCATTTCGCAATATGGACAACTAGCTGTCAGGAATTCTGTGATAAATGTGTCCATACTTTCATCAGACCAGCATTTTTGTTTTTATATATATATTTTAATAAACACTGAATTGTTGTTGTTTAGACATGTGAAATATTTTTGTGTGTACAATTGATACATTTTATACACCAGTAAAAAAGTGTCTAAAACTTGCTGTTCTTCCTTCTTTAGGTTACGTTAGGCAACATTTATGACACCCTAAGCATAAAACTTTTCACTCAGACTTGCAATGGTTCAACATATCTAGTTTGACTGGTTGGAGTGGTTATTCTTGTTGAAGTGCTGTAAACTGGTTTAAGGAGACAGTTTTTTTTTGTTTTGTTTTTTTATCATTCACTCACAGTGTAGTATTGTCTGCCTGCCAAAAACATTTATGTTTGAAGTGTTCCCTTTGCTAGGGGAGGGGTTCAATCAGGGCCGTGACTTGCTCGTTTTCTTATCTATTACCCTTTTCTCTGTCTTGTTCGTCAAGTTTCAATGAACAAGAAGAGTAAGGTTTCAACTGTGTCTTTAAACGGAGCGGTATCATTTTACTTGCGGACACAAAAACTGTATTACTCAATAGCTTTTCATCAAAGACCCAGACAAGAAAAGCGTTTAAATTGCACTAATGTGTAAAGCAGTAATTCACACGCAACATGTAGATTTGGCTTTAGATTTTTTTTTTTCTTAACTCTCAAAGGGAAAACAAAATAAAATTCTTATGAAAAGCAGGCCAGTTTTTATTCTGTGACTCTTCCAAAAGAGGCTCTGGCTTTAATGTTGGCATTCTTTTTTCTCCACATGGACACATTAGGGTAATGAATGCTTTACTTGCCCAGGTTTGCAATGCATGGAAATGCTAGCTTAGCACTTTGTCTGTTTGGTAGCTGCAAAAAAAAAGTCTCGAGAGTGCTTTTGTGGTTCCTGCTGTCTTAACGACAGGAATGTCTTTAAATGGCAAATGCTTTGGAGAATGTGAGAATGTATAAAAAAAAAAAAAAGGGGTGGTGGGCACATTAGCCATAAGTGTTCACAGATGTTACTGAAAGTTCATCAGCTCAGTATACACATGTGGAAAAACATTTTCCCAGCCAGATTGCAGACACCGGGAGCACGAGCCTCACTGCTTCCTTCTGGCTAATTTACTTGTTTGTATGTGGCCTTGAGCATTAGAGTCAATCGCTTGCCTATTCCCTGCTCTGAGGGTGTGTCTGTACACACACTTTAAATGTTCTGTTTATAATTTTTTTTTTTTTTTACTGTGGTAGGTATCTGCATTGCAGTGAGAATTTGCTGTTGGTTTTGTGTAGTCAAGTGATGCAGTCATATGTAACTGCACTGCTGTATGGTTTTATCAGATTGTGTGTTGCCACTGAAAATAATGAAGTGCCTTCATGGAACAGTTGTCTTTTTCCAATAGCTTCACGTCTGTTTTAGTCCTGACGAGCAATGGTGACCTTGGCGAGGCTGCGTAGAACTGAAATATATACCTTTTATTCCATTATAGCTGCGTAGCTGCCAAGTCACACCCTCATTCCTCTCGCTATACAGTTCAGGTTGATTGATTTGAACACAGGCAGACATAAATACTCCCTGTTGGCTCCTCCTTTCATCAGAGGCAGTTTAGAAACAGCACTAGAACCAGACTAGTCACAATAAACTTTAACACTAAGCTGCATTTGCTGTATATTTATAAAGAGTACTTTTTTATTGTTCTTTTTCTAATTTATTAATATTAATTTAAATTACACATACTTGCAGAAGTAATAAATAATTTTTGTTTGTAATGTAAATTTCAAAGCTATTTATTACAGGTGTTAAAGTATAAAACATGAGCTAGCATTGAACATTCCAGATGTCAAAAAAATCTTTTCAATTTGAAAGACTTGTGAATTTAAACGGACGATTTTTGTATTATGGCTTTGGTACTCGGCTCTGTTGTGGATTTAAGCCGAAGGTGGGATTAAGCGCTTCCTGAGTCTCACCTGGAGTGACTCTTGACCCCATTGCACCATCTATATGTTAATAAGGGCCCGTCTTGTTTACTAGTTTGGTCTTACCAGAAACAACCATCTACTCTTCCTCAATGAAGACAATCAGGATGTTGCCACAACTATTAGGTCACAGCTAAACAATGTGACCATTCACTGAAACTTGGAATCCCTAAGGTTAGAAATTTAACTGGTTTAACTGTAACAGATTTTATTTGCATGTGGGGTTGAAATGTCTTAAAGACCCACTCTGATTCCCATTGTGTTTTTATGTTTTCAACATATTTTTCTACATTTTTCTGATGATGGAGGACATATGCCACACCTAAACGGAAAAGCTTTTAACACTCAGTAGTTGGTGGCATCTTATTCTCTTTTAATAATTTTGTTCAACTTTATGTCCTTTTAGGTATTTTATTGCCTGTTTTATGCTGTTGCTTTTTTTACAATTTTGTCCCTAATCTGCTCGATTTAAAATTTTCTTTTTTATTTTTTATTTTTATTATAAGGCACTTTGATACCCTGATGGCAATGTAAAGTGCTATAGAAATACAGTTTCATTCATTCACTCATATATAAAGAAAATATGCTCAAAATTGCATTTCTGGGTACTTCTATGTTTAGATAGTCATAAATCAGGAGTAGACAAAAAATTACGTTTTAAAAAGAGCGTATTTGTGATATAGAAAATATGCTGGGTTGGCCACAAGCTCCTGCTCCGCTCCATCGCTCCATTCTGATGCATACAAATGTAGATGACCATGTACGTCTTTGTTTTTCCTCATCTGAGGAAACTGTACGGATAAATGGCTCCAATATTGTTCACCATTTTTGTGGCCCCACTAATGTTAGGTTGGCGTGTGAGGGGCTGTAAGCCAGGGGGAGAGCCCAGAAAGCTTTCTTTAACTTGGAAGGGGCGGAGTTTCTCCATTCCAGTTCACAACTCTGAGTCAAAATTCTAAATTTCTGCTCTGCAGAAACTATGTCCAAGAAAACAACAGTTTTTTTTTTTAAATCATTATTTTGACTAAAACTGGCCAAAACTAAAAGACTACGTAAAGTACCTCCAAAGATGGTTGGAATGGTTCTTTAATAAAATAATTATTGGTCTTAACTCGAGAAATTCCTTTTACTTCTGCCTTTGTTGTGTTTGGTGAGTTTGAATTGGCTTTAGCTTAACGGTAAACCCAGACATTGCAGCTGCAGCTTTCACATAACAGAAGCAAACAGTCACACGTGTTATTCACACGGGGTATTATGTGTTCCACCTTATAACTAACAAAAGTGAAAATCATGCTGGAGGAAACAATGAATAATACTCTTACTTTTGGTAAATTGTGTTCCTTTGAAAAGAAAATAACAGCAAAAAAATGTAATCCTATTAGTTCCTCTCTATAAATGGCAGTGCGCAAATAGTTCAGACTCGTATCATGTTGAACACGGTTAACAAAGTATTAGTGTCTATTAAGAAAATTCCAGTGGCATGTTTTGTGGGGGATGTTCCAGTCAGATCAACTGAAAGTCTACAATTGTGAAGATGCTCAAAAATTTGATTTAGAGTTTTTAATTTTTTTATATATAAAGTTATTACTTGTCTAAAGACAGAACCAAAAAGACAACACTGACTCCTTTAATGAACATTTAAATGGAGTTTATGACATTTGTACTGTCATCCCCCATGAATCTTCAGTCTCTTCTTTTTCAAACAGAAATAAATTGAATGACATCTGAGTGTGATCTTTATTATTCTCTTTCTAATTGCTCCTCTTGTCTTTTGTATTTCAGAGAAACCAGGTCCAGAGAGGAAGCGTATTAAAAAGGAACCCACTAACACCCGGAAGGCGGGGTTGCCGTTTGGAATGGGGATGCCAGGGATCCGGGCCGGGTATCCCCTTTCTGAGCGGCAGCAGGTGGCCCTGCTTATGCAAATGACAGCTGAGGAGTCCGTTAACAGTCCAGGTGCGTGCTTATCATTTAGGCCACGTCTTCTCTGGACTTGAAGGGGACAGGAAAAGGGGATGAGAGGGCGTTTTATATGTGGACGTAGTGTGAGGAATAGCATTACTGGGGAGTTTAAAGTGAGTAATGAGGGGATGAGTCACAGGGCTGTTTGTTTTTGGTATTTATTTAGCATTAAGCACGATGCCTAGTTTTTTGCTATAATCCAGTCGTAGTCTCCTTCTTGGTATAATTGTTCTCAAATTAATTTATTTAATCTTTTATTACAGCTTTAATTTGAACATAAGGAATTCAGACTTAAATGTCAAACAGGAGCAGTTATTTGTCGGCTCATGTGCTTTCCCTAAAAATGCACTAAATGGAAGTGAAACTTACTTTCCACTTTGTATTGCGTTTTTTAAGTTTGTTGTCTTTTCAGACAAATGTTAGCGCTCTGGCTAAAGCAAGACGCCCACAAACATTCAAATTGCTAATATTTTCCATCTAATCACAATCATTGATTATTTTTTCAGATTTTGTAAAGATTGACTTTTTATTTTTGGACATCTGGGTCAACATATATGAGGAAATCTTGTATTTATTGTCATTGAGTCAACATACCTGTTGCATGGAGTGTTTTAGCTTTAGATTACATAGTTTTGTTTGTGGGTTTTTTGCCTTCTCATGTGTCAATAGACATGGACACAGATTAAGTGTGTGCTCTAAATGTCACTCAGGACAACAGCAATACAAACTCAATAATGTTAATGAGATAACAGATTGAATTTCATCTTGCAAATGTGATGAGATATTCAAGGAAGGTCTGAACAAGGTCTCTGCCTTTTGTTAATGGAGTATGACTGCCCTCTTCTGTCAGACGCCAGTAAAGAACATATTTCTTTACAGCAGGATCAGGGATCCAAACCTAAAAGTTTTCCCAACTTTTTATTTGTCTCCGTATTTAAAATGACACATTCTTCTTCCAGATACAACACCAAAGCATCAGTCACAGTCCAGCCTAGGTCAGAAGGGAACGCCAAACTCTGCATCTAAAACCAAAGACAAAGTGAACAAGCGAAACGAGAGAGGAGAGACGCGATTGCACAGAGCAGCAATCCGTGGGGAGGTACGGCGCATCAAGGAGCTCATTAGTGAGGGAGCTGATGTGAATGTAAAGGACTTTGCAGGTGAGAGACTTGAGGTTTATAAAGTTGTATATATATTCTTTTTATAGACAGTACACACTAATGACAAAGCAACCTTTGTGCCTAGGCTGGACTGCATTGCATGAAGCATGCAACAGAGGGTATTATGAAGTGGCCAAGCAGCTGCTGGCAGCCGGTGCTGAAGTCAATACCAAGGGTCTGGATGATGACACCCCTCTTCATGATGCATCCAACAATGGACATTTTAAGGTAATAACAATTCTTATTGTCTAGATTTGATCAACACCACTAAGCAGGCACCAAAGTATGATTTTAATAGGTTGTACAAATACATAATTATAGATATGAGATCAGATTTTTATTTTAGTTTTTTTTGTTTTTTAAGTTGTCAAAAAATGTACTTGATTAGCATAAATCATTAGATTTATGTCCTAAAAAAGGTAAATAACAAAACCAAATGTTGATACACATTGATTAAGATTGTCAAACTAGGACCATTTTCACCAACATTTTTCAGAAAATGTGCTAAACCCCATATTAAATCCCTTTAAATTAGTCTTTTGACTAAAATGTTAGCATAAAAGCAATACAAGGAATGTGTATCATGGAATATTCACTTCATAGTAATAAGATAACAAAAGTTTTACAGACCCACTTTCAGGAAAATTGTGTTTTTAACATGTTCTTGTGAAATTTTCTGTGATGGAGGACATTTATAAAGAAAATAAAGTTAAAAGTGCATTTCTAGGCATTTCTTTATTCAAATGTTTGTGAACCAATATGAAAAAGAGCTTATAGATAACAAAGAAAAGTTGCTGGGTGGGGCACGAGCTCCCTGCTCCTCCCCATAGTGATGCATCCACTCTTGTTTTTGGGTCAAATCTGCAAAATCATAACTAAAAGACCACTGGGAACACTTTAAAAATAAATCAAAAGATGATTTAGGTTTAAAATAAACAAATAAAAGAGCACATTTCATTGTATTACATAGCAAAAACTATCAAATTAATATATTGATTTTGCAAAACACAACATCAGTAGACACAAAAATGTGACAATTCCGTGCATTTAAAAATGTTTTGTTCCTGTGCCAGCTTTTTTTTTTTTTTTAGAGCTTGGCTTAATTCCAGGTCTTTTGGAGGTAGTTCTTCTCCTCCGGCATTGATTTGAGAAGTCTTACATCAGGGGGCTTAAATCAGCCTTCTGATGCAAGACTTTTTAAATCAGAAGACTGACTTCCCAACTGTCTTACTTTGTTTAAAAGATATTTGCTAAACACAATTTTAGGTCGTGAAGGTGTAGTTTTATAGGTTTTCTTGACAGGACAAAGCAAATATGTCCAAATTAAATAGAATTTTATCTTTAATTGAAACATTTACTCCATTTCAGGTGGTTAAGCTACTTTTACGATATGGAGGGGACCCACGACAAAGCAACAGGAGAGGAGAAACCCCGCTAAAGGTTGCAAACTCTCCTACTATGCTGAATTTGTTGCTGGGGAAAGGCACTTACACCTCAAGTGAGGAGAGTTCGACAGGTATTGAATCAGCTTTGTACCCAAATTACATGACTATAATGTGATGTGTTTCTCATGTGGCTATGTAACTGTTTATTAATTCTGCTTATATTTATGTTTTACAGAATCTTCAGAGGAGGAAGATGCCCCCTCATTTGCCCCTTCAAGCTCTGTTGATGGCAATAACACAGACTCTGAGTTTGAGAAGGGTCTGAAGTTAAAAGGAAAAACTGCAGACCCTCCCAAATCTGCTGTCACACCCGTCAAAGATGAATACGAATTTGACGAGGATGATGAGGAGGAGCGTGTCCCTCCTGAAGATGATAAACACATTTTGAAAAAAGACTTCAGAAAAGACTCTGTTACTAAGACCAACAGCTTCATCTCTATACCCAAGATGGAGGTTAAAACTTATTCCAAAAGCAACTCGCTCACACCAAAGAAAACCGTTAGGCGGATCATCTCTGACAGTAACAGTTCAGACGAAGATGATAGAACGTTGTGTTTCACACCAGCGCCTACGCCGCGGCAACAAGCCCAGCAAACAAATACCAAGACTCGGGATTCTGCCAGCATGAGCTCAAAACAACAGAAAGACAAAAATAAAGTAAAAAAGAAGCGAAAGAAGGAGAGCAAAAACAACGTCAGTAAAGAAGTACGGTTCGGTAAAGTCAACGACAAATTCTGCACGTCTGACTCGGATAGTGGTGACATGGAAAGTGAGGATGATAAGGGCTTAAATAGTATAAAGGATTCCTCTACAATGAACCTCAAAGAATCTACTGGCTTAAATGCATCCTCTTCCTCTTCCCATGGGAACTTGAACTCTCAAAAACAAACGCCATCGTTAGCAGAACAGCATCCAAAGCAGTGGAGGACAGATGGCTGGAAGACGGTGTCGTCTCCTACATGGTCGGATGTTAGTTCTCTATCAGACTCAGTCAGAACAAGACTATCCAGCGAATCGGACTACTCTTCTGCTGATTCCAGTGTGGAATCAATTAAGCAGGTCAAGAGAAAAGGGCAGGATAACAAAAAGAAGACCAACAATCTACACAGTAACACTGTGGACAAGAAAAATTCTGACTTGTATAAAAACTCTGCTGTGGAGAGTGCCATCTCCAAATCTGATGTTGATGGTAAAGTGCTGAAAAAGCATAAAGTGAAACACAAGCATAAAAATAAAGAAAAGGACAGAGCTCCCAGCTTAGTACTCAATCAAGACATGAATGAGAAATTTGTCAAGAGCTACTCGTTTGATTTTGATGATTCGAGGCAGAAGTCTTTAATTGTTGAGTTGGAATCGGCATCTGAGAGCAAGGTGAAAATATCCAAGCATGACAAAGAACATACAAAAAAGGAGGACAGGCTTGCTAAAAACAAGTCTGAGGATAAGGATTGGTCATCTGGAAAAGATCTTCACAGACCAGCAAAAGAGGATAAAAACAAGAAAATGAAAGACTCCACCAAAGACAAGGCAAATAAGGAGGAGAGGGAGAAGCCTGTCAAATGTGACAAGGAGAAAAACTTCAAAGAAAAGGAAAAACCTAAGGATGAAAAGCAGAAGGCTCACAAAGAAGAAAAAAAGAAGAAGTCCAAGGAAAAGTCTTCAAAGACAGACAGAAAGAGTGAGCTTAAAGAGGAAAAACATCTGAAGGTGGAAAAGGAGAAAAACAGCAAAGATGATAAGGAGAAGTGCAAAAAAGAAAAGGCGCTGAAAGAAGAATCCGAACACGAAGGCTATGATGTTAACCGGTTCATGAGCCTTGAGGACACAAAGCTCAGTGCATCTGATGACCACCATGACAGATGGGGCTCTGATATGTCCTCCGATTCTTCTCTCTATGGAGATGACAGCTGGGATGCTCCTGTCAAGGAGATTAAAGAAGTCAAGGAATACAAATCCAACAATACTGTTAAGCTAATTGTTGAGACCGTTAAGGAGGAGACACGAAGAAAAGAAAACAAAGTCAAGGAGAAGAAGTCAGATCATGGTGACAAAAAATCTGAAAAAGAGCTTTCATTCAAGAAGAAAGACAAAGACCCTTCAGAAAAGATGAATGAAAAGAAAAAGGACTGGTCAGAAAAGCAAAAATTTAATTCCAGCCATTCAGTTGACAAAGAAAAGAAGAGAAAGGAGTCTGTGGACACAATAAAAGACAAAAAAGATAAAGATTCGCTGGACAACAGTCGAGAACGGAAAGACTCTTATGACTTTGTAAAGGACAGAAAAGACCTAAAAACCAAACAGGAATTAGCAAGAGATGAATATGGCAATGATCCCTTTTTTAAAGACATGGATAGTGTTGGAAAATCTTGTGATACCAGAGAAAGAAACCCATCTGGTAAGGAGAAAGAAAAGAAAAATGAAGGAGTGGAGAAAAAGGAAAAAACTAAAGCAGACAAACACAAAGACAAAACGAAAGACAGGGGAGCTGATCAGGAGAAAGACAAGAGTGAGCGAAGCTCCACAGAGAAAATTTCCAAGGAGAAAGACGCAGAACGAGGGGGAAAAGACAAGAAAGAAGGCGTCAAAGACAAACACAAGGACTCGCACGGAAAAGACAAAGACAGAAAGATGTCTTCGGAACAAACAAAAGACAAGAAAGAAAGGGTCTCTCAAGATAAACATGCTGACAGAGAGAAGGATTTCCTGGATTTAAAGAAGGACGAGAGAAAAACAGAAAAAATCCGTGAGAAAACTTGGTACAAAATAGCTGACATATTCACAGACGAAAGTGATGACGATGGAGACAGCTACAACAGTGGTGTTCTACTTGGATCAGAGTCGACTAGAAAAGATTCAACACCTGATCAGGATGAGCTGGATCACTTTCCGTCAGAAAAAGTTAGAAAAACATCTATAGAGGCCAAGCACAGCACTGAAAAAGGAAAAGACAAAGAGCACAAGGAAAAGAAGAAAGACAAGACCACATTTGACACGGGTAAAGAGAGGAAAGGCTCCCTAGAGAAACACAATAAAGACAAAAAGGACTTGGTGGACTCAAAATATAAGGAGAGGAAAGATAGGATGTCTGTGGACTCGAATCAAGAAAAGAAAAATAAGCAAAAACTCTTGGACAAGAGGGACACAAGTGAGGAAAAGTCAAAGAACAAGTACAAAGACAAACAAGACCACTGTAAGGAAAGGAAACCCTCTAAAAGCAGTGAGAATGAGAAGTCACTTTTAGAAAAGCTGGAGGAGGAGGCTATGAACGACTACAAGGATGACTCCAATGACAAGAACAGTGAAATCTCATCTGATAGTTTCACTGATAGAGGTCACGAGCCAATGCTTACTGGTTATTACAACTCTGTCGGCCTGTCTGACATCCCAGAGGACAGGAGAGACTCGTTGTCTATTACTACACCTCAAGATAAGTTCAGAGACAGAGAGCGGCACAGACATTCCTCATCCTCATCGTCCAAGAAAAGCCATGAAAAAGAGAAAGAGAAAGTAAAAAAGGACAAAGGCGACAAGCGGGACAAAAACGGTGAGATAAGAGAAACCTATGGTCGTAGAGAAAGTCTACCTTTTGAGAAGGAGCCTATGCCTCTAGAGGCAGACCCTTACACTTTCCCGTTCGGAGGCAAAGGAGATGACGATGACTTTGACAAAACTTTGGAGTTTGAAAAAGAAATGTCAAAAAAGGATAAAGAGAAAGCCACTGGTCTCATCAGTGACAGAACAAAAGACAAAAAGAAAAAAGAAAAACATAAAGAGAAAATAAAGGAAGAGAAGAATAAATACATAGATGGCTTTGGATCATTTAAACACTCCAAGGAGGATGTAAAGTCAGGGTTGAAGGACAGCCCACAGGTAACCATTCTAAAAGATAGGTCTAAAGAACAAAGTCCGAAATTTGAATTAAAGAAAGATAGAAATCGAGATACTGTGGACAAAGACAACAGAGTTGATCATTGTAAATTTAAAGCCAAGGATGAAAATGAAAAGCTCACCCAGTCCAAAGACACAGTGCGAAAGGATAACCGTCGGGAAAAACTGTTGGTGGATGACGATGACTATCAAATGACAAGTTTTGGTCAGATGTTGAGTCTGAAAGATCAGGAAATCGGAGCTCGTCTCAAGAAACAAAGGGAAAGATTGAAGCAGATGGAGAAGCAAAGACCTAAGTCAGGTGACCCTAAGCTCAAAGACAAGACGAAGTCCACAGAGGAACCACGGAAGAATCGCAGTGATCTGTCAGCAAAGAAGTCAAACTGCCTCGAGTCTGGTCTTAAAGAGAGGAAACACAAGGATATTAGTCTCCCGGCTCAAATGATGTCTCCAGGAAGGAAGTATCAACCTGCCGATAATCAGAACTCAAAGGATTGGTTGACAGGTCACCAAATGAAGGAAAACCTTCCTGCTTCTCCCAGGCCAGATCAAAATAGGCCCACTGGTGTCCCCACACCAACGTCTGTCATCTCCTGCCCCAGCTTTGAAGAAGTGATGCAGACACCTCGTACCCCTTCTTGTAGTCCAGAAGACTACACAGATATTTTGATTGAAGATTGCCAGAACTCCTCAGCCATGACCATGTCAGGAAATGCCTGCTCCCCAACCTTCTTTAACAGGTAAGCTACTAACACTCTACAGAGTTTCTGTGCTTTTAATTCATATTTAAAATAACACTGGATTTCTTTTTTATTCAGCAGGTATTCAAACTCCCAGGGTTTTCAGGAGGACACCTGCCCAACACCTGCAAAGAACCTCCAGCTGCCACTCATTAGCCGCTCTGCGTCATCTGATATCCGCAGACCCCTGGAAGATGAGTTCAAAACTGAGCCTGAGAAGTTTCTTCGACAGCAGGGGGATTCAACGGCTGAATTTGATCCTCCGTCTTCCGCTCAAGCGCTGGAGAACAAATCGGTTCCTGTCGCTCAGATGGGGTGCTTGTCATCTTACTTCTCCCCCATAAGAATGTTGTCTCCACGCCAGGAGCCAGTCCATCCTGCACCCGATGAGGCAGCGACCTCTCTTGCTGTTCCAGACATCAGTGGGCACTTGCCTGAGAGCGTTTACGGACATTTTTTGCCTAAGCCTTCTACACCTGTTCACAGGCCGGATCCCCACGAACCATGCTTTGACATAGCTGCACCCCCAACCCCAGCTCCTGCTGCTTTGCCACCGCTAGATATTGACGAGATTTCTGAGCCGCACCACAGTGAGCCAAATCTGGTCCTCTCAGATCTCCCTACTGTTACAGGACAGGTGCAGGAGGAGGAGGAGGATGAGGAAGAAGAGGTTGAGGACCAAGGCAATGTGGAAGACAGAACGGATGGAGACGACTGTATCCCGGAAGAGCAAGAACAAATGAGGGATCCTTGTGCATTTTCTCCTCAAGTCGAGGAAAGTCTAAGGAAAGCTTGGCGTGCAGAGTCTCCGGACCTTGAGATCCATCACCTGTCCCCTTCACATTCTGTTCCCAACCCTGGTGAGAACTGTTTTGACCACAACATGGGCTGGAACGCTGCAGACCTTAAATCGTCACATGTGGAGATCGAAACTGCTGTGTCTAAAATAACTGGTCCTTTCTCTGACAACGAGATGCAGCCGTTGCCCGATCCCCCCATCGTCACTGCCTCTTATGCTAATTGGAACCGGTGGCACAAAGACGACCCAGAGGACTATGATGAGCATAAGGAGGCTGTGGAGGACATACCCTCCCCAGAGAGGCCAGACACTACCATGGACGGGGAGCCCAACTATTTAAATACTTCATCATCTTGCCATAGGCTGGAGTCTTTTTTCCAAGACTGCAACAAGCCTATTATTGAGGATGTGGACCAAATGGAAACGGAGTCCCCATGTGTTGAACCAGAGAGCAGATCAAGCACACATGCTTTCAGTACGACTCCTGATGGTCACATCACCCCACCTGTGGCCCCCGAGCCTGTGGTGCCCTGGGCAGATCCATTTTCCGCCGATACAGACGAACTGGATGACTTGGGGCCATTCTCTTTGCCTGACTTACCATTACCAGACAAGTCAGAAGAGGCGGAGTCACGAGAGCCTCAACTATCTGATCTCGGCAAGACTATGCAGACTCATATTAGACACACTATGACTGACAGAGAGGACTCTGACATAATGGAAATGGAATTACCAAGCATGGCCAAAACTCTATGTCCTACAGGAGAACTGGGTTTAGGGGACCCTGCTGGACAAGACTTGGTCGTACCATCACCACATACCACCTTCCAACCAGACTTGGACCTTGAACCTCAAAGTGTTCCCATCAGCAATTCTTTGCCTACTAACCAACAACAGGGTGGTATTTTAGAACAACAGCTGACATATGGAGAAGAAGAGGAGTCAGATGCCAGCATGGTGTATTCATCGGTAAAATCAGGTGCTGGTCCGTTATATCACATGCAGCCCCTTCCTGAACCATTGCATATGTCTCATGATCCTACATCTGCTGTAAAGCCTAATACGAGACAGGTGGAGACGCCTGAGACTGGCGCAGAATCAATGCCATCCAGTCCTCTTGCTCACCTCTCTGTGGCAGTCACAGTCTCCACACTGGAGACAGAAGACACCCAGGAGACCACACCCAAACTAACGCCAGTCACTCCACCCACTGTGTTAGATGTTCCCAAGAAGGTGGAGGAAATCCCCCAAAGAATGACCCGAAATCGCGCCAAGAACAATCCCCCTGCTGCTGCTGTCCTTCCTACCTCCAGCGTGACACCTCTGTCTGCTGCTGCCCCTCCTGTGACAACCAGTCCAGTGGTGACCATTACTGCTGTCCCCACCCGAACTCCAACACCCACCTCAGTGTCTTCACTGTCATCTCTCAAGAATAACTCTGGTCTGACAATTTGCTCTGCTGCAACAAATTCCATCCCGCCAGTGTCTGTACCTCCTTCGGTGACGTCTCCCTCGGTCGTTCTCACCAAGACAAAAGGTCGCCCACTTCCAGTGGAGGAAGAGGAACCACACACGCAGCACCCGCGGAAGAGGAAGTTTCCACGATCTGCTGGACAGCAAGTTCAAGTCCAGCTGGTTAACACAGCCATGCAACAGACCAGGGAAATGATTCAACAGACGTTAGCTGTTGTTGTCAATGCCATCAAGCTGGATGACATTGAACCCTACCACAGTGACAGGTTCAACCCTTATTTTGAGTACCTGCAAATAAGGAAGAAGATTGAGGAGAAGAGGAAGATCCTGTGCTACATCACCCCTCAGGCTCCGCAGTGTTATGCTGAGTATGTGACTTACACCGGCTCTTACCTGCTGGATGGCAAGCCCCTCAGCAAGCTACACATTCCTGTGGTAAGTGTGAAAGCCTTAACAAATCATTAGCCACCTAACCAAAATCTCTCTCTAGATCTAAGTGTTTGGAATGAGTCTTGAAGTTCTTAACAACTTCTGTGTGGCATCACCAATCTAACTCTTTATAGGATTTTATTATGATTTTTTTTTAATATTACATTTGTTCTTTCAAGTCAAAGTACCACCAAGTGTTTGTCACGTATGTGTGCACAAAGTTACTGCACAAAATGTATTTTGACCCTCAGTCCTTCATACGTAATGTCATCCAGGGTCAGACTGGTTTCTACAGTCTTTAGTCATGATTACCTTGTATTTCTGCTATGTGATGTTATAACATTTGTCAAATCAATCATGTAAAAGTTATTTAGTTTCACATTTCCATTATTTAAAGAAATACGATCTGTTTGTTCTCTGGATCCATCTTCAGAGATCATATTTACTTGTTATTAAAAAGGAGTACCAGATGATTTGTGCTATGAAAATGTGTTATTTCCCATTTTAAATGACTGTTGATGGAAGAAAAAAAACGTTATTTTTTTTATGTGTAATATTTTGTCTTTCGCTCTCCAGATTGCCCCACCTCCATCACTTTCAGAGCCTTTGAAGGAGCTCTTCCGACAACAGGAGGCTGTAAGAGGAAAGCTCAGGTTGCAGCACAGCATAGAGCGGGTAACAAATGTTTTATGGACTATTGCATGTCTAGTTTGTCTTTCCTAAATAGTTTCAATCCAGACCGGCTCAGTCCTGCACACATTTAAGCACAATTAAAATACAGCTCTTCTTTCACGCTTTAGAACTAGGATGCACTAACAACAAAATCCAGGCAATCATCCTGATGAGGTTCGTAACTAATCATTTTGTTTCATTCTGTGTTGTTTTTCTGTTTACAGGAGAAACTTATTGTTTCATGTGAGCAGGAGGTTTTAAGGGTACATTGCAGAGCAGCCAGAACAATAGCCAATCAGGCTGTGCCATTCAGTGCCTGCACCATGCTGTTGGACTCTGAAGTATACAATATGCCATCCGAGAGCCAGGTATAAGAAAGCTGCACTTTCAGAACAAGGCAGCAGCTAAATTGCACTTAAATATTTGGGTTATTTACATTTTATCTGTCTTTTCTCAGGGCGATGAGAATAAATCTGTAAGAGATCGCTTCAATGCACGCCAGTTCATTTCCTGGATCCAGGACGTGGACGATAAGTACGACCGAATGAAGGTACTTGGAATTGATTTTTGTTTTTACGCCCAAATGTAGACTTACTTAGATCGTAATTAATATTTTTTCTTTGTTTCCTCAGACATGTCTGTTGATGCGACAGCAGCACGAGGCAGCAGCCCTCAACGCAGTACAAAGGATGGAGTGGCAGCTGAAGGTCCAGGAGCTAGACCCAGCAGGGCACAAGTCCCTCTGTGTCAACGAAGTGCCGTCCTTCTATGTGCCAATGGTTGATGTCAACGATGACTTTGTTCTGCTGCCTGCATGACACACCAGTGCTCACACACAGAGATGAAACTCCACCTGAGTCACTTCTTCTCAAAGAGACTTCGTTAAACAGAACGAATGGAAAGGGCTAGCAAGTTGAAAAAGAGGACTTTTCACCAGGAAAAAATTGTATTCTCTGGAAAAGGAGCAAAGATGAAAAACTTGCTTTTGATTCCCTTCCGTGAAGAAGGAAACGTTTTTACTGGAGGAAAAGAAAAGACAACTTGCACTTTCATCCTCAAAGTTTTTACACATTTGTTTGATCAGAGTGTGAAAAGCAGACAGGTTTTGCTTTGAGGCTCTGAAGTCAGGTCACAAATCCTCAACGTTCAGGTAAGGTGAGATGAGGGGACAGAGATTAATTTATTTTTTTTTGCCCCTGCATCGATATCCGCCGCCACTGGGAGGACGTATCACAGACGAGCTCTCCCAAATACGTGGTGCCTGTAGAGAAGGAGGCCTAAGGAGAAGCCTCCTCTGTTGATGCAGACGCTCTTGTTGGGCCAGGAGTCAGAGACAGTCCAGCACAGACCCAGAAGATGTGAAAGGAGCGGCGATGTGGATCTTCAAAGGCTCTGTGAAGCTAGAAGCCGGTTCTTGGGCTGCAAGACGGTTTACCCAAGTGGATGCCCTCTCTGCACCTCCTGCACCAGCTTTACTAAAACAGCAGTGCAGCAAAGCCAGCAACAGCTTTGAAAACAGCAGTGGGGTTAGGACGTGTGTGTGCACGTCAGGCCCCGGGGTCTGGGAGGAAAAGACTGACTCAGCAGCCTCTCGGCCTGCTTAAATGTGAGAGGACGAGCACGGATCCCTGAGGACAGACCGGAGTGTTTCTCAGTGGCTGTGCTCGCCCTAACTCGAACGCATCAGACCGCCACAGACTGCAAAAACACCACAGGACACAGAACAAAACAAAAATAACGAATGTTGATATTCAAAGAAAACTATCGAGAAATTGTGGTTTGATAGGAGGACAGAAATATTGTTTTTTGTCTATTTCTTTACTTGGGCATTTCATTGTTTCTGCGGAAGTGACTTGAAACACTACAGAGCCAATATTAGTTTAATGGAAAAAAAGCAAAAGAAAACTGAAAAAAAAGTTGTATTCCGTAAATTATGTACAGTTTTTATATTCGTTAACCAATGTATTCTTGCTGCCTTCTAGATAATTTATTTTGCCACACATAACTGCACAGTTGTAAATAACCTCTGTACTGTATTATCACTCAGTTAAGTGTAAAGGAAAAAAAAACAAAATAAATAAAAATATCTTTTTATGTATAGTTCACTTTCAGGCAGCACTTTCCCCTCTTCATATCCAACAGGCCAAAAAGTCTACACAATTCTGTCAGTATTTGAAAAACCACAGGTAAACGATCACACCTCTAGATTCAGCCGACTCGCCTGTACCCGAGTCATCACAAATAGCTGACAGATGACCTTTGGATGAAACGCGCCTCCAACAGGCTGACCACCACATTGCCCCTAAGATGTAGCAGAAATAGATAGCGAGGATTTATTTAAAAAGTAAACAGATTATAAGTATTAATTGCTTTACTACTCAATTATATCAAAATTTTTGAACCAAGAAAATGCCTTTTTCAGTGAAACAAAATGTACTCATTGTAGGGCAAAGTCAGATATATATATATACATATATATAAAAGTGTGTGGGGTGAAAGAGATGTCATTCACAAGTAAAACCTTCATAAATGTTGAATGTTTTGCTCATAACTTTTTCTTGTCGTTTGAAGACATTGGAATTGATTTTTAACCTCCGCAAAACTTTCAAGACGTCAGACTTTCAACTGCTGACGTCTCGTCCCGTCACCTGAAACCGAAGAGCTGAAACAGTCTGTGTGTTGGTCCGTCTTCCCCATGTCCAATGTTTTGAAATCCGCCAGCCTCCTTGTTGTACTTCATATTTTCACTTGATGGCGCCAGTTTCAGATTTTTTAGTTTTTATTTTAGGGTTAGCATGAGCCCCTAGGCCTTAAGCTTAAATACAACTTTGTTTTAAACATATTTCTTGTTTTTTTTAAGCAGGTAACGTTTCCTTATAGGACTTCTGGATAATGCCTGACTCAACCCACTATTCAGTGAAATCTATCATGTCAAATATTTAGCTCCAACCACGTCTTACTTTTTTATTTAAGTTTACTCTAAAGAGGGGCTCACGTAGTCAGGGATTTTAAATGTCAGCTTGCTTCATTGTGTTTTCATGTTTCCCGTTAGCATGTCAGGTCCAAAAATGCAGACAGAAGACTAAAACCAAACCAAAAAAAAAAGAGAATAGACAATAACTCAAACAGTTGAGGGGAAAAGAATACTGATTAGACTGATGTTTTTCTTATTTTATTGTCCCATTGATATGTTGGTTTTGTGTGTTTCTGTTTTTAGTAGATTTGAAAAGCTTTCCCAAACGCAGTGCATAGGCTGTCTGTCTGTATGTGAGAGCTGCTTATGTATCCTGATGGCGATATGACCTGAAACTTAAGTTATTTACACACTGTCACGTTCAGCATAGCTGTAAATGTCTAGTTGTGTGTGTGTGTGATGGTTGTTGCTATTACTGTGCAAAAACATTGGCTAAATGTGTAGTACTGAGGCACACATCCTGGTTACATAAAAAAATACTTTTTTTTTTACATCTCACTTGTCTTTGGGGGAAAGTTGTATCATTCACAGAGTCCTTGTATGTTAATTTTCGGTGGTTTTTTTTGGCTAAGTATGTAATTTTTTTACGTTTTTCTGAGCTTTTTTGTTTGTTTTTTAAGTATCTAGTTACTAGTGTGTCAATCATGTTTCTGATGGAGCAGAATGTAAACCCCCTAATGACAGACAGCCTCTCACTATTGTTTACAAGACATCACAAGCGTTTTTTTTTTTTGTTTTTTTTTTCCATGTGTCACCTGTTTGTAGCAGTTTAAGCCCTGCCTTCATTCCTACTTCCACGATCGGTCATTTCTTTTCACCTTAAAGGCTTGAAATGGTGACGACTGACAGGTGAACTCTCCTCCAGACTGCTGCATGCCGCTGTACAGAGCAATAGACTAATCGCGTCCAGAAACGTCCGGCGTGAACATTTGAGACGAATTGGAGAGGCAGTCCTCAGATGCACAGTTGAGCACTTGTCCATGGTGATAGATGCTAACCTGACACCACCTCAGTCAGCAACATATTACCTCTTCTCTCCTCAAATTCACTCGCTTTCTTTATTTTAGGTTACCTTTTGCTTATAAATACCTTATTTCCTTTATTGTAAAGAATCACAATTTCAAGCCTTTCCTTTCCTTCAAACCTAAAACTGTATCGGTTGCTTTGTTCCTTCTCTCATTTTAGAATGGAAAATGGCTAATAAAAAAGCATGGAGAACTACTCTTTAAATGGTGAGAAATAACCTATTTATTATCTTTTTATTTTTCTGACACTTGTGGTATGTTTTGAGTTGAAGTTGGTCTCCTCTGTGTAAATTTTCCTCATAATGTGTGAAAGAGACATACTGTACATAACTCTGTAAATAAAACCTCCCAGGACATTTTGCACCCTCCTCTTTGTACTAGTATTGCGTAGAATGTGGGGTTTTGACAGCAGCGAGCTGCTTGCACTCGCTGTAGGTGATTATGATGTAACAATGTAACTTTTTTTTGTTTTTGTTTTTTTTTTTATTTGTACAATGTAGTTAATTTGTGTACATATTGTTGGAGCAGCTAAAGGGGTGGGAGGGTGGTAAACAAGGGGGTTTGTTGATGCTATTGTCAGTGCTGTAACAGAACTTTCAGTACTTTCACCTCTAGCTGTTGTTGATTTCCTAAAGAGATGTAAAAGAAAAAGACAAAAAAAAGGAGAGAGAAAATTAGTCTAGGATGGGGCTCGGGAGGGTAAGGGAGACTAAAACTGAAAAGTAAAAATTCTAAAATGTTATTTTATACCATTGCATGTACAGAGAGCGAGAACTGCTGTTGTTCCTCAGAGATTATGTTCGTTAATAAAATTTTGAAAAATCACCAGCCTTTCAGTGATTCTTGTTTTCTTATGTTGGTTTCTTTTTTTTCTTGAGGAAATTCAATCAGATTTAGTGTAGCAATCACGCTAATGATTTAAAAACTATGTATTTTTCCCATTTACAATGAGAAAAGAGCAATTAAATGCTCAAAAACTAGTTTTCTCTGGACAGACTGGGGGTCCTTTTGCAGCCACTCTTCTCATTAGGTGAATAATTTCACCAATTTAATTTGAATAAAATTAATATGAAACTGATATTTATTTTAATCAAATTGATTTAGACAGGGAAAACCATTTTTACTTTTTAACATCTTTTCTATTGCAGAGAAATTCCAAGTCTTATATACAGATGCAAACGTTTTTAGAGGATTCAAAAGAATTAAATGAAAACAAATAAAAGCAGGCTACGTTATGTAAATGAATATATGAAAATGCCGCCCTTTAAACAGAAGCTGAGGCAATTTTAATTAAGTTTGGATAAAACTAGAACATCTGGTAAAGCTGGTTCCACATGTGTGGGACATATTGGCTAAAATCAGCTTCACCTTTTTTAGTTTTGCTCATGATCTAAATATGGTTATTGTGATTAAACTCGACTAAAGTCAATGGTATAGTTTAGGGGTCTGCAACCTGAGGCTCTGGATTCACATTTGCTTTCTCTTTTGCTTTAAAAAAAAAGTTACTGATTTAAATAAATAATGGGTCTGTAGTTTTGCTCAGTTTGTTTTAATTTTTTCTTTTGATGAGTTTTATTAGAATAGGCTTAAAACCTCTGATATTCTGCTGCAGAAATAGGGTCTAGTCGCTGTTCAGAGGCAAAGTTAATATAGTTGAATTTAAAATTGGATTCTGGCTGGCCATGGTGCAACAGAAGGGCGGTCGACCTCTGATTGGAAGATTGCAAGTTCAATTTAATAGCCACAAAACATAAGTGTATTTTTCTCAGCTCTTTTTATATTTTATCCGTTTTAAAATCACTCCCACTGGTCTTTTTGTTATGATTATGCAGGTTTTTTTTGTCCAAATAAAAGAGACATTTACAGCAGCATGGAGGGAATTAATCAGAAATTCCCCAAACAATTTTACAATAATAATAAAAAAAGAAAACAATTGGAGTATAACTCTAAATTATTTTATACATAAATGTCCTCCATAATGAGAGAAAAAACATGTTAAAACCCGATTTTGATTGGAGGGGGTCAGGACATAGATTATCATGGGGGAAGAGGGTTCTGTTCCAGACGCCCCTGCATTCTGCTGATTACCAGGTCTCGTGCCGCGTGACCCACAGAACCCCGCCCTCCAACCTACCTGCAGTAGCGCCGCGCGCCTGTTGAGCGCGCGCACTCTGCGTAATGGCCTCGGGACAGTCAGGCAGCCCGAGCTCCCAGTCCCTCATGGATTACGAGACGAAAATATTGCCTCACCTCGGCGGGTACGGCCGCTACAACCGCGTGGTGGTGATTTTCAGCTGGTTTCCCGCCTTCGCGGTCACTCTCAACCTCTTCAGCGGTCACTTTTTCACCTTAATCCCAGACACTTACCACTGCAGACCCGACCCGAGCCTGCTGCCTTCCACTCTGCTACCCAGTAACTTCTCCGAGCAGAGTTACCTGAACCTCACCATCCCATGGGACGGGAACTCCGGCTTGAGCCACTGCGAACTCTTCAAATACCCTCCAAATGTGTCGGACTTGTCGGGGAAAGTGCCGCGGGAGAGGGTGTCCTGCACCCGGGGGTGGGAGTACTCAACTGTGGCAGGACTCCAGAGTAATATCGTCACAGACGTGAGTAAATGAGTCACTGATAAAAAAAAAAAGAGGGTAAACACTTTTAAAAAGTTTGGTTTGACTAATAAAGTTGAATTGTTATGCTATTTTCCTCTCCATCGCGGTTAGTTCAAACAGCTGTTGTCTTATGTCGCCTCCCTCCCACCTCTGTGAAGTTTTGCTTAACTATTTAGTTTTGCGCCAAGATGTCTGCAGATGTTCCCAGTTTCTGTCCATGTTGAGTCAGACTGTCGTCAGAGTGATGGTCACACACAAGGAGCAGCTGTTTGCCTCTCTGCTGCTCCCGTTTAGGACTCATTTGAATGGGGTCTGTTGATTAAATGATTCCCATCTAAACCAAAAGTCAGAGGAATGTCTCGTGAGGACAATGACAGAGGTTGGGGTCACCAGGTACGCCCCTACACTGAGGTTTACCTCAGTCAGTCTTTGTGTTTTTATCCCGGCTTCTTGTTGCGCAACACTTCTCATCAAGTCTCTTTCCTTGTAGTTGCCGTGTTTTTGTATCACTTTGACTACACAAAAACAAGGGGGTGTAACCCTTCAGAATATACAATGTAAATATGATTCAGAAAATGAAATGCTTTGGAAAATTAAAGGGATTTCCAGAAATCAACATTAAATGTAAAAACAAAAAAACTGGAAAAAACTGTACTATGAGTAATCGCTGATTGGATGATGACATTTGATTTTTAACGTTTGAGTTTTTTTTGAATAAGTCTTTAATGTCTGCATACTAATAGAAGTTTAATGATTAGTATATCCAGTATCACTTGTAATTACTTTAAGGATGTGTGAGTTTTTTATATTATTATTCTATTGAATTTTATATTTTATGTTCTTGTAACCCTCTCTTTCTTTTATCAAGGTCTTGCCTTTTGCCAGGCCACAGTTGCAAATAAGAATGACGTTCTTAATCTGTCCTGCCTGGATGAAAAAGGGTTAAAAAAATCATCATTTGATTACCTTTTCTGGTTTCTGTCAAAAAGGAGAGAAAAAAATACATTTTGGAAAACAAAAGTAATTTCCAGAAATCAAAATGAAATGTTAAAAAACAAAAATAAGAAATCCTAATAGATACTATGTGACATCACTGATTGAATGATAATGTTCGTCCATCATTTCAAAGATAAGAAATATAATTGACTGATGTCATCATCCATTGATATCATTGCTCATCATCCAATCAGCGACATCCCATAGTGTCCATCTCTTCTAGTTTGTGTTTTCTTTTGATTTCCGGAAATTACTTTTGTTTACTGAAACATTTCATGTTTGTCACATCTGATCCTTTTGGAATTATATTTTGGTATCTAGAATTTTGCATTGATTTCCTAAGTGTAATACATTTTTATTTTGCATTTTTGTCGTGTGATTTGGACTTCATGGCCACCGTACATAATCCATAATCTATGATATTTGTACGTGTTTTCCAATTATAAAATCCAGCCATCTTAACTGATATTTTTGCGTGCACGTTTGCAGAATTTCTTTATTTGCCCACCTGCCCACATGAGTTCTGTGGCTCTCTTGGGCCACCGTAGTAAAATGTTCTGGCGCGTCACTGGTACTCGTCCTTCAGTTTGTTCTCAGAACATCCTCTGTTCCTTCCTCTGTGGTGGTTAAAAAGTTTGAAGCCCTCATGTTCCTTCCTGACATCCTGAACACCTCCAACAATGGCTTTCCCTGCCTATGATGTCAAGGAAAATGGAAAACTTGAACAACAACAAATATGTCAGCACAATTACAGCGGATGCAGTACGACAAACGCACACTCATCTAGATGGAATCTTTGACACATGCGTTTATTCATGAATATTTCCCCCAAAAAGACAATTTTTCAATCTAAATTGATTTTGACAGTGTTGCACTAAGCTTACTTATACTAATGTAAAGCCTTAGAATACTACGAACATATAAACATGTATTCATATCGCTTAGTATTCAAAAATAGTTTAATTTTCTATTATCATTTGTTTAATGAAAATATATATTTTTGTCTTTTTCTGCATCAAGCATTTCCTCTCATTCTGTGTTTTCTTTCATCCTTTACCTGTTCTCTGATGTAAGAGACAAAACATCAGATAAGCTGGTTCACATACAAAGATAAATTAGATTATTGTAGACAAATCTCTCATGGTAATCAGATTTCTTTAGATAACTCTCTTGATTGTCTGATAAAAGTTATCAGATTATCCTTCTGACATGGACTTTTTAATAATCTGTTAATGCATGAACCCATTTCTTTCTTTAATAAACTGCCTTCTCTTATTGTTGAATAAAAGTGTGCGTTTTCCTGTAGCTATATTGGGTTTGCTTCCTCTAGCAAAACCCAGTGTATGGACTTGTATAATAAAAACCTGCTACAAGTTCTGCCCCAAACCAAAGAATGGAACCAGGAACAAAGTGTTGAAATCCACGACTTCCTTGACTTCAATCAGATTAATATTTACACAGCTGGTCGTCCCCTTATAAAGTAACTCTATTTTGAAGATTTTTGTTGATACATACACTTTCCTTATTTTTGATTGACTTTTCTTTACATGTTTTTTGTTTTAAGTATACTATTTCTAGGTAGTTCCTGATGTCATTGTCAAATTTGCCTCAGCAGTGCTGCAACATGGTCCTGTCACTCTCATTAAAGAGATTACTCTTTTAAATTGTTTTTTACAGTTAGACAAAAGTGAACTGGAGTTAATAGAATACAGATTTGAAACATTTTTGTTTTTCTAATGCAAAGTTTAGGCATTATTCTTCTGAAGAATTTCCAAAAGTTTTATTTTAGAGTTTCACGTATAAAATTGTTACAAAAAAGTATTTTAGTCACACATTCTCACTGTTGTTAAAAATAAACTAAAATAATCCAGGAAATCACATTACATAATTTAAAAAAAGGATAATTGACCAGTTTCTTTTATGTCCTTCTGGACTGTTTCCTCTCCGTTCCTAAGATCATTTGATCTCCATCAGGTGAGTTCCAGGTGGAGTAAGATAATCAGTGATCTTGTATGACTTCCGTTTTCTAATATTTACTCAATCAGTTGATCTCTTCTCATTATGCTGCTTTCTTATTGTAGAAAGGTTCATTCCAGTCTTGTTCAGGCCTACAATCTTGTCCCTGGTGTCCTGCGACAGCTCTTTGGCATTGGTCATGATGGAGAGGTTGGAGTTTGACTGTTTAAGGGCGTGGATAGGTGTCTTTTATACAGATTACCAATTCAAACAGATTACATTAATTCATTTAATGGAACATAAAACAAGTTTCTTAAAAAAGAAGTAATAAACCGAATCCTTGCGTGCACTTTGGACCATTATACAATTATTTAAAAAATGCTACACTGTCATTTCTTGGACTATTTTACACTCAGACAGTTGTAGAGCATCTATGATGAGCTCACTCATCTATTTAAGAGAGAAAACTGGCAGAATTGATAACTAAAAATTATTTTGTCCCACTATAGGTGTAATACATAGAAGTGTCTGTTATAATCATTAAAAGTTAATTGAATAATATAAATTTATTCTGAAGTATTGCCAGAATTGTAAATATATATATATTTTTCGTTTATAATTTCTGTCAGCTATCTGTTGCTGTTATCAGATTTTCTTAATGCTCGTTAAAAGTGTTTTTCAATTCAATCCTACATTTTACGTCAGTTTCCACAAACTAAAGGAGACGAGCTGGATGTGAGGGGAAAGCGGAGAGCTTTTCTGCTGGAAAGACTGATTCAAACCGGAGCTGCTGGCAACTTTGAGCACCACCTTTTTCTAATGTAATAACAGTGTCAGCAGGCATGCTAACTCAATAAGTAAGAACGTTATCTACATTCTTGCTTCCTCACAGAGATCTTTGTTGCTGGTCGTATGCTGTTCCCCACATTTTGCAAATTCAGATGAATGCATCTTGTGAGTGAGAGTTTGTGCTCCGTTGTTTGATCCTACAAACAGTAATCGACACAGAGAGTAGATTATGCAATAAATAACCTATTTTTATTCTTCAGTATTAAAACGTAGCTTTTCTAAAGTTTTGCTTTTTATAAATGTACTTTTGTTAATCAGGGAGGTCAATATTTTAGATGTTTTTTCTGGTGATCATTATTACAGCTGCAAAACCACTAATTTTGAAATTATTTGAAATAAAGAAAATAGTGAATCTGTCAGCAATTTCTTTAGTAAATAAAACTCAATGCAAACATGCTCCAGTGATGATCTAAAGATAAAATAAAAGTAGCTTCTGTGGTGGGATCTGGTATCCTGTGGAACTGTGTCACGTTTATAGAACATCCGGAGTGAGTAACGGTTCATCCAAATGTTTCCCACACACTTTGCTGGAAAACCTGTAAATTGTGGAGCAGATGGATGGCGTGTACATTTTGATAAATGCTTGGGCATGTCTGCTTACTTCTGCTCCTCCTCTGCAGTGGGACCTAGTTTGCAATGATTACTGGAAGATCCCCCTGCAGCACATCTGCTTCATGGTGGGATGGATTGTGGGATACATTTTCCTGGGAACATTGTGTGACTGGTAAGTCAAGTAGTAAACTAGTTTAAAACAATAAATGAATGTAGAAATGCAGCTGGAAGAAGATTTGGTCAAAGATGGCTCCAATTTATTTGTATTTCAGAGTTTTTATATGCTCTAGAAGTGGACCAAAAACAGAAAATATTTTGTGTAATTAATATTATTATTGCATCTTTTTCTAATGACGTGGTCATTTTTGGTCTGTTTTATCTGTTTATGCTCAGGTTGGGTCGACAGCGCGGTTTCCTGCTCTCAGTAGGTCTGTCCAGTCTGTGTGGGGTGATCGTCTGCTTGTCCAGGAGCCTGGTGGCGTTTCTTCTCATGCGCCTCTTTCAAGGCGCCACGCTTGCCGGCGTGTTTGTGTCCTCCTACATTGCCAGTAAGTTTCCAGGTGATCTCAACTGAAGCCTAGTTTCTAAAGAATACAGTTGAAGTAACTCTGGTTCATCAGCAGCAAGGATTCCTGTAGAAGTTCACATGATTGGTCTAAAGCACATTTAAACTTAAATCCCTGAAAACTCACATTTGAGTCTGAAGTGCTAAATGAAAGGCCTCGGGATGAATATAAATAAGCGACACATGATCTTCTCCGCATATCTTGTTGAGACAGGCTGCTGTGTCACTCAGGGAAGTCCCTCAACATTCCCAGCTCCCAGTCATGCCGACTTCATAAGTTTGTCACTTGTTCTGAACGTTAATGAATCAGTTTCGCAGCTGTTTGAGTTAGTCTGTGACGTAAATCTTTAGACTTTCAGAACATAAAGTAACAAAATCTTACGCTACAAAACACGTCTTTCTTTTTTACTGTTAATGTTTCTGTTAGTGTCAGATTGTGAGGCTCCTAAAGCTGCAGATGTTGTTTGTTTTTCCTCCTTAACCCTCTAAAGATTAGTTCATACAGAACAAAATGATCTCATATCTTCTCTCGAAGGCTTACAAACAACTAATACACTTAGTGCCGAAGTCTGAATGTCAGATGAAAAATGTGAGTTCAACGTCAGCTGTACCTCCGGTAGATAAGACTGTTAGTGCTGTGTCAGCTGTGCTCACCCCCTCAGCATTACATCCCATTACTCACTCAGGACAGCAGCTAAGCCGTAAATTCAGAAAAATCTGTGGAAAAAAAGAGCAAACCGTGTCAGGATCTCCCAACTACCTAGAGATGATTATGTCTGCTCATATCGATCTGTTGACATCTTTTTCAGCGTGTCAGAAATGTGCAAAAAGTTCAGCAGTTATGGGTTTTGTTTTTAAACACAAGCAGGTGAAAGTTTTCTCTTAAAAAGCAAAATCCGGTATTAATTTAGATACTAAAATAAATCAAATGAGCTGGTGGTCGGACTTGCTGTTCAAATGATAGCAAGGACAAGATTTTTCATGGTTTCAGCAACATGGTGTGAAGTAAACCTTCGGACTTTCTGTGGTTCTTTATGCAAACATTTCAGATTTTTTTAAGGTTTTTGTGGCATTTTTACTACTTTTTCTTTTTAAAAATTACTCTCTAAACAATCGTGAATCTCTTTAAGTCCGCTTTTCTTGAGTTTTGACGGTTCAGGACTTACTCTGTATTCCCTAAACCTTCACTTTGAGATTTTTCTTGTTCTCATAACCTAAAATAAGAGCAAAGGAACTGTTAGAATATCTCCAAAAACTAAAGCAAGTTTAACAGGAGCAACATTTTTTTCTAAATCTCAGAATGTGACTCCATTACCTTTATAAAGTGAGCTCTTACAGTCTGAGTGGATTTTTTTTTCCTGCTGGATATGTAAAATTAAATCAGAACAGATGCTGCATGCCTAAAATGTTCTGCAAAAGAAAAACTCCCAGACTTAAATTTTTCCGTAGGAAATGTGATTAAAAGATAAGTCTTTGGAGGAGAGTTCTCACTGACGGTAGACAGCTGCCTGTGGGATTTCCTCCTCCATTCCAAACCCTTCATACCCTTTTGACTTCAGGAGCACATGCACCGGCATTAATGCATTACGAACTGTGCATGTGAAATAAGCCGGGTTTCATGGGAAATAAATTACCTCAAAGTTTGAGAACATGTGGAGGTGAAGGTGTAAGGCTGTGGCTGCACTATCTTGGATGTCCTGTTTTGATGTACCTCCACATTCCTGACAGGTCAGAGCTGATTAAGCTCAGATGGTTGAGATGGGAGCCTCCAGGGAGCGTTTGAATGATTTCTTTCCAAAGCTGCGTCTCCATAACAAGCAGAACGCAATAAAGAGGAGCGCGGGGATGTGAGCAGGAAGTGGGTCGCCGTTACCCTTCCAGACACACCTCGGCCCAGCAGGAAGGAAGTGTGAAAAGGATCCGTGCTGTGACTGCGGGACGTTCAAATATAGTTAAAAACATGCAGCAGGACAGACTCCCAAACGAGATGCTCTACTTTGGCTTTAGACGCTTTATTGAACAGTAAATCATTTCTAGAGGTTTTTTAATAATGATTATGCTGTTTTTTAGCCAAAAAAATTGCCATTTTCTAGGACAGTTTCTGCACAAGCATATACGCAAAAATACAATTTTAAGCTTAATTGTCTTTGTTTATGTCCTCCATCATCAGAACAATACCATAGGATCAAAACACAGTTTTCATCAGATGGATCTTTAAAGTTTAAATGTTTTTTCAGTAAAAAGAACATGGAAATAGTAAAGCTTAAAAAACTGATTTCCTACACAAATGTCTGCAAAAAATGATACAAACTGTTGAGACTTGTGTTTATGTGATGAATACAGAAGGTGATGTTACTTTGGATAAGTCCAAATTAAACATAAAACCTCGACTCCAACAGTGAAGCACGGAGGAGGTTTGATCATGCTTTGAGGTTCTGCATCCAGTGGCATTTAAATGGGTTTGTAAACTAACAAACTTTACACCAACACATCTGTTGGTATAAAGAATTAAAAATGCAAGGAAAATTAAAGGGTAG
>NC_050514.1:15138596-15157135 GCF_002922805.2 Oryzias melastigma
TTGTAAACTAACAAACTTTACTCCTACATGTCTTTTGGTATAAAGAATTAAAAATGGAAGGAAAATTAAAGGCTAGTAAGATATAAAAGATTACTCTTTAATGCTGTTTTGGTAAGAGTGTGTTTGCTCTCAGGGCTGGAGCTGTGTGACCCTCCCAACCGTCTCATGGTTGCCATGGTGGGAGGCTTCGTCTCCGTGTCTGCAGAGCTGCTGTTACCCGGCCTTGCCGTTCTGTGCCGCGACTGGCCCGTTCTTCAGGCGGTGGCCACCGTGCCGCTGCTGTTGCTGCTCTCGTATTGGTGGTGAGTGCTGTGTTGGGGTTTTTTTTAGCTCCACGTCGACAGAGGCATCCTGGGAGGTTTTTTTCTTCTTATTAACGTTCTAAGAAGTTTCTCACAGTTTGAAGTGTGGAATCTGTTTGAAGATCCCACCAAAAAAGACACGCCTTAATCCACATGTAGCTGCACGACACTGAAACGTTCGTCTAAAAGTTCCTTTGAGTTCTATAATATTTGTTTTTCTGGTTTACAGGAGAAATGTGAACAACACATGTTGGGTTTTAGTGGACTGGGTTTCCTGACATGTATGATTTGTTTTTCTACAGCTGTGCGTCTGTTTTTCCTGAATCTCCTCGCTGGCTTCTGGCCACAGATCAGATTCCAAAAGCCAAGAAGAGTTTCCAGGAATTTGCCAGCAGAAATGGTGTTTACCTGCAGGATGAGACCTTTCCAACAGTGTTAGCAGGTAAAAAAAACCCACAGAAGCACCTAAATATGAGTCTTTGACCGTGAATGTTAAGGAAAACAATCTATTCCTGCTAATTTAAAAGTAGTTTGACATTCAAACAGCTGGAAAAACACGGCACACCCCTGGAACAGTGTGTACAGACACGAGATGATTTCTGTTGAAGATTGTTTCTTTAAGGCCCTGCCCTGTAGGACTGACAGCACCTTCAAGCTTGCTATGCACTTTTTGTTTGATTGATCTGCAGTCAGAGGCAGTTTTCACTGTTCAACTGTCAAAAATCTTTAAGTTTATCAACCATGAAGAACAGATCAGCAAAACAAATAACATGTTCATCAGAATTCCCTTCCTCCTGATTTACTGTGAACATAAATCTATTTCTACTCAATATACAAAATCATTCTATTATTTTAAAATTTATCAAAGCATTTTATTGAACATCTATAACAGTGTAGTGAGTTTAACCAAAAAGATATGCAGAAGAAACAGTTCAAATACTTCACTGCATTACATAGTCCTTTAAAGTTGTTGGCGGGAACATTGTTATGGAGTAAGTCTGCCCTGACTTCCCATCATTCCTTTGTTTGTACTCTGTGCCGCTAGCTTACAGCCCCTCGCAATCTCCACCTAACATTAGCGGTGCAACTAAAATAGTGAACAATATAGCAGTTATCCAGCCGTACAGTTCTGAACCCGATTCCAGTTCAGATGAGGAAACCAAAGACGTTCATGGCTCTATCTGTCTACAAGTGGATGCATCAGAATGGAGCGGAGCTTGTGGCCCATCCACCCCTACATCACTGCTACGAGCTTTTTCCAACGTTTTTTTGTATGCTCCTGATTTGAATAAAGAAATACTGTGAAATGCCATTTTAAGTTTAATTTTCTTTGAGAAAATTCCTTAAGAACATGTTCATTTTATTGAGTGGGTCTTAAGCTGCTTTTATTATTTTTGTTGTGTTTAAATTGCACAAACACTCTGGTTACACAGATTTTGCCCAAATCAAATAAAAATACATATTTCATTTAGGTGATGAATCACAATACTATTTTAGTTTTGTTTTATATTAATATTTTAGATTTTTGTTAACAATGTTTCTTGTTTAAACAAAAAGCTAAAGACTGTCACCAGCAGATTTGTTTTTCCTTTATTTTTATTCACTGATTTTTTCTGATGATTATTTATTTTTATCTTTTAGAGTTGGATTCAACTTACGGAGAAGACTGTCGGCCCAGGTTCTATTCAGTTTTAGAGTTGCGTCGGACTCGTGTCATCTGGAAGAACTGTCTCATTCTGAGCTTCACTTTGTGAGTCTTCTTTCCTCCTAAACTTTTCTTGCTATCTATGTTTGTTTTTGGTCTGTGCAGCAGCTCTGTCATCAACCCTGTTCGATCTCTTATGTCCCGCAGGTTCATCGGGACAGGGATCCAGTACTGTTTCACCAGAAACCTGCTCAATTACTCCAAAAACTTCTACTTCACCTACTTCCTGCGAGTGATAACGGGGGCGCTGGCGTGCATCTTTATTTGTTTGTCCGTCAATCACTTTGGTCGTCGCGGGATGCTGCTGCTCTCCGCCATCATCACTGGGCTGTCGTCTCTGCTGCTGCTGGCCCTCACACAGTGTAAGCTGACACGCCCAGCTGGTTTAGCTCCTCTGATGGTTTTAGTGCAGACGTTTTTGACGGTGACCGTCTTTTCTGTGACAGACCTCCATGACGGCCTGGTGCTAGTGCTCTCTGTGGTGGGTTTGCTGTTCTCTCAGGCTCTCTCCATGCTCAGCGCCTTCTTCGCCTGTGAGGTGATGCCTACTGTCGTCCGGTGAGTATCTTGAAGCGACGCGGCTCAGTTTGTCCTGGTGAGAAGTGCTGGACTGTTCTCCTCTCCTCAGGGGCGGCTGCCTGGGCCTGGTGCTTGCAGCGGGTTGCGTCGGCATGGCCGCCTCCTCCCTTATGGAGCTGCAGAGCAGCAGCGGCTACTTCCTCCATCACGTCATCTTTGCCTCCTTCGCCGTCCTCTCCGTTCTCTGCATAATGCTACTCCCCGAAAGCAAACGCAAATCCCTGCCAGACTCTCTGAAGGAGGGCGAGAGCCAGCGGCGGCCGCCCCTCTTCCTGTCCCGTACCGACAGGGACAACCTGCCTTTGCTGCACACCCACCAGCCTCTGTCGGAGTATAACCCCGACAACTACTCACGGCTGGTTTCTGCCACGAGGAACATGTTGACCAAAGACAGTCTGCCGTACAGGATCGCTCCTGAGATCCTCTAAGACTGCAGTCTCATCTCATAACTGTAAAGACTCCTACACCAGATCCCTCCAACAACCACTAAGAACTTGTTACAGGCTGTTCAGCTCAGCTGAGGTCCTGACCTTGGTCAGGATACCGTGCACTTTAGAGCGATAACAGCGACTCTCATCATGTTCTTCTCTCTGTGCCAAGAGGATCAACAGGACGGCTTAGGGCATTGTAGAGGTTTCTGGAGACCACCCGATAACTGTGCCAGAAGTGCCTTATTTCATAGATTTAAATGTAACTTTTATGCAGAAAGGAGTATTTTTCAGTGGAGGAAAAAGTAAAAGCTTGTCTCTTCTGTTACAAACTTTCAGAGTTTTAGGTTAAACCTTGATTAAAGAAAACTGAAAGGATCAGGACCAGAAGAAACAGTCAAACCACTGGAACAAAACACTGGTGCTTCTCATCTGTTATGTTATTTTTTATTTAATGTGAATTGTCTTTAAATATGAAATGCAAAGCATCAAAGATGTCACACATGTTTATGCTCATGTTACTGGAACTGTTACTTTTTAAGGTCTACCTTAGTGTTGTAATGTGCCTTCTGTCTTTAGCTAATGTTCTGGTGTCACTCCTTCAGTCAGATCTGTTTTTGCACTGAATGTCAACACCATAAATTTGTTTTCTACATTCTGTTGTCATGTGTGTTATTCTGCACTGGAAATATTAAGTCAACCTTTAGAGCAGGGGTCTGCAACTCCACAGCCACATGTGACTCCTGCTGGAATTTGGTCTGGGAAAAATTGACCCAAATGGCTGTAAATGCTGAAGATTTCAGACTCTGTTGTAGTACCACATATTGAACACTAGATGGAGCCACACTTCCATACAGATTGTCACTTTATTCTTTTTTTTAACAACAAAATTGAAGAACATTTCTATCATAAAACCAGCTGATACAAAACATTTTATGGATTTGAACATCTCAGTTTTATCAGCTCTGATGAGCGTCTTAATTGGTAAACATGGAAACATGCAGAGCCAGAGGGAGCAGAAGGGCTGCTGTGCTGACTGAATGAGCAGCTCCAGCATCTGTGTAACCGAAGCTCGTCCTGCAGGGGTTCTCCACCTCGGCGTACGGAATAGGAACATCATCCGGCACCTGGTTCTTCATGTTATCACGGACCTAACGGGGAAACAGCACTGTGAAGGGATTCCTGCCTTCAAAGCATCACCACAGCCTTTCAAGCTGCAGCTTAAGCTTGCCTCTGAAGGTTACATTGTTCCTGCTTTACCCCTGTGGGTACAAACAAGGCTGCTAACTGTTCTGACTTACAGAATTTGTCAACAGCAGACGAAAGTTTCCCTTGCTTAGGTTCATAGCTTAAGTTTACTGGTTCAAAAACCTGCTCTCTTTTTTTAGCTCAAAGAAAAAGCTTTAAAACATCAAGTGATCATTCTGTGATCAAGAATAAATGACATGAACAGCTTCAAACCGAGACTTTGCACCAAAGAGGAATAACCATAAAGCTAAACCAGCTGCAGCTTTCAGGGATTTTTTAATGCTAAATTTAACTTGGTGTCAAACCAGACTATCACTTCTCCTTCTCTAACACAAATTACCAAGACCTCCACTAGATCAGAGGATACCACAATGTCTGGACTAGATGAGTTTAGAGCAGAAAACCCTCAGAGGGATGCTCCTGAAACAACCTCAAGGAAACAGGAAATTGTTATGTCAAAAAAAAATCTCTTCTAAAGTCACAAGTTTTTTTATATAAACATCAGACACCAAGTATGAAGAAGCAAAGCGACGCCTGGACGTCCTCCAGATTCAGAGGAGGAACATCCTGTGCTGATGGCTAAAAGCTCAAAGCCTCCTTATGTACTGTCTGGCAGGGATGTACTGAGCATGCTCAGTCGCTGCAGGTTACGACGCTCTGCAGAAAACACTGAGAGGACAACATGCCCCCCTAACCACAGGAATCACCATCACCAGTGGAAATCTTTCAGGGCCGTCAAAACTCTCCACTATCAGCACAAACTACCAAACTTTGTCTTCAACTGACATTTAAACTCTAACATGACACATCTGTTATTTACAACCTATAAAACTATGTTGTCAATGAACTGACACCATGGATTCATGGGTTTTAGTTTGTGTGATTTCAAAGGTAACACCAGTAAGGACTATCTAATGTACTCTCTTTCATATTAAAAAGGTTTGAAGTGATTAGCATCCTCGTCTTATGATAGGGGAGTGGCCCTTCATGCAGCGCTTTGAATCTTTCAGAGTCTGTTTATGGTTTGAGTCCTCACCCTCTCAACCTCGCTCATGACCCGGAGCAGGTTGTTTCCAAGAGCATCTTTGACATCTTCGTCCGTCCAGCCTCTCCTCAGCAGCTCAGCCACCAGATTTGGCACTTTGGACACATCTTCTAGACCGTCTGGCACTCTGAGCAAGACATTAAGGACAGATGAGACACTGGAGGTAGGGGTGGTTTAGTGGACGGAGCACACCAAACCAAGACGTTTTTCATTCATTTGTTGGAGGCAAAAGTGCAATAAACTTGTGGGGGCTAGGCCATTTATTCAAAGTGGCCAAAGTAAAATTCTCGTTTTCTTGGGTGTGGCTCTCTACCTCCTTTAAAAAGCAGGTATGGTTTTCAAAAAATGTTCCCAAATAAGTGACAAAAACTTATGTCTGAATAATAAATAGTTTGTTTATGATTTTGAGTCTAAAAATTATGACATCAGACAAAGAGTACATAAAATTATCAATCGGATCTTAATGAGCAACTTTTGATTTTTTCATTAAAAGTCAAACTAAAAAAGGAGCATACTCTTGTTTAATCTTGTCAACAAGGCTTTTGAAATAAATAATACCAAATAGGAAAAATAATGTTGATCCAAAATAAAAGCTGTTCAGATCTTTCCCAATTTATCGTGAGCTACCTTAGTGAGTAGAATCTCAGTCAATCATAATTGTTGTCATCAAATGTCTTCATATAATTTTACCTTTTTTTTTTTTTTTTTGAAACACACCCACATATACAGTCCAGTCATTTTACACATCTTCTGCTGCTAATATTTTTATGCAATTCCCGTATTAAAAATTGTAAAGAAACTTGAGATTTATACCTATTTTTTTTTCAAAATAAGAATGATTATTGGCTGGTTCCTCCAGTGAAAGTTGTGCTTCTTCAATCTGTTTTTTTAAGTTTCAACTTCTTATAATTGAGAGCATCGTTGCTAAATCATAGTCAAATCTGAGGCTGGGTGAACCAAACGTCCCTCTTCATCCATTTGCTGCAGTATGAAGCTGTTCACTCTGAATCATGCTTTTATTGAAATCTTTTATAACAAGACATTTATGGGAAAGAGAAAAAAATCTGGGATTAGAAATTTACCTGGTGACTCCGTCATAATCTCCGCCAAAGCCAATAATTTTAGCCCCGCCCACTTTTTTAATGTGGTCAAAGTGATCTGCGTGGAAGAAAGAGTGACTGATAAATGTAAATGATCAACCAACGTTTACAGCAGCTGTCCCCCTCTCAGCAGGGCTCTTTACCAGCAACATCTGAGATATTGGCCTTCTGGCTGCAGGTCACGTAATCGTTGTAGAAGTTCACCATGACGATTCCGTTCTTCTCTTTCTGCAAAGAAACGTGAAGCATTCAGTCCTCACACGCATACCGAGCTGGGATTATTAATGTGAATGTGTTTCATTTTGTTGGTTTATTGTTTTATGGAGCAGCATGGCATGTCTGCTTCACTTTTGAGAGTTTGTGGTAGAACCTGCTGTTCCACCTGCATCACATGCTTTTTACAGCACTGCACAGCAGCAGATTGAATGTAGATAAATGAACAATCTGGTTTTGTGCATCACTTTTCCAACAAACAAAGAAGATCAAATATGAAAAAAACTGTTCTTAGTACACTTTTGAGTACAAATGTTTTGAAACCAAGCAGGTCTTAATTATATCATCACAATTTTAAAGCAGTTTTGCTCAGTAAAAAATATTTAGACAAAAAAAATAATCTCACCTTAAATCCAAACCAGAAATTTGTTTTCCCAAACCAAAAAAAAAAATCCTCAAATTTCCCTTCGTGGGATTAGTAATGTAATCAAGTCTAACAAACATGTTGGGTAAAAAAGTATTTAGTCAGACTTTCACCTCTCTCCAAAGATGTTCTATGGGGTTGAGATCCGGAGACTAGGCCCCTCCAGGACCCTGAAATAGACCTTCATTACCAGAGCAGTGTGTGGGATCGTTGTCATGCTGAAAGACCTAGCCATGCTTCATCTTCAGTGCTGATGGAAGGAGGTTATCTCTCTAAATCTAATCCATACATGACCACATTCATGCTTTCCTTTACATGGATCAGTCGTCCTGGTCCCTTTACGGAAAAACAGACCCAAAGCATGATCCTTCCACCCCCATGCTTTACAGTAGGTATGGTGTTCTTTAGATGCAACTCTGCCTTCTTTCTCCTCCAAACACGATGAGTAGAGTTTCTACCAAAAAGTTCTGTTTCATCTGACCATAGGACATTCTCCCAATCCTCTCCTGGATCATCCAAATGTTCTCTAGCAAACTTTAGACGGACCTGCACATGTTCTGGCTGTAGTAAGGCGAGATGTCTGGTACTGCAGGGTTTGTAGTGTGTTCCTGATGGTAGTCTTTGTTACTTTGGTCTCAGCTCTCTGCAGGTCATTCACTAGATCCTCCGTGTGGTTCTGGGATTTTTGCTCTCCGTTCTGATCATTTTGACTCCATGGGTGAGATCTTGTGGGGAACCCCAGATGGACGGAGACTATCAGTGAGTGGTCTTTTATGTCTTCCTTTTCCTAATAAGTGGATTTCTTCACACCAAGCTGCTTACCTATCACAGATTCAGTCTTCCAGCATGATGAAGGTCAATAGTTTTGTTACTGGTGTCCTAGACAGCTCTTTGGTCTTAGTCATAGTGGAGTTTAGAGTGTTACAGGTTGTAGACAGGTGTATTTTATACAGATAACGAGTTCAAACAGGTGCCATTAATACAGGTAACGAGTGGAGGACAGAGGATCCTCCTATAGAAGAAGAAAAAGAAATCTAGCTTATTTCTAGGTGACCAAATACTTATTTTCCACCATAATTTACAAATAAATTCTTTTAAAATCAGACAATGTGATTTTTTTTTCTCATTTTGTCCCTCATAGTTGAAGTTTATATAACTACAATTTTCTCTCATCGTATTAAGTGTGAAAACTTTCATTTTTGGTGGCTGACTAAATACCCTTTTGCCCCACTGTAAATACAGATTAAAATCTTTGCTTTTTTAAATTCTGTTTTGTTTGCAGGCTGACAGGAGTTGAACTTATGTTGGTCAGCTCCGTTTATCCTCTTCTCTAACAATATAGATATTTGTTTAATCTGAGTATCTAATCTTACATATTTTAATTATTATTTTTGACAAAGCGGGATTTGTCCTTTAGATTTAAAATTCACATTATTCACACGCCTCAATCCCATATAAAGCTATAAAATCAACAAAGCAGAAAATGTCCAACTAATCCTGAAAAAGAACTATGTGTTATGTGTGTGGATGATCTCTGCTGTGTCTCTGATCCCACTTTGACTCACCACTTTGAGGAGAACCTCATCGGGGACGTTCCGGCTGTGTGGGCACACGGCGTAAGCCGAAGAGTGACTGAAGATGACCGGAGCTGCAGACAGGTCCAGGGCCTGGTTCATCACAGACACCGGTACGTGAGCGAGGTCGATCAGCATCCCCAGACGGTTCATCTCAACGATCAGTTGCTGTTCAGGAAAAAAAACACAAAAAAAACATAGAGTCTGTTTAATGAATTTAAACAGATTATTTTAATGTTCATCAGCCGATTCATAAATAGCCTTCTCTCACATACAAGTCAATAAAATCATGAACCTCTATTTATGTTTGGCAGTGTTTATATAATTATCTTATCAATTGGATCTTTCTCCTTTTCCACTCGGTTCTTTCCATGCTGACCTTTCCAAAAGGTGACAGGCCGTTGCTCTGAACCGGGTCTGATCCAGCATCAACACGCCAGTTATCTGCCCTGGAAGAAAAAGAAAAAAAAAGAATCGCACACACAATCTGTTTCACCTCATGCATACATTTAGATAACCGTTGTGTTGGGTCACTTTGGCGAAAATCCTGTTGCACAAAACAAGATTATGAAATGATTTGAAATGTGATCCAGCAGTTTGGGTCTAAATGGAGGAGCTTCACTGCAGGAAGCTTCAGTGACGCCCTCTGCTCTGTAAGTCAGCCGTCTCTGAGCTAACGGTGTCACATAACCGCTGGAAACGCTGAGTTTATGGCTGAATGAATTAGTTTTGGATTTCAGACATTCTGATGGTCTGCCAGAACCTGCCAGCAGAACTCCCAGGTACTCTCCACAACGTGACCGCAATGTACCAATTTCTAACTGATCTAACCGGCGTTTAAGGAATAAACAACTTCTGTCTTCGTCCCTAGATAACTTTATTTTTTTTTTTTGCTTTTATAATTTGAAAAAAGTGAGATTCTCTTTATTTCTCAATTTGTCAAGCAGCAATAACTAAAAGTTTTAATTGTTTTTGAGAACTCTTGCACCAATTTCTCTCTCTCTCTCTCTCTCTATATATATATATATATAAAGAAAATATAAATTATAAAGCAAAATCAGTGTCCCACGAGTGCAAACCATTTTGTACACACTCATCTTATGCCGCTCATACCAGGGTGTGTTGCAGGAGTGTGTCAGGGTGAGGTAGCGGACCCCCAGGTGGTACATGGTGCGCAGGGTACCCAGGCTGCTGTCAATAGAGTGCCCTCCCTCCACGCCGATCAGGCTCGCTGTCTTATTTTCCTCGAAGGCATCCAAGATGCCTGTGCACGTGGAACAGGTGGAGCAGCAAATGGAGAGTGAACACAGTCACCTGAACATGTGACATTACTGACAGGGATGAAAGCCTCACCTTGGCTCGTGGTGACGAACTTGAAGGTGTCTGGATACTTCTCGCACATCCTGTGAACCACATCTATTTGCTCCAGCGTTTGTCTGACCGCGTCTTTGTACTGAGTTTCACAGGGAACGTAGGCCGCCCAGAACTGAGGGAGCAAGGGGACGCCATGAAAGATGCTTCTTCTACACTTTTCAGTGTATATATACATATATTCATACAAGCACATGGTAGGTTTACATTGACTAACCATAAAAGATAAGTATAGGGAGAGTCCCTTTACTGCTACTGATGCTTCCTGGCTTTCCTGTAAATCTTATAGAGGCTGAGTCATAGCTGAAACATAAACCTTTACCCCATTATCAACAACTCAGGAAAAGATTTTCTCACAAAGTTCTTTAGATAATTTGTGAGACGTGGCTCTCTCTGCCTCATAAAAGCTAAAGGTGAAAAGTAGAGGATCCAAACTGCGTGAAATATGTACATTTTCAGGTAATATAAATCATAGGCGTGCAAAACAAATCCTGCAGAAAATACCTGGATTAGCATATTGTTGTCCATTTATGTCTGTTGACTCAAATTCATCCAATACAAGATACAGAATCCAATCAGTTTACCGTCAAATCTGACAAGCATGAACCATTTCTAATAGTTTTGAACCCAGCTTCATTTGTTGCACAAATTTCAGCACCAAAATTGAGGAAAATCCAGAAGATTTTGTTTTGAGGTTTTTATTTTTTTTTTTTGTGATCATGTTTACTGAGTCCTGCTGCATGTCGTAAATGTTCTTCTTTGTTTACAAAGTCTGCATGATTCCTTTGTTTTTACCTGCCCAATGCTAACAGATGTGAGTTCGTTATTGTGCAAAATCTTGCATCTTCATGTTCTAGCTATGCTAAAAACCAATAAATGAATGAATGAAGGAATTAGTGAGTGTTTGAGTTACTAAAAATATAATTAAATAAATAAAATAAAAAGTGGGAAATGTCTGTAACAATTATTAGAGGAATCTTTCTGATTAATTTAAAAGCCAATGACTACTACATCCAGGAATAGTCAGTTCAAATAAGTTGGTTTCCTTTAAATTAATAAAAAAGCTTTAGAAAAAAACTGATGGAAATTTGAGTTAAATAAGATTTAAAAACCCACTTTAATAAAAAAATGGTCTTTGAGGTTTTCTTAAAATGTTTTTGTCGGATTTTCTTAATGACGAGGACATGTATGAAATATTTTAAGATTAAAACTTCATTTCTGAAAACTTCTCTATTCAAATCGTGATGAATGTAGAGCAGATTAAAACTGCACAACTGGTTAGCTCCAATGTTGTTCACCTTTTTTTTTTGCTACATAAATGTTAGTTTAAAGTTGTAAGGGGCTGTAAGCTAGTGGTAGAGAGTGTAAACAAAGGGATGATGGGAAATCAGCAGAGGCTTACTTCTAACAGTTCCACTCACAAATTTCTAATAAATTATTGCCAGTTCTGGCTAAAAACTGCATAATCATAATTAAAACATCACTGGGAAGAATTTTACAGTAATTTTAAATTTAGCTAGAGTGGAACTTTAATTGCATTAGAGGTTTTTTGTTTTTAGAAAACCCCTATATAGTATGCACTATTTTTGATCTTCAATTAAAAATGATATTTTCTCTCACAGAATCACAATAAAGAATTTAACATTTCTATAAGAATTGTCATCATAGCAAAGTTAAAGCTGGAATCCAAACAGACATGCAGGTTTGGTGTCATCTTAGTTTTGATTGTGAGCTGTTCTATCACTGTGTGAGGCTCAGTCTGAACAAGCTCCTCTAACAAAGAGATGTGTGATGCATCAGAGAACCCCCCTCAGTGTTTTTGTGTGTTTGTACCTGTGCACCGAGCCGCCCCTGTTTTATCTTAGGAATGTTGGTGTGCGTTGTTTCCAGTTTGTTAAGATCAACTTTGTTGAGCTGATTGTTGAACAGCTTTCGAAGCTGCCAAGGCAGATCATTATGGCTTAAAGAAAACACAAAGAAAATATGACGGGACAGAAACTTTATGACAGAAGGAATTTGGCATCAGGCTCCGTTTGCAGCTTTAAACAGACTAAATACAGAACCTACCCGTCGATGAGTGGGGTCTCAGACATCAGCTGGTAAGCCCTGTTCAAGTGGGCGTCCTGAGCCAAGCCGAGGTCAAAAGAACAGATCCACAGTGACGCTACAATAACCTGCTTCAACATTTTTTTATTTTTTTCTCTTCAACTTAATAGAGAGTTCCACAGACTGGACAGAACTTCTGCTGTTCCCCGTCTAGTTCAGATCTTCTCAGCTGGATCCCTCCTTCTCCCACTCCGTCATTTAATCTTCAGCTGTCATAAATGCTGTTTACTAGCTTAAATATTTTCGCAACCTTCAAGCTGTTCAGTCCAGTCATGCTGGTTAATCAATGATTGTCTTTTTACCTGATTTTATAAAGATTATAATTGATGCTGACTCGGGTAAACTGAAACCAGCAGTTTCTCAGGAAACCAGAGAAAAACATGGAACAAATATGGGAAACCTGCAACAATATTTAAATGATTTATGTATATTTGTATATGATGAATTATTATTTAATGTATTATTTATTGATATTTTTTGTTAAAGACTTGAACCAAAAACTGTAATTATAAATCTGTGGTGCCAGATGAGTTGATGGATCCTGAATGACCAATCAACTCCCACGTTACAAAATCCGTTATACAGCCTGGTGTCAAAAACGGCGAGGAGGTTGATTAATTCATTGACTAAAATAACATTTGTAGGAAACTGTATTTTTTATGAGTCTGTGATTGATAATCACTGGATTTGACAATAATCTGATTTAATTTTGCCCCGCCCAATCAGCTATTTTCAGAGTTTTGTTCAATTGGATGAATAAACTTTGTTTGACTTCAAAATCCTGCGGTCATCCGTCCATTGTCTGTACGTTTATGGTTTTCACAGAAATATCCACAGCAGCTGAAAAGCAGGGGCCAGACCCGTCAAACGCTTCAGGAACTAAACAATCCAAAGTCTTATCCGAGGAGGAATCTGCACAGGCAGACAATTTACAGGTCGCACGGGGTCAGAGGACTCCTCACAAAACCTTTTCTAGAAAACAGTTAAAGCATGTGCTCAACACAAACCAGACGCTGGGTGATCATTGAACTCTGCAGCATTTTCATTGATGGAACTTTAAAACTGCAATTTGAAGCAATAACATTTTATACGTCTCATAAAAAACACTTTGAAGTTAACCAAGAATCCTCCTGGAAGAGCATGACCCCTCATTCGCCAGTGAAAGTGGGAAAGTCGGAACAGGATGAATTATATTCAAACACTTTAACTAATGTCGTCATTTTAAACCGACTTTGAGTTTCTCCTCTGAGCTCATCCACAACTCTTATCTCCAACGCTGAGAGTCATCCTCTTTTACCTCACTGTCATTTTCCTGACTTTCTTCTTTGATTGTGTCTGAGCAGCCCTCTCATTGTTTCAAATTACTATTAAAAATCAAATCAAATCACACTTTTGATTAAAACAATGTCCCGTTTTCAAAGATAAATGTTATCTAAATCATTTTATTGAATGATATTTGATTATAAGACAGGATTAGATCAACACGGCTATTTAGAAACTTATCTAAAAATAAATCCTCCATTTATTAACCAAAAATAATAAGTATTATATTTATATATATTATAATAAGTATTTCTCTGACACTTAAACACAAAATCTTTAACATACTGTAACTTTTCAACTGGTGATACGATCAACATAATTCCAGTAGATTCTGAAGGAGAAAAGCGGCGTGAGCGTTAACATTTAAAAAAAAAAAATAAAGTAAATCAAAGAACACAAACATTGGAGTTCTGGTGTTTAAGGCTTAAAGGTTAAATGAAAGCAGGCAGACCTTCATTTTCAGGTTTACGTCCATCTTTGTGTCTTCTTTATCTGATATAATCTCTGGGTCTTCCACTAAAAAGAGGAAGCACCTCCTTGTTTGTTGTCTTTCTGGTTATTACCCCAAAATTGTGACCTCAGTGTCGGCAAAAGGTCAAGTAGCAAGGGTCAATCGTTGACTTCCTGCCTGTGGCGTGCACTGACGGACAGCCTTGTGCTTGAACACAGTGTTCATTATGGATAAACTGTGACTGATGATAGAACACCAACACGTTCTTTTGCCAGAAGCCATGCTCGCTCTTTTCCTGCCACGAGTTAAGAAATTATTTTTAAAAATGAAACCATCAAACTGGCTCTCGTGTGTTACAGTAAGAGATATCAACACGGATACTTAAATGTAGATGTTTGCTCTGTCTTCTCTCTGCCAACAATCCAGACATTTACTAGAGCACCGTTGTATATATATCACATCTTTTTCATAAAATTTAAGCAAAACTCATCAAATAACAAGGACATCATGTTGTGATGTAGTTTAATGTTTATGGATCAGATAATAAATTAGTTCTTGTAACATTATGAGGTCTCCAGGAGATAAATCTGTGGAGACAATTCAAAACATTTCCTCTTTTAGGTTCCATGATAAACCATAATCAGAACATATCGTGACTGTAAAGTACAAAGGAACTGATAAAACATCATGTGACTCATCGCAGAGCCTTTATTGCTCCCATCTGCCCCTTTTCTTTATCGTAAAGGCTGCTATTCCAGTTCTCTGGCAAACTGCATCCAGTTATGTAAGAACAACTTTAAACCAACATTTCATGACTGATTCATATAGAGCAGGGGTGTCCAAATCCAGGCCTCGAGGCCCGGTGTCCCTTTCCAACCAACCTGCCATAGAAGCTCTTCAGCAGATGGTCAGAAGCAAGGAACCAGCAGGAGGCCGACCCTTGAGATCTGGATCTGGACACCCCTGATATAGAGGCTTAAAGCATGCCTCATATTGATTATGCATGGTAAAATTGATCCTTGGTTTTTCTACAAAACTCATTGATTCCTTTAGATTTAAGTTGGTGAACATAAGAAGGGCATTTATTTACTAAATCATGCTGCATAATACAGTTGTTGTTGTTGTTTTGCATTCTCAGGAATGACATTTTTGTTCATTTTCTATATTGAGCGAGCCACTCTTAAAAATCTTATATACCTTTGCATCAGAATTAATAAACTTGATTGATTGATTGGTTTATTTCAAGCATAGATTGAAAAATACAGGACAAAACACAATTGCACAATTATTTCAAACTCATTACAGAAACAAGTAAATGCATTGATTAGAAAATAGAAAAATAAAACTTGGTTTAGAACGGCAGTATTTATCGTTATACAATTTGTCACTGTCTGTTTCAAGCTGTTTCAGGTGATACTGCTGACGGAGGGATCTTTCTGATTAGCTAATGACCAAAGATAGGATGTGCTAAACTTATTTTCAGTGGCTTCAATGTGCGTTATCTGTGCATGCAAAGAATGCTGAGAAAAAGAATCTGTCAGCATAAGCAAAAAAGTTTGGCCTTGATCTTCTTAAAGCCTATGGCTTGAAATACTCACTCTTTTACCTCTTTTTTTTTTAAAAAAAAATATGGATGCCTTTAAGACTCACAAGGCTTTTTGCAAAGAAGATTTCTTTCATCCCCTATCTAAACCTGCTTATTCCTTGTTAGGGGTCCGAGGGTTGCTGGGGCCTATCCAAACATTGTTGGGTAAAGGTGAGGTACACCCTGAACAGTTCAGCAGCCCATCAAAGGCCCACACATAGACAAACAACCACACACAATCACATTTACTCCTATAGAGTCACTGATGAACCTATGCAGCGTGTTTTTGGACTGTGAGGAGAATGGAAATGTGGAATTTACAGATAGTGAGCAATTTCCACCACACCAACATTAACAAAAACTTTTTCTGCTTTGATAAAAACCATTACAATCTAGCAATCCCTTTTAAATTGAGTGTTTTAATTCGTTTTTTTGACACTTTAAAAAGATGGAAGATTCATCAAAGTATTCAAAAAAGTGTGAATAGTAATTTAAGAGGCACGTTGCATCTCTAAAAACTACAGTCTTTTGGAAAAATGAATAAACATGATGATCATTTTTTTATATTTTAAAGGAACAAAATATTCTTTTGCTTTGGATTAGAGTAAATTCGGGTAATTGGAAATCTTAGCAGAAGCTAAGAGGAGTAAAGCAGAACCAGAAAAGAGTAAAGACTCACTCTTATAAATGTTTTAAGTGTTTTTAACATATTTTTGTGCTATTTTTCTCATGATTTGGGACGAATATGAAGAAAATCATGTTTGAAATGAAATTTCTGAATATTTCTTTATTCAAGTTGATGTGAATCAGGAACAGCCTGCAGTTGGAAAAAACCTGCTGCTGTGAGACAGGTGATACAATGCCACAAGCTCCTTGCTCTGATGCATCCTCTTGTAGACAAATAGATCCATGAATGTCTTTGTTTTCCTTGTCTGAGCCAGAATCTGGCTCAAATCGTACGTCTGAATAGTTCCAATATTGCTTGAAATTCTTGTTGCACCTTTAACTTTAGGTTGGGAGTCTGAGGGGTTGTAAGCTAGAGGGAGAGCGTGAAAACAGATGGATGATGGGAAAGGGGGGAAGGCTTACTCTGCGCTAATAGTCCTGCCACAACTCAGGGGTGAATTTCCGATGAACTCCTGCCTCTCTGCAGAAACTATGTCCTGGTAAGTCATAAACTTAAACCAAACCAGTCGAGCAAAGTGGCTCATAACCAGAAAAAACTACAGTGAAAAGGCTGTGGCCACAGGGCGTGCTCATAAAAGTGACTAGCAGGTTATTATCTCTGCTTCCTTTTTTCAAAACCTGTTTCTTTCAAAGACTTCTGGAGGCTGAAATGTCAATGAAAAGCATCTGTTTTATCGTCTTTCTGCACGAGCACATTTGGTGACAAAAGCCGCAAACAGCTAAAAAGATTTCAAACGTAAGATTAGCTGAAAACCTGTAAAAGTAATAACAAAGGTTTGGGTTGGGTCAAGATAAGGTTGCATTCCTGTGAACAAAAACTGCACGGGAGAAAAAAGAAGAATTCAAAAACAAAGAATCATTGAGCTGTATGGAAAAACAAATTAATCATATAGGAGGAAACTAACTATTTTCAGTCAGTCTACTGTACTTTATTCAATAGTTAATGGACTTTTGGAGATTTTAATTTACAAACTGAAGAAAATGTTTGTTATTTACGTTCTTTTGAAAAACTTCCACAGTCAGACTCCCACTGGCTGGAAGTGTTTTCTCTCTATGTTCATCGTCTGACGTCATCCGCAGCTTTTTCTTACTGAGATTCACTTGAGCGCGTCAGACTAGAGAACAAAGAGAAGGGAAAGAAGACCAACTAACAGGGAGGCTTGAGTCTGTGTCGGATGTGGACATGGCCAGGTTGGATGTTACAGAGACTTTTCATGGAATCTCATTTCCGGGACACCTGCACACACAGGATTCTTTACAGGGCGCTCTGAAGTTCCAGTTTCAAGACACGGATATCCTCATCGTTTCTTATCCAAAGTCAGGTAGGAGCAGATGCTAAAAGTGATCGAGTTGCAGTTCATCTAGTCAAGCTTAAAAAAATGTTTTTCAGCTGAACACTGTTTAACTTATCAAACTTTTTCCCAAGTTCATATTTTAGGCTTTAAAGTAGATATACATTTGTTCCTTAAATTTTCTATAGTTTTAAAAATGTAATGAGGTAAAAATGTTACCCTTGATTAACCCAATACATCTACTTAATGAGAAATAGGGGATATTTGTTCATTTTGCTGCATCTTAAAGCCTATTTATGCATAAACTATGTTACTGTTTTCATTTCAAAGCGAAGTTTGAACAAGTAGTTATAAATTTGAAGAAAAGAAGATTAAAACAGTTTTTTTATCCAGTCTGGATATTCAAACATAACTAATATCTGACTGCTGTAATGAATGTAACATAATGGTTCTGTTCCTCTCAAAGGGACGACATGGATGCAGGAAATTGTGACCCTCATCCTCAGCAGGGGGGACCCACACTTGTCCCGGACCGTGCCAAACTGGACCCGCACTCCATGGCTGGAGCAGTACTATTTCACTGCCATGCTGCAGGCTTCACCCACCACGCCTCGAGTCATCACAACACACCTGCCGCATCACCTGCTGGGCCCCGCCCTCCAGGGCTCCAAAGCCAGGGTCAGATTTTGATTTACACACTGACCCCATCATCTCATCCCCAGAGTTTGAGCACATGACACAGTTTGCAGGTGGATGAAGCAAAAGAATGCTCTGTTTCAAATTCATGTTGAGAAGTTTAACATTTATTTTGAAAAACCAAAAATGTTTTTGTTGTTTTTCCTCTTGCATTTACAGTTTGGCTGAAAAAAATATTTTTGCAATTTTTTATGGCTCTAATTCTTACATCTGCTTTCATTGGTATAATTGTCTAACAAATCAGCAATATTTAGTTTTTCTTTAAAGTTAGGTCATCTTCTGCTGCACTCCTGAACACAGATCCATACCTACAGCTTGAAACTAAAAACTGTTTTTTACCAATTTAATAAGGAATGTTAGAGCCTCACTAACAAAGAGCGTCTTAAATTGATCAATCTCTAAGGAGATAA
>NC_050514.1:15157217-15157833 GCF_002922805.2 Oryzias melastigma
TGAAAAATGCCTACTCAGAGTCACTAATAATTGACATTTTTACATATTTTATAAAGTTTAGTAATGATTTTATTACAAAATAATGCATTCAATTTGCAAATAATCACGTTTAATGCTTGATTTAAAACAGGAAATTAATTAATATACTTTAACTGAATCCTAATTCAGATGTAAAACTGATCTCAGCATCGTTCTTGTTTCACCCAATCTATCATATTTTACTCTGAATCAAAGATGAAGTGTTGCCCCTTTGAGGCAAAAAAAGACATTTGTTGAAGAGATTTACTGCTACTTCTTAGCATCAAGGCGATACAAGAAATACGTTTTTGTTCTCTGATGAAAAATAATCCTAAAATATAATGTCATTAGGCTTATGATATTCTTCCAAATTTTATCAAAAAAGGAAAAATTAACCTAATGTTGTCAGCTTTATTCATTCTGTGTTTTATAAAATAAATGCACAACTCACCCTGTGAAGAATCTGAAACACTTTGAGTTCTTCTCCTTTACCAGAGGCCTGCAGCCTGGCAGTCATGTATCTGGGTCTGCGTTGTTGTGAACAGAGGTCAGAGATCTGGAATCTGCCGTGATTCTCCTAGATCGTGGGTCGTGTTCC
>NC_050514.1:15157877-15244439 GCF_002922805.2 Oryzias melastigma
TCATTCTGTGTTTTATAAAATAAATGCACAACTCAGCCTGTGAAGAATCTGAAACACTTCGAGTTCTTCTCCTTTACCAGAGGCCTGCAGCCTGGCAGTCATGTATCTGGGTCTGCATTGTTGTGAACAGAGGTCAGAGATCTGGAATCTGCCGTGATTCTCCTAGATCGTGGGTCGTGTTCCAGTTACTACTGTTAAACTTCCACATTTTTTCCAGTTCTTCTCAGCTCTTGATCTTCTTATGTTCCTTCTCCCCGATGTTGTTATCACTTGTGTTGCTACATGCATCTCTACAGTGTTCCTCCCCTTCTTTACCAGCACTACTACCCTAAGTCTGGTCTGTAGCTGCTACCATTTTGTTTGTATCTAGAAGTCCCAAAGAGGCTGATACATTTTCCATTCTCACCACCTTTAGAGGTGTTTTTCATCTTGACCTTTTAGACTTCCAACTCATCCCCAGCATGGATGCTTCTGCACACTAACCATCCATTGGTTATGGAGTTCCGTGCATGTCCTGCTGATTAGTATCTGTACCTGGCTCCTTCTTGCTGAAATGTATCTCTTTTAATCCCAAACTGAGTGAGCAGTTACACCGAGCCACCAGTTGTTTCAGTAGCTACGTTTACATGGTCACAAGTACTCGGAATAAACGCCTGATCAGAATGAAAATGTGTCATGTAAACATGGCATTCAGAATACTCTGGCCCGATCAGACTCATTCTGTTCCAAATTTACTTCCAATCGAGACAGATGGGTCATACCGATTGTTGATCTGATCGTGGTCTATGTAAACACACATTCAAAAAAATCATGTGAACTCATGTTTCCAACCACGTCCAGACAAAATAAAGGCTGATGTTATTCCCACATATTTACATGCAGCCAAGATGCACATTGCTGCACGGATTTAGAAAACTATCAGCGAACAGTAACCTATAAATATTGTTAATAATAATGAAAGCATCTTCTGGGTATCATCTCGCTCTATACAGCATCTTTGTTTGTTACAACAGAACTCGCTATTTCTTCTTCTACAACTATTTCCGGCAAATTAGACAGTTCTGCGCATGTCAACGTGATTTATTCCAATCAAACATGTGTCACATGGAAGCATTTGTTACAATCGGATGAAGTTTTTCAGGGCCATGTGCACAGTTCTATTCTAATCCGATCTTTGATCCGATTGAGCACATGTAAACGTAGCTACTACTGTTTCTCTTGTCAAAAATGGTGGCCCCTGCCTCTCTGCTGCCCTCTTTTGGTTTTCTTTTCTTGCCAAAGTGCTAATGCTTTTGTTTTTCAAGCTTTCTCTCCCTCACAGGTGCACAGGATATCAGGATCTCTGATGCACCTGGAACTCATCACTGACATGAAGTGATTAAATCCATTTCCTCCCTTCTCGAGCCACCAATCCATCAAGTACAACTTAGTGTTACTGAGACCATCGAGCTCGGTGCAAGTTCAGGCCAGTCCTACGTTTTTGAGCCTGTCTTTTTCCTATTCCAGTCTGCTTCCTAAAGTATCTCCAGATGTCACCTCATCTATCCTCCATCAGCCTCGACCACACACTCTGAGATTAATAAACTCTCATCACAGTTCAGTTTCTCTTCCCTCGGATGTTGGGTTTCAAACTAACCAAAGGGGATTAAAACCCCTTTGTTAAGTTTATTTGTAACTTTATCATTATTGTCTTGATGGAATTTCCGAAAATATTAAACTGATATTTGTTTCCACTGCTGATGTTTTTGTTTCAGTCTGCCACTTCTTTTTAACTGCACACGAGCAGCTTCTTTTGTAAATATTGCTTATCTTTATATTTTATTCTTTTATGTTAATGTATAATTCTGCAACGGCCAAATTTCCCAGCTTTTGATGAATAAAGTTGTCATGGTGCCTCTGTCAGTCTCCTCCCCCTCCCCTCTCCGCTTGGCTGCGGATCCTTCTCAGCTGCGACCACTCACCTCATCACCATGCCGGCCTACTTAAGGAGCTCCAGGACCTTCATTCCCCGCCAGTCCGTTGCCCCTGATGGTGCATAGTTGGTCGCCACGTATCTTTTATTTGTCACGTCTCGTCAGGAGCTTGTCTCACGCTCTCTCTACTCTCTCTCAGGAATTCCTCCCCACGAGTGGTCGTCAGTCTCAGCTTCATCCTGGATCCCCAGTTTGGTCTTCGCCTGCGGTCACACCACGAGCCTCTGCCTCGGACCTCAACCCACGCTCTTCCTCCCATCTCTCCATTAAATCTTTTTACCTGCCACGCTCGCCTCTTGCTGTGTTTCTTCCGGGTTCCAGCGTCTGGGTTGCTAAGCGTTCTGTAGCCATGACAAAAGTATTTCTATTCTATTCTGTTCTATTCTATTCTGTTCTATTCTATTCTATTCTATTCTATTCTATTCTATTCTATTCTATTCTAAATCCAGTCATTTATCCTGCAATATTTCACTGATTTTGTTTTCTACCTTGACTTTGCTTAAAGTTTGCAGTGTTCTTGTTCAAATATTAATTTAATCAATAAAGAACATTAAACACACAGGTTAAACCATCTGGTTTAGCTATTGTTAAATACTGACACTTTAATTTCTTCAGAAAAAAATTAAAACTTAAAAACCAGTATTTTCAAAACAAAGCTCATTTTTTTCCCTTTCTGTGGAACTTTATTTTCTTAAAACAACTTGATTTATTTCAAACTCTAATACGTAAACATAAAAGTAATAAAAAGTTACCTTGGAAAAGCATTAAAATATTCTGCCAGGTTTGGACAGCAAAAGTTTGCCCACAAAAAGAAGATCCTTGATAAAACCTTTTGATGGTTGGCTTAAAGCCTAATGTTTCAGGCTGATTGTCTTTACTGAACTTGTTTTGTCAGTAAAGTTCATTTCAGGTGTTTGCAGACCATGAAAAATCCCGTCATGTAACATAATATGTGTGGATAATGTGAAAAGATCTGTAGTTTATGTCAGCAGTGCTCTTTGTCTTCCTGCAGGTGATTTACGTGAGCAGAAACCCAAAAGATGTTGTGGTCTCGTTTTATCACTTCCATAAAATGGCCAACTTTCTCCCAGAGCCTGGCTCATTTCCAGAGTTTTTGACTCGCTTCTTGGAGGGCAAATGTTAGTTCACGTGGGAAAAGTTCATGCATTTTAATGAATTTGTTCCTCTTGATCCAAAGTTGATATCTGTTGAAATTGTGTCTTTCTCCTGTGTTTGCTGCAGTGGACTTTGGCTCCTGGTTTGAGCACATCAAAGGCTGGACTGCTCGGGAAGCAGCTCTCAATCTGCTCCACGTCACCTTTGAACAAATGTCAATGGTAAAAAAGAAAAGGTTCTTGTTGTTTATCTGCGGGATGATTTCTTAGGGGTGATTATGAATGCAGAGGGCGTGAAGAGGGCAGTTGGGTTAGGCTCTCATCCTGAAACCCATCAAATACTCAGCAAGCGGTGAAAACGATAAACAAACCCGTCTTAATGGAAATACCAACCGTGAACCAAAGAATTCACGAGACGAACACGGCATTTGGCACCAGTGAGTGAGACTTACCAAAAAAAAGCAAAAGCAGAAAAAGCCCAAAGCAGAGCTGCAAGTAATAATTGATATGTAGCTCTTTTGGCTGCGAGTGCAGGAACGCATTTCTCTGTTCTTACAGAGAATAAATGATGAGCTTTTCTCTCAGCTCTCTCTCATAGATTATAAAACTCCCTAAGAAGTGATGAGGGACTCCAACAAATGTCTTCTGTCTGGAGTATTTTATGCCTCAGTCATGACTGTTTTTACAGGTAGATACTGTGGGCAAAAAATGGGCAAACCTATGCAGGGCATACAGGTGTCCTGCACAAAATTTTAGCATTGTAAATCATTCTGTAAACCTGTAGAATAAAAAGGTGGACATCCTACCAGCACTTCAGTAACCTACACATTTTCTTTTTGAATCTCATGCTGACTCAGCATATTTGTAGGGTTATGTCTACAGATTCTCTTGAAGCTTTCCCCATTTCTATCTAGTTTATGTGATTTTTCTTCAAGTTTTCAGCCTGATATTGTTGTCACAAAGTGCATCAAGGATGCTGTAATAATTGTATAAATCCTACACACTCCCAATACACCAATGCAACATGATCTCCTGCTAAAGTGCGTTCAGAAACCTTTGCCTCTTGATCCATGCGACCAAAACATATCTTATGACTGGAAGGGACGATACTAACAGAATCTCAAACATCTGGAAAACTCTCCATTAGCCAACCAACCAACCAACCATTAGCTCAAAGGTCTTAACATGGACTGTGCAAAAGAAGAGATTTTTGGAGTTATGCTCAGTTCTGTTCAGTTTCTTGATATTTTTTTCACAAACAGAATTAAAAAAATTACCTTTTTCAAAATAAAAATCAAAATAGTGTGGTTAAATATGACAGATTTCTTTTGTTGTTCAGGACCTCCGCGGCGCCATCGATAGCGTGAGCGTGTTCCTGCAGTGTGGTCTGCAGGAGGAGGAACTCAGCAGCTGTGTGGAGCACAGCAGATTCTGCAGCATGAAAGACAACAAGATGATCAACTACAGTCTCGTCCCTGAGGAGATCATGGATCACAGCAAGGGCTCCTTCATGAGAAAAGGTGGGCTGTCCTGAACCTTTGGTCTCACAGTCTCGTCTTATAGGAACAGTTGCAGCAAAAATGGGATATTTATACTGAAGCAGAAGTTCTGTTCAGGATTTCCCAAAAAATAGCTCCATTTATTTTTATTTCTAAATCATAAGAAATAAAAAAGACAGTGTTTGTGGTTGACATACTGTTACCCACATTAAGGTTTCAAAAGTAAAGTTTTTTTTTTTATTTATTCTTTATCAATAAACTCAGAGAAAAACAATTTAAAGGGAATCAGAATATAAAGTTTAACAACCAGAGGTCTTCCTCTTGACTTCCTACACAGAGAGTAAATTTTAACTTTGGCTGCAGTTTTGGATTTTGCATTTAATCAAATATCCTCACTTGCTGTTCACATTGTGTCTCATTCTAGGTCAGATTGGAGACTGGAAAAGCTTGTTCACTGAGGAGCTTGATCAATATTTTAAGGGGGTCTTCAAATCCAAGATGCTGGACTGTGATTTGGAGTTTGTGTGGGAGAATGTGGAGGAAGAAGAGCCACACTCCTGAAGGCAATCTGAAGATGAATTATACTGGAGATCGTGTTTGTCCTTCTTGTGAGTCCTGATTAAACATGATGGTCAAGCGCATCTGTGGCTTCATGATGTTACATTTTAAACACAAATGCATCTCTGAGTGAGGGAAGAACGCTCTTCATCCAGAGAGCTGAGCTACCCCTAGGTGTCCTGTCACTTCTCACATTCGAGGAAATGTGTTGGTTCCCCTCCAGCTTCCACGGGGTGGAGGCCTTTGAAGCTTCGGAGCACGTGGGCACCGCGATGGTCAAACATCAGTCTACATCAGGAAATCTGCCCTTCAAAACCAAAATAACTGGTGGAAGCTTTAGTAAGCATTGACAAGAGCAATAATCTGAAATAATGACAGAGAAATCAAAAGCTTCAATATTATATGAGAAATAGCTACCAAACACTTATTACATCCGAACATGAATCAAACATGAAAAGAAAAAAAGTTTCCCTCACAATAATCATCACCATGATAAATACTTAAATAATGATGGACACAAGAAAAATAAATCTTTGATGTTCTGATTCTTAAATTGATGGATGTAGATAGATTGATAGAGATAGAAATGAAGAACCTACGACATTTGTCAGGACCAACATTAGTTAGTGAGAGCCGTTAAACTTGCATATTTAAAAGTCAATGCTAAAGATAGAAGTGGAGTCGGATTTGTTGCTCTTTGGCCTCAGCAGCATAGCTCAGGGTCAGCCAGGTCAACTATGAACTTCAAAAGAAGAGATTTTTAGTTTTTATTTCTGTGGGCTGAAGGCCTCTTGTGTTGGACAGATTTTACTGTCAAGTTTACCGTCAAGGTGTATATTTGTATAAACCCCTTTTGTATTTTAGAAAATAGAAAGAGAGATTGGTTTCAGAGTATAGTGGCTGAAATAGTTTCTCAAAATCTCTGGTAAGGATGCTGATTCTGGAGAGGATTAGGGTACCTGAGATAGCTACATCTGAAACCAAAGTCTCACTAGCAGTTGCATTGGAAAACTGTAACTAATGACTGTGAATAAAGAGATACTCAGAAATGCTATTTTAAGCTTTATTTTCTCAATATATATCAACCATCATGAGATGGCCAAAACAATATTTAGATAAGATATTAAAAACACCACAAACACATTTGGGTCTTTAAATTTCATGCAAAGAGATTAAATGTGTTGTCTGGTTTTTTCTGGGTTTTCTTTTTGCAAGGCGTGACTTGTGAGCTTCTCTGCTGTTTCAAGATAAAAACACGGTACGCCCCAGAATAGACAGCACTCAGCTAAACCCTCGTCTTCATCTGGAATGTCTAGTACTGCACACAAAGGGCCATGTCACTCACAAGTGTTTCAATGCCAGTCAAACTGCAATCAATTTAGATTCAATTTACTGGGAATTAATTTCATTTTATTAAGTTATTTTTTTCACTTTAATGAAGTAATATTTTGGCTTCTTATTTTAATGGCAGAACATTCAATTAATTTTTCATTAGCCGTGTCAAACCAGGAAATCTAAGACCAAAAAAAAATGAATAAATGTATTTAATAAGAAAATAGTGGGTTTTATTAAGCAAACAGAAACTTGTGAATATGAATGGAGGTAGTTGGCTGCTTTAATTAAGTTGCTTTTAAAAATAAGACGTCGACTTTAAATGTAGTAATTAATTATGCTGTCGGGGCTTTCTGCTCCTGCTGGAGCTTCAGACGCTCCTCATACAGACTCCCACACTTTTCTGGTGCACGTGCTCACACGTTTGAGTCGTCGGAGAAGTGTCCTCTCACTTCTCACTTCTCTGGAATTCTGCTGCGGGGAAGGTGAAGTTGGCTTGTAATCATCAAAGCGAGTTAACTGAGATCTTGTCAACATACTCAACTTCATGGGTTCTGCTGCTGTAATTAGTTCAGGTCATTTGTAAAAGTTAAGATCTTTGTTCTGTCTGAGATCAGATCAATAGTGAATGGTTTATTCTGTGTATTACATTATGCTTTAGATTGTTTCTTGTTGGTGATAAATACAACAATTCATTAAATATTTGATTCAGTCTTGTTAAATTAAAAACTATATTACAGTGAAGGAGTTTTATTCTTTTTCCATCATTAAAAAGTGTGTCAGATCAAATGAAAACCATAAATTTGCCCTTTAAAGTCCCACTCTGATCATCTTTTGCTCTATTGTAAGAATGTTTTCAGTGCTGTTTCAGTGCTCACAGCGGAAAGGCTCTAGTTCAAATACCAGCTGTGACCTTTCTCTATGAACTTTGCACGTTCTCTTTGTGCATGTGTTGGTTTCACTGGGCACTCCGCTTTCCTCCCAAAGCTCATCAACATGCTTCACAGGTTAGCTGGTGTCCCTAAAATCGGTGTGAATGTGAGTCTGTGTATGGTCCTGTGACAGACTGGTGATCTGTCAGAGTGAACCCGGCCCTTACCCAACATTAGCTGGCTCTGAAAACCTCATGACTCTAAAGTGGATTCAGCCGGTTCTGAAGATGGATGGATAGATGGATAGTTTATTGGATGCTTTGTGGAAAGAAATGAAATCCTCTTAACTCTGGGAATTGACAGGGAAGCATTATTCAAGGGTAGTTTGGTAGCTTTACAGTATTTGCCGCACCCATAACGTTCAATAAAAGTTATTTTTCCTGCAACATTTTAATGAAAGTTTGCTCTGCCTCCTCCTTTTCCGGGTGGTGGTGGTGGGATGCTGTGAACTAAACCAGCTGTGATCAGATGAAAGGAGGATGTATATCTTTGACAAGTCACCAATCCACCGCAGGGTTTTTGCAGATCTGTGAAACAAATGAGATGGACACTCGCAAACGATTATCCAGTCTCAAATCAGAGAAATGTGGATGTTTTATTGATTGCAGGAGGAAGCTGAAACACGGAGAGAAAACTCATGCAGAAGGATCAGGATGGACAAAAGGTGACGTGGTCGACCGTCACCGTCACGCAGAGAGAAGCTGCCTCTGCTAGCTCTCACAAAATGATACGAGAAGCAAACCTGTGCATGAACCCGAATGTGTTCATATTTGCAGAAATGGGTGAACATATTTCCAGCAAACCTGCTTTTATCTGCCCAGCACTCATGCCTGGAATTATATAAGATCTTTTAGACTGACGACACATTTTTGAACGCATTTATAGCCACAGACGTTGGTAGAAAACGTTTTTGGTGGCAGAGTCACAATGAACAGCAGATGATTCTGACCTTGAATAAAGAAATCAGAGCGTGCACAAGTGTCACCGAAGAATCTCTTGAAGAGAGAAAAAAAAGCTGCTTCAAGGTCTGCTTTAAAGTGAGAACAATCAACAGGTCCGTTTGTTTAGTGTCGTACTTGAAGCTGCAGGTTTGCAGAGCTGCTGCTGAAAGCTGAAACCATGCTGACCTTTTCTATCTTCACGCTATATAGCAACATGACAGCTCAGGAGAGTTCACTGTACATATTTTGACACTGCAATCTTTCATGAGGGAATGATGCGTGAGCATGGATAGACTTCCCAACTTGAAAGACTTTTTTTCTTCCTCTTTTGAATGCTCTCCTAGAGGATGAGCTGGGCTAGATCCCAAGATCTGTCAACAATTTGGAATGCGATTCTGAATTCTTCATGTCTGAATTTAAATGTTTTCATGCAATCTTTGATCTAAATCGCTCTGTTCAGATCACACGATGGAGCAGTACTTCAAGAAAAACCCAAACTTATGACAAACACCAGAGAAGCAGGTGTTTCTCAAGGCTGGGGAGGACAGCCGGAGCTCTGAAGGGAGTCCTGTTAGGTGCCCTCACCTCGGACGGAGGGAGGTGTGACAGTCTTGGCATTTGTGTGGCATTTATTGCTGTCTTTCAGTATTCTGAGTGTAACATCTTCAGAGGAGGCTAAATGTTGAGAATATGTAGCAAAAACAAGCTAATGTTCTCATAACCCTAGCCCTATTTGACAGAAAAAATACTTTTTTTTTTTGGAATTAGGATGTTTTTTAAAGATGAAATTCACCCAAAAAAATGGCAAAATAATTTCTTCTAATGAGATATAAATAATATCAATAATGATACACTGTGTAATTTGGTAACTTTTTGCTTGCAACAATGTTATTTTAAGATAAATAAATTTGGACTCAAGTTTTCAGGATAAAAAACACCTTATTTACCCATTGACTCAAAATCAATCCAAACATTTTTAACACAGTGTAACTGTATGATAAATAAATAATTATCAACAACTTTTACATTCTTTCAATACAGCAAGTACTTATATTTAAAAATGAATAACTATAGATGAGTTATTCTCACCAGATAGCTAGAAAGTTAGCAAAACTTTTTCCCGCCAAAAGTGTTTTAGAGATTTCATGGAGGCAGCCATTTTGAAACGAGCAGAAAAAGACCTTCTACTGCCTCCTGTGGAATGATGATGAACTACACGGAAGAAAATGTGGATCAAGTTGTATACAATGGGTTTTTAAGGAAGGTTTGGGTCGTACTGATGAGATAGGGGTCTCAGAAATACCTGTTTCTAATATGATACCAATGGTGGAATTAGAACATTTTATATGGGGGCAGAAGAGGGTGGCAGATTGGAAGGCAATTACAAAATATCCATTTTAAACTGTTTTATTACCATTATTAATATTAAACCAATAGTTGTTCTTAAGCTGAGGTGCTATTACAGAGGTTTAAAGAAGCTTGTATTGATAATTTATTTATCTTTGTCAATAATGATACTAATATTGACTCAAGAAGGGGGTAAAGCTTTTGCCTACTTGTCTCCCCAGCTCTGCCCCGGACAAAGGTTATATATGGTTAAGAGAAGAAAAAAAACTATACATGTGATGAGGACAGAACCAAAAATCTCCAGACGGTTTATGTGGCACCAATGTCTGAGAAGCTAAACTGCTGCTTTTTCTAAGGAACACGGGTCTAAAATGTATTTTATTTTTTCCACAAGCTATAATTTAATCAAATTGCTTGAAGAAGAATTATATAACAAAACCATATAATTTAAGATGAATAGCAGACATATTCAGCTTTCTGCAGTATAATTTAATGATATTTTTATGAAGTATATATATGACCTACTTCAGTAAAACCATTTCAATCAGTTATGCAGAAAACTTTGTGGTGCCGTCTTCCTTTTTGTAGGTCAGTGAATCTTAGTGTGGATCCAGTTGCAGGGGTCAGGTCCAAATCATAAGTTAACTGGACCCAGAATCTCACCCGTTGGATTCTGACGGGTTAAAGTGAAGCCTGTGGTGGGTTTGGTTCATTAACCTCAAGAGTGTTCTGAAATAGGTGATTGGGAGGACATAGTAAAGACAGAGATTTGTTGAGGTCCTTCCAGCATGCCATTTAAAAACAAATAAATCAAACAGAAAATAAAACACTACATACACTCATTTAGGTTTAAAGAAAAAAATGACAATACCAGACAGACCAGACAAGTCCAACCAAAGAAAATCCAAGACTATGTTATGCTAATGAGACTGCAAAGGTTAAGAGAGGTTAATTTAGACTTTTGGATGAGCAGTAAAGAAAACTGTCATAACTCACATGTTCACACAAGCGTTAGGAGCAGAACAGCCAGGAAGATGACCATTGATCGAATCACTTCTGCTCCAAAGATCCACCCCCATGACTGATTACTCAAGATGTCAAAAATGTTCACCCCCAAGAAACACTTCTTTGCCGTGAGGGAGAAAAATCTAGGAAACTCAGGAGCAGGGTTTCATTGTGGAAGCTCAGATGGAGGAGGAACCAGTAAAGTCTGTCGTTGAGGTACTCAGGAGGAATAGAGGAATCTTCTAAAGGAAATCAGGGTTGGATGAGGAGCAACTGTGTGCAGGGTGTTTGAGGGAGGAAAATCCAACAATCAATTGATCCAAAAATCCAGATCCAAAAACAAAGGTCAGCTTGTGTAAATCCACATGAAAGCCTTTTTTCCTGTCCAAAAACTAGGGATGGAAAGGATGCAGACACATAGGCTACGGCAGGGGTCTGCAATCTGAGGCTCTGGGGCTAAATGTGGCTCTTTTAACTGTCCATAGTGGCTCTCTAGTTAAATAAACAAAATCCTAGAGGCACTAACTTTTAAAAGTTACTTAGAGAAGGTTTATTTATGGCTGAGGTGCTTGTAGAACATCCCTGCTGACATTATAACTCAAGATGTCTTATGTGCTCTACTTTTACAAAGATTTTAAATAGTATCAAAACTGTATCAATTTTTTTCTCAGATGAATGTGCTTAAAGTACACATTTTATACTGCACAACAATGTTTAATTACTTTACACAATAGGAAGTTGAAAGAAAATAAATTTATATATTTTTAATACTATTACCATTAAATTAAATCATGAAGCAAAACTAGGTTAACAGCAGTAGTAAGTAGGGAAAAGGATGACAGCCCACCCATGTAGACCCAAGAAATAACAAGAGAAAGGGCCATTGGGTGTGACGAAAAGGAAGTCTTTTATTTTGAAAGGAAGTGGTACGACCCTCTGTCAAAACAATTTGATTTTTCTCTGTAAATTCCTGGTTATAGTCATGCAAAAAAAAAAAAAAGAAATATAATTGATATCAAAAGTAACAACATTTCATTCATCTTCTTGGCCGCTTTTTCCCTTTCAGGGTCACAGGGGTGCCGGAGCCTATCCAGGCTACTGATGGGCGAAGGCGGGGTTCACCCTGGACAGGTCGCCAGTCTGTCGCAGGGCCACAATCACACACACATCCACTCTCACATTCACACCTAGGGGCAATTTAGAGTCACCAATTAACCTATGAAGCATGTTTTTGGACGGTGGGAGGAAGCCGGAGTTCCCATTGAAAACCCACGCATGCACGGGGAGAACATGCAAACTCCACACAGAAAGGTCCCAGCCGGGATTCGAACCGGGCCTTCTCGCTGTGAGGCAAGAGCGCTAACCAACTTGGTTCCTACTTGGTTTTGATCAGTGAGAAACAGACCCAAATGGCTCTCTTAGTGTAAAAGGTTGCAGACCCCTGGGCTACGGAAAGTCCCACCGAGTTATGAAAGTAACCACAATTTTGGTTGAAAATCACAGAAATAAGCAAGAATATGTTGGTAAAACATGTAAATCAATTGGGAAGTAAATAAATAGTTTCTGACAAACTTAGTTTCTCTTCTTGTTCTATTATCTGCCTTTTTATGTGTTTGTGATGCAAACAAAAAGATATCCAATCACAGGCTTGCTTCAACCAAGTTGGGTCAGTTATAATTGGTTGAAGGTGAACCACATCAGTGAGGGATGTGTGTTGTGTGCTATTAACATATGGTAACTTTTTTTTTAACAGCACTTCAAATAATACCTGAATAAAGGCTCCTTAAAATGACACTTTTTGAACTGCAAAGAACAAAAGAGTCTAAAGACCCAGAAATGACAGGTTTTTATGTTTGAAGCTGGTATTTCAAAAACATTTAGGTTTTGTTCAAAATAAAAAGGAAGGACAAATAAGAAGTTGTATTTATAGTTTTAAATGTCAAATTAATGAAAAATATCTAGATATGTATATATATGTATATATATATATATATATATATATATATATATATATATATATATATATATATATATATATATATATATATATATATATATATTTATAGTTCAGAAGTCTGCAACCTTCAATACTCAAAGAGCCATTTAGGTCCATTTCTTACTGGCTATAATCCAGAAGGAGCCACAAACTCTCCTTTAAGAAAAATAAGATGCTAATTTATTTTTTATGCAACTGCAGCAAGTATGATAAACATATTTTTTGTACAACTTAAACTCAAATATAAAGAAAAAATACCATTTAAAAAAATATGAAATAACTTTTGTTGAAGGTTTGCAGGACATCCTTTCAAAATAAAAGACACGCTGTACCATATTTGATGATCTTAATATAGCAAATGTAGGTAGGGTCATGTCAGCAGCGAAAGACAAAACAAAAAAATGCATTTTCTTTTACAATCATCGGTGCATCTTGGCCAGAATTTCACAAATCAGAAATATTGACCCATACTGTATTTTTTAGACCACGAGGAACACTTAAAATCCTTTAATTTTTCAACAATAGGAAATTTGTCTTATAATCCGATGTTCCTTAAGTATGAATTCTGGCAAATCAACTGTTTTTTGGTGATAAAAGGCTCTAAAAAATCTGTAAAAATATCTAAGTGCAACTTTGATGAAGCTGGATCGCTATTTTAATTCAAAATAGAAAATCATTTTTATTTTTATTTAACCACAATGGAAGGGTCAAAGAGCCACATGTGGCTTTGAAGCAACAGGTTACAAACCCCTGATATAGGTGAAAGAATTGGACTGCTTCTTATCGATTTGAGGACCTTGTATTGAAGCATGTGAGAGGGAAAGATACACACCTCCACCAAAATCAGAAAAAGGGGTCAGTAGCAGAAGAACAAAAACAAATCTTAAACCTGAATGTGATCAAACAGGCAGGGAAGCAAAGTGCATGAAAGTAATGAGCCTGATGATGAGGGACGTCCTGAGTGACAGCAGCACAGCAGAACACGACTAAATCACTGCATGTGCTGGGATGATGGAACAGTATCTTTAAAAATGTTATTTTCAAATTACCATTCTTTAAAGAACCAGGATGAAGTGATTTGACGCTTGGTTGATAACTGCAGACTTATCAGTGTGGGACTGCTTTGCACTTTCTGCCAACACTGATTTAATTTAGATCAATTTTCCCACAGTCAGCAATAAGAGGTTTATACAAAATAATTTGATGGTTAGAGCCATCAGTGCAGATCCAGAAAGGATGGAAGTGAAACAACATTTTCAGATGTAGCTTGGCCGTTGTGCAATTTCCAAGCAGTTTTTCTGGCTAAGAGACTAAAATAAACCCATCTGACTCCAGCTCTCAGAACAAGAACATATAGTTCTACATTCTCACATGCTGGAGTTCCAGTTCAAGCAGCAGAACCAGACTGCCAGTGTTGTGACCTCAGTAAGTGCTCAGAAGAGTGACGGAGCCACGGAGAGTACTCTCTGAGGCTGGTACAGAGTAATGGTCTTTGACAGGAGTATGAATATTTAAGGAGCCACAGAGGAGAAGTTTCTGCATCGTGCTGAAGATCTGCTAAAAATGTCGCTCGTTTTTTGTTTTTTTTGTCTCAGGATGAACAAGGTCAATAATTCCCAACACATTTTAGCCCACAACTAGAGATTTTTCAAGAAAAAAAGACCTTTGTATCTCTGTTTAAAACTGTTATTGTGTTTATGCTCTGAGTGACAAAGCAATTGTTAGATATTTTAGGAGAATATTTTTACATTTCTGTTGAAGAACTGGGGATGTGTGCATTTTACATTGAGGCTCCAATTGTTTTAAGGCAGCAATTTATTAACAACATGAAAAAAATGTAAATATGCAGCCATTTTCTAACCAGATTAAATGAAAAGTGTCCAAAAACACAAATTCCCATTTGAGCAAAAGCTTTCAATAACATTATGCATGGTTCTTATGACAGCTTTTGTTCATATAAGACGTTGTAATGAAAGAAATTGAGCCAAAGCATCTCTACTAGAGCACACAGAGGTGAAAGTGTGAATGCAGGAGTGTGTGGAGACGTGTGTGTGAGTGCAATCAGAGCATGATGATCTGTCTGCGTGGAGATGATTGTACCCTGCAGGCTGTAAGCTAAGGAAACAAACTGCACAATGCAACCCTGGTTCACTCTGTGAAAAATAAAGGAAGTTAGCATGAAGCTAGTTCTGGTGTTGGTGTATTTCTCTAAAAACGTTCCAAAGCTAAAGCAGAACAGATTGACCACAAAACAAATCAGCTTTTGCACCCATATCTATAAACACAACCCCTTGCTTCCTAATTCTTCCAAAGAGAACATCAAAAATCTTCATGAAAACCGACGATTGTTCAGCTATAAACAGATAATTTGATGTCCAAAAGTAGGTAGGCTAAAAGATGATTACAGAATCTTAACACAGAAAATGTTCTTCCTCCATTCTATTGGAAGTTGGAGGTTGAATGTAGTTAATGTCTGGGTTCATGGGTGCACCGGAGAAAGATTACATGCAAGATTGCATGCCTGAACTTCACAGCAAGTCGGAAAATTCTCCTTCTAAATTCAATGCAGAGGAAATCAGGGACTGAGGCTGCAGGCTGTGTGCAGTTTACTGTCATCAGGGGAAAATGAAACTCACAGGTTAATCAGGAGGAGAAGCACCGGGTAAAATTCAGCATGACATTCCACTTTGAAGTTTATATATTATAACAGGACTTCAAACAAACAAAATCCCCTTTTGGACACCAAACCTTTAACTAAAAAAAAGTGGAATAAAAACAATTTGCACTTGGAATAAAAAAAACATTTGAATAAAATAAAAAACTCTAAAGTCAGTACGAGGCAAAGCTAAAGAAGTTCTTTGAGATGAATTGATCATAAATTCTGACTGAATTTTCTTTTGCTGAAATCCATGTTAACGTTTACAGTATCAGAAAAAAATGCAAAAAATTTTATGCTACATTTGTGTTTGTGCCTCATAAATAACAGTTTTGAGGAATGACTCGTTCATACATGTCATTTTTTCCAAGTACATGGCAGATGCAAATATTTACCATCACAAAATATAGCCTGGAGTTGGTCATACAAATTGACAGAAGTTGAGCAATAGAGCAGTTAACGTTAAAGTAAAAATCCATGTTTTACCTCCCCTTTTGCTCCACCAAAATAAAAGCCCTCAATTATTCATGAATTTCAGCACAGATTAAATCAAAACAGTAGATTTAAAAACTGTCCTCCTAAACTCACAGATGTCATGAAGAAAAAAGCCACTAGCATCGCAAACGTGTTTTTTTTTCCTGCATTCTCACTATAAATGTGTTTATTTTTGGCGTTAAATTCGACTTTACAACACGGATATTGCTGCAAGAGGGCTTTCTAATGCAGCCCCATTTGAGAAACAGTTGGCTTCAAGTTTGACAACAACAGATGTGAGCCTAATATTGATACTCAACCCCAAAAAACATGATTACAAATCTGCAGCGTTGCAGATTGGTAAATCATTTAAACCTTAATTATTCAGTAATTTGAGTGCAGCTGCATCACTGAACAGTAAAGCTACACCTGCACACATATGACAATCATGAAAACTAGGACATGAAAGCCCTAAAACAAAGAGGGATTTCTGTAAAAGAATTGAGTTTTAAAAGTCTCTGTCATCAAAATGCATGAAACTAAGTCCATACATTTTGCAGCAAAAAATAATTCAGGATTAGACCTGAGGCTCCGGAGCCACATGTGGCTACTTTATCTCTAATTAGGGTTTTGAAGCAAAATGCAAATAGTTAAATGTTTCCTTTTGGTTTATTTGTTTTAGTTAATTAGGATTTGTTTTAAGAGTTTGTCAAATACCTGAACAAAATGATGGTAAAAGGTTTATCTCACTTCTGTGTCTAGATGCTGTTCAGAGGCAACAATTTTAAAGTACATAAATGCATTTACATGAATAGTTTAAAAAAGGAGACCCTGATGTTTTCATGTTTTTATTTGGTAGTAAAGGATGAATTGAAAATAGATTTTTTGAGATGATCTTCTTCCATTTTTATTAATTTGCTGCAGCTGGAGGATCTTATTTGAAAAAATTTGTATTTTATTTTGAAATGAACTTGTTTGTGCTGCAGTCAAAACTAAAGTAAGTTGAACTTTGTTTTTCTTGTAAAATAAAACACTCTTATCATTAAAGTATAGTAAATATTTAAAAGGTACATTTTATTTTAAAAAATGGTTTGATGGTCACAAAAACATAATTAATGAGTATTTTTCTAAACAGAGAGGTGAAACATTGCAGCTCATTGTGGGTTTTGATCAGTACGAATCAGGACCAAATTGATCTTTAGGGGTTGTACACCCCTAAATTAAACCAAGTGTTAGTATCCTGGGATGAAAAATACTGTTGTTTTAGTTATATTATTGGTTATTCATAATTTACCAATGAAGATTTTTTTGAGCAACTACTTAAAAAATTATTAATTTCTTCCAAAAAAAATCTTTGTTTACACGTTTTTCCTAATTTCTATGGATTTTTCTTAACAACTACGACAGGTCTTTAATAACTGAAAGCCTATTTGTGGATTAAAATTCTGTTTTTTTTTAAACAGACTTCTTTAAACCTTCAGCTTGTTCGTTCCTTCTCATTTTGCTTTAAAACGCCTAAAGGAAGAAAAGCAGACACTCCTGTCTTTGATTTCTCTTTCTCTCTTATCTTCTCCAATCATATTATATCAAGTGGACGGGCAGCTGTCAGCACACCACTTTTCTGGACATTTGTTGTTGAGACAGCTCATGATTTCTGGTAGAGTGGACACACCTGCCAGACAAAAAACATCTTTGAAGTCGTCTTCCTGCGGCTGAACCCGTTCAAACTCCAAACCCCACAGATTCTTCGTTGTGTCATCCACTCCTTACCCATTGTTAACTTTTGCTTTTGACGGCACATGATGAAATGCTGTATCAACCTTTGAAGTGTCTAAACTCTGTTTTCAAAGTAAGATGTGTCGCAGTGGGTGTACACACAGATGGAGGTGAATTCAGTGACATGCTCCTGCATCAAAATAAGAGACAAAGATTTACCTTTTTTTTCTAACTTCCTATCAAAGTTAACAAAAATAATAGAAAAATACTCATTTCAAAATAAAAGTTTTTATTGAATTTTTTTATTGAGGATCAAAAACTCAAATATGAAGAAGAATTTCCCAGTCAAAGATTTTAATTCCACATTTAACTGAACCAATCTGCACCAAAAATGCGACAAACAATCCTTTATCTCTAACATCCAGAGAGTACAGAGCTCTACGATTGCCTTGAGTACATCGTTGACATTGTGTCAGAGCGCAGAGCGGGCGATTTGTCCGTGTCTCCCCTGATTACACTGTGGATCCAGGGTAAATACGAGGAAACCCTCATGTAGACGGCGTACTTGTGCCTGTTGCAGGGTTTGTCATAGGACAGGATTCCAGCAGCGTACGCATCTCCGGTTTGAGGGTCCAGAACAGCCAGAGCACCTCCGGCGTCACCAAAGCAAACATTTTCCTGAAACGCTGTGGCTCCAGTGCAGAACATGTTCTCATCCACTGCCGGCGTGAGAGGATCGCGCTCATATTCTGCCTTACAGTCCGAGTGATTGGCCAGAGGGAGCACTAGGTGTTTGAGTGATGCAGCAGGGGTGAGGAAAATCCCCCAGCCCCAGCCTGCTATGACCCCTGACCCTTGTGAGGCCCTGTCCCCATCCTGACCCCTCTCTGGCAGAGGGATGGGGGTCACCTTGTTGCTCATGATCACTGGGTGTTTGAGTTTGATAAGAGCCAGGTCATTGTCCCAGTCAGACTGATTCTGGAAGCCGGGGTGGATGACCACCTGCAGGAGGAAAAATGAAAGAGTTTAGGTCTTTGACTTTCATTTTTATTTCAAACTAAGACAAAAAAAAAAAAAAAAATCAGCTTTGAGAGGCAAAATCTTGATATGAAGTCACATCTTCTTCCATCCACCACCACAAGGGGAGCTACTGTATAAAGACCAATTTACTGAATTCTTTCATCATAAGCTGGAACGACTTGAAGAGTACAAGTGTTTTTTAAGAAAATAAAAGAAAGAAAAAAGTAAAAATGACTGTCAAATTTCCTTTTTACTGTTCCCTCTAAATTCGATACCCTTTTTTATGTCATTCAGGTTTCAATCCTTAAAAAAACAATGTGATAATTGAAAAAAATCTACCTCTATCTGGATTGTATTACCTTAATATGACCATTAAAATTAATTTATATGATCATCAACTTTACAACTCAGAAAACATAATTCAAGCTGAAACCTAATCTGCTTATATTATCTCCTGCAGCTCCTGGTAAGAAGTTATATGATTAAAAACCTACATAAGCAGCAAACATTAAGTTTCAAGTTTATGTGATGAAAATATCCGTTTACAGTGAACTTCTCGTTGTGTTTTGAGAAGAACAGAAGTAGAAAAGTGCTGTTACAATAAGCAAACAAAGACTAAGGAGTAGCGTTAAGGGGTTGGAGGTCAATCTCATATGAAATGTCCTAAATTAGATTTTGGAGAAAAGCTGCCCCTGTCACCCCTCCCTTTTCATTGCACGCCCCATCCAGTTCAGATAGTTCTTTTTTTTTTTTTTGCCATTGAATTAAAAATAGCTACCCCTGAAAGCAGGAGTTTGCTTAGAAGCAGCACCGCTTCTACAGCACTAAGTATGTGGACTAAAAAAGCACTTTCTGACTGTCTTTTATTTTTATTTTTAATGTATCAGTCAATGAAATGCTGGGGTCTTTGTCAAAAGCCAAATCAAACATACAAAATCCCAAACATGACTTTGATGAAACATTCACGGACTAATCTAATGACGACCAACAAATACTGAATTAATTCCTGCATAATCCAGAAGCAGCAAAAAGTGTAGAACAGCTAATGCAATAGAACAGGGGTGTCAAACTAATTCACACAGGGGCCCAAAATCCAAAACACACCTTAGGTCGCGGCCCGAACAGGACAAACATTTAGTGAACACACTAAAACTAACACTTTAAAACTTTAAAAACATAACTTTTGAACACAATTATGAATAACAAAAAGGCAGGAATATTATCCCAGAATAACTCAACTTAAACCTTAGATAAATTTCAATATTTTACTCTCCAGAAATATATATTTTGTCAAAATTAAACAAGCTAGAAATAAGCGAAAGATAACATCGGGTCATTAATAACAATAAAATCAGATGATCTGGAGGGTCGGATAGAATTACAGCCTTGATTTTGACACGTGTGAAATAGGATAATAATAAAAGAATGCCTCTAAACCAACAACATGGCTGCTCTCACCACAGTCTTCTACACCTTACCTTTCATTCTTGCTGAGACTCTTTTGTCACACCTGAAACCTTTCCAATCAAATCTGCTTCAACATGTCTCCTAAACTCTCTGCTGTTCTGGATTGTTGACTCTAATTACCTAAAATTCTCCACTTTCTTCACATCTGCTCCCTGTGACCTTAAATTAGCTTTAACAAACAGCAGTCATTCTGAAATCAACTGTAAGTTAGTTGTAAAAACTCAAGACTTGAAACATTCATTAGATAGAAAAAGTTCTTTAAAAGGCTTTTAGGTTGTTTAAATTTAAAACTTTGGTTATGGCCTTGAGAGAGAAGGCTCAGAAGAAGAGATCTCTCTTTTTTAAGAGTGTTAGTCCGTCGTATGCTGTGATCAAATCCACTTTTTTTCACCTTTTCAACGGCAACATCCTTGGAGGCATCGACCTCTGCCTTCTGTGAGATTCCCAGGTACACTTTGGGGATGAGGGGATCTTTTCCCTGAATGTCCTGTCGACTTTTCCTCACAAAGAGGTTCCTGGCGGCCGTCAGCACCCAGCGGTCGGAGATCAGTGCGCCCCCAGCATAGCCTCCATCCACCACACCGTCAGAGAGATAAACCATGGCCTGCCATGGGACATGAGGAGCCAGTGTTCCCCCAACCATTCGCCTGGAACGACCTGGTGATAATATGTTGGCTTAGAAATAAATATAAAAATTCTTTGCTTACATTTTTAAATAAATAAATTAATATACAGTATATTAAAACATTTTGGTCTTACAAAACACTTGTTTTAATCATTTTTGGGTGTACGACATATTTTTAGTGTATATGTTTTCCTGTAAATTATTAAAATAACCTAAAGACAAAAAAGCAGTTCAAACAGCTGTAAAAATTCCACCTTAATGTAGATTGGCTCACTGTAGACAAAGCAGACAAAACACCAACTCTGTTCTTGTCTCTTAGTGTTTCCAGCAACATGACAGCCTGAGCCACAAGTCTTATTAATGGTGTTTGACTTGGCTTAGTCAGGCACTAAAAGTTCTGATACGCCACCTTGTGGAAATGTCTTCAATTTGAGTCCAGCCAGACCAAGACTTTCTGAAATAGTACTAATGGAAATGTAACTTAACCTGCAGCTCGGTCTACTCAAATTTAAGTTTTTTCCCCCATCATGCTGTAGCTTAGATTGTTAGTACTTCCTTATCAATTGGATGCAGTTCACAGACACTGACTGGAGGAGCGTTGACCTGATCTCTGCTCTCTTGTTGGAAACAGTTTGTCCATTCTCCTATCTGGTCGAGTCGACAGCTGTCACAGGTACCCGGACTTTGCCGATTATCTGCATTGGATTGTCTCGTGTTTTCCTCCTTATGTTTAGGTCTCGTCCTGACACTCTGGAGTTTATGTTAGCTTGGATTTGTGTTTTCATTCTACTCCCTTTAGAATCATTGCCTTTAGTTTCCCCCCTCATTTGGGCTCTAAAATGCTTGTCTGACTGTGACATGATATCGATGCCAAATGAGGAAGAAAACTTCATTAAAGTAGGGGACAAATGCCAATTGATCAATAATTTACTGCTCCATTGCAGTGCTTCTATAGGAAACTGTCTGGTGAGTGAAAAACAGCCGTGACCTGATGATGGCAGATACTGAACGGGGTAGGAATGGTACCCTGGAACATGAATGCAAAAGAGAAAACATCTAACGAACGTTGCAGGGAGTCAGACAATGTCTGCCTGGTTTCACCTGTATAGCTGAGCTTGAAAGAGCACCCATGCCTCTTTGATCTTTCCAGCATGTGATATTATGACAGATTTCAGAAAGAGAGTTCTTCAACAGCCAGCTGAGAGACAATGGGTTTATTCAAAAGGTGTTTTTGTAGTTTAAGCTTAAATTAAGGTGAGATTTTGTTCACATGACAGCTGCAGCTGCATGGTAGAAAAAACTCCTGACATTTATCATCTGATAGAGTCCCATGTGTGTGACATCCCGTCAGAGAAGAGAAGAAACTCAAAATCAGAGCAAAACCACTTAGTGATGCTTTCACAGCAAATGAAAAAGCGTTTTCTTAACAGGATTCAGGACAAGTTTCAGATTGCACTCATCAGTCCTCACAGTTATGCTGAAAACATCAAATGTTTGCTCATTATTTTTAATTTCTTTAATTTTACATCCAGATGAGGTTTAGGTAGTCAATAAGTCTCTTGGTCAGTAAATTAGTTTGTCGCTTTGATGACTGCATGAATACAAAAAAAGGATTCTGAATTTCTGCCTGCCTTTTAATCTACTTTGTACAAACGCTGCTTCTCCTTTATTTCATTAATCTGATTAAAACATCATTAGTTCTCACAAGAAATGTGGCTGTACTTCCTACAGAAATAGTTAATATGGGCAGAAGCTGTTGAGGAGGTGTAGTGTGAGTATTTTAGGAGAAATCAAGCTTGTGTGTGCTGGAAGTAGGTGTGAAGTCAGCGAAGAAAAAGTTATTTTTCTAAAATGTGTTCCCTATTTAATCGGTAGACCAGTACAGAGTGTCATTTCTGGTACAGCAGTAACTGCTTTTGAAGAAACGGGCTTTGCTTGGGTTGTGTCAGCCGTCATTTTGGTCCAGGTGTGCATGCAGGTGTAAGAGGAACACTAAATTTAGTTTTTAGTTATCTTCAGCATGACTTTTTTTGCCATTTAGTGTGCATGGGAAGTCCATTGAGAGTGGACTCTCATTTTCAAGAACACCGTGTTCACTTTCACAGAGTTTCAAATCCATGCTCAGGAGCACAACCACAGAAAATCCTGTGGCCACCGAGCAGCTCCACTGAAGAAAAACTGTTGAAGCTTGTTAAGTCAACAGTGGGAAAACAGCCTCAAATAACAGTCGAATGTGGAGCCAATGCCTCATTTTAATCCTCTACATACCTGTTTGTGAACCACATTGAAAAAGTTAACAGAAAATTTGACGATTGCATCCTTACAAAGTGCAGTGATTATGCCTGTGATTGTAATATTATTTCTGCTAAAAAAAAAAAGTCATAACTTTGGTAGTTAGTGATACCTGAAAATGTTGTCCTCCCCTCTGCCACACAGACCCAGGCAGCCAGGAAGACTGCAGCTGCACAAAATCTACACAGAAAACAAATAAAAAGCAGCTGTTTACACCTGTAAATAAATGCTTCACATATAGTGAATCCAAACCAGACAAATCTGCTAAAAAAGACTAAATCACATCTTATATATTTGAGTGATGAAATCTTCTCGATCTGCCTTGAAGGAAAGAGGACGATCGCACAACAGGAAATATTTTACTCACTTCTTATTGAAAGTTTCCATGTTCCACAGTAGTAATTAGCGCCTCAAGGAATGCTGGGATATTTTCCTGCTTGGAGTATTTATATGTAAGGAAACAAAAAACAAACATCAGGCCTAAAACTGGAAAAAAACGTATTCCAGGAATTCGAAATGAAAGATTGAGTAATAATCTGCACAAAACTCACAGGATTTCAACACATCAAAACTGGGAGAAAAAAAACAGCATGTCAACATAATTTGAACTCTTCTTCTCACACGGACTCAGTCAATATATCTGAGATAATATTTTAACTGAGGCAAAATTAAAAAGACATTGTGAGCCTCCTGTTAAAATGTTTAAAGATCTCTGCCTTCTTTTTTAAGTAACTTGGTCAAATTAATCACAGGATCAGAGCTTGTGCAAATACAGCTTCACAAGTTTGATTTTGTAAAATATAAGGGCAACACGGTTCTGCATGGCAGATAAAGTAAACATTGCTTATTTATTCTAATAACGTTAGAGGAACAAGTTGTAATTTTGTGTGCTTTTTGGTTTGTTGTTACAGGAGGAAACGCACATGTTGCCTCATAAAGTTTGCCTTCAGGGCAAAAATAAATAAATAAATAAATCACAGAATGATTCCTGTTTCCTGGCAGATAGATAAGGAACCATTATGTCAGTTTGTCAAACGTTATATTTATTTACCAGAGGCCACACTGTAACACTGGTGCTTCCTTTAAAGTCAAAAACAGTTTGAATCTTTTTCCATGTTTGTGAACCTCTAAAACCATTTTGTGTTGAATGTGTGTTATTAAATAAAATCAATGACCGTCATTTGTTAGAAGCAGTTAGGATTTGTTTTCTTTTCTTTCATAAATTGAGTAAAAAGACTATCAGTGATAGAAGTCACAGCTTGATCTGACTAATGAAAAAAGTTGTTTCTACTTCTTATCCTCTATTTATGTGTAATTTGCTCACTAAATATTTTTTTAAATATGTTTTCAAAATTAAAGGTAAAGGGTTGACTAAAGGTTGCTACACCAAAATAAATAAATAAAAAAGTAATTAATGAAGTACAGTCCAAAATATTTTTTTATATGTAAATTAGGTTCTGCCCTTGGATGTAAAATACTACCATTCATTCGAAGTAGGCAGATGTATTTCATATAAAAAAAATACAAAATAGAACAGAATAAAATATTTTTTAGAGATTTAGCTGGTTCTAGCTACAAATGCTGACACCAGCAAAAACACAGCAAAGAATTGCAAATTTGTTTTTGATTTAGAAGTTACTGGAAAAATAACAAGTATGACTGGATTTTATTAAGTTGAAAGTCAGACACTTTTTGTATATTTCACACATACATTTCAACACTGTTTAAAGTTAAAGACAACTGGAAAAATAGTGATTAAAAACCAGCATTGGGTGAAATTGTAGTTCTGTGTCAGTGATTTAAATAACTTCTACTAATGCACAACAATAGGGACCAGTACACTTGTGTTTTTCAGCCACTGCACTTGCTAAAGGTCAGTGAATTTTTACATGACCCAATTTTACCCCAAATTCTATTGCTGGAGATTTGTTCTCAGTTTGCAGTTCATAACCGTACAGAAAGGATATAGCATAAACCAACCACAAACAAAGATCATCAGAAACCGTAACCTTGCTGATATTCATTTAGTTTTCCGTTTTAAATAGTTTTTACTTTTTCATGACTAAACAGACTAAGCATGAATGCAGAAAGTGTCATAGAGCCCAAGGCCAGCAGAACATTAGGAGTAATTTATTCAAATAAATGTTTCCTTCTCTGCATTGAATTATTCTTAGTTTGACTTTTAACATAGGAATAACTGATGCAGTGGCCTTTAGCAAAAGGCTATAGATATGTATGTGTGGCCAACCATGTTGTACCATGACAGTTCATGCAGGCTGCTGGCCTCTCTATATGTTTTTTTTAACTGCAAGCCAGATCATATCTATTTAGAACACAGAACCAGACATCCTGTATGACCCCTCCTATACACACGGGATGTGTCTTATAGTTATTTATTTGGCAGATTTCCAAAAGGCCTGGAGGAGTGAGTTACATAAGGTGGCTTAGCATGTACATTCTTCTGCTCCGGCCATGTTATCATTCCTTTTATATTTCCATTTCCACGTCGTTGCTGTTTGTATTAGTGATGTCAGGAAAAGGGCAAGTCAACAACATGTCCTTCAATGTGTTGTCCAGTGTTTGCAATCACTTTCCAAAGGGAGGATCTGCTGTGATTGCTGTCATCTCTGCACCCCGGGGCAGAGAGGACGGGCGTGACCATCCTCCCATGTGCAGCACTGAGTCTCTGCTCACAGGCAGAGGCCATCAGGAAGAAAACATGGAAAAAAGTAGGAATTATTAAGTTTTTAACAGCCTTTTTGAGGCCAGTGAGGACTTAAATACAATAACAGTTGAAGCTGTGAGGTATTGTGCAGACTGGTGATGGACAGAGAGGATGAAAGGGGAGGGACACGTTTGAAGAAGAACGTGGGAAGAAAGACTCAAACAGGAAAACAAGATGTTGCTGAGGACTTTACCTTGAAGCTCCGGGGAAGAGCGCGTACATTTGGTCAGGAGGAGGAGGAGGCAGGGGCTGGAATTTGTGCGCTCAGAAGCAAGACGGAGGAAGAGGAGAAGGAGGAGGAGGAGGAGGAGGAGGAGGTAGAGGCTGAATCACAGCGACAGCTGGAGTTTGTGAGAGGCAGTGGGCTTTTCCGGAGAATGAATGATGAGGGACAACAGCTCCACTTTCTCGTGCACCGGAGGGTTTTTATCTGGATTTTACTTCCACTAAGTCGGCATTTTTAAACTGGATTGTGTTTGTTTGTAAACTCCAGCTCTGTGGCTATGCAGGTATGGTTTGGTTTATGGTTATTTATGGCTTTCACATTCACAGTTTCTCTTGTATGAAAATAAATCTTTAATGCATGTGTGCATGATGGCTGCTTCAATTCTTTAAAAACAATCAAATAAGTTTGCAGATTTCTATATGGCTGTAACATAGCAAACAGAACATTTATGGCTTTAATAGGAGAGTAATTTTAAATAAGAAGCCCCACTATTCTATAGTAATTACGCTTTCAGCTCAAATTACCTAATTGCACACATTATAAATCTCATAAAGTATAAGATGAATGTGTCATCTGCATTCATATTTTCCCTCCTTTTGTAGATCATTGCACATTTTCATTACAGAATAAACACATTTTCATTCATTTTAATGACTGCTCTGCGTTAGCAAGTCTTTGACTCACTCTCTTCGTATTCTTTACAATTCAGTTTGTATTTAAAACACAGCAGAGTAGTGAGAGGTAAGCTGTCAGGTGAATCCCTGTTGGGCGTCAGATCATTCTGCAGCAGCTACTGACGCGGTGCATTGTGGCTGTGACATCCATCGCGTTAATTTTTAAATGAAACACTCGTGTTTCACATAAAAAAAAAACAGAATTGTTTTATTTATTTGTGATGTTTCAGCAATGTTTGCACAGGTATTTATGGCTGATTTCCAAATAATAAATGAGGTTATGAGAAAAGTTCATACTTTATTATCTCATTTATACTTATAAAAATGCAAAAAAAAGAAAAAAATCCTATTTAATTAATAATTCTGAAGACTATAATAAATTCTAAGATTGTATAGCAGGTCCTATAATGTTTTTGAGGTCTTTTATGCTCTTTAGCATGTAGCATATTCCATTTTTAGTGTTTTCTCTAATAAAACAAACTATCTTTACACTCTGATGCCGTCATTTTAGGCTTTAATAAAGAGCCCAAATGTATTGGAACTGGTAATTCAGAATAAAGTATTGTTTGAACGGGGAGAAAATAACTCGATGAATGTCTCAAACAAACAGGAGGAAATCAGACGGCGACAGACTGATGAACAAAGACGTGAAGAGAAAGTTCTCTGTGTGTTTCGCTCAGAGCGACTGATGGCCCAAAGCCGGACTGTCCTGTGTAGTTATTACTGCACATGACCCCCCGCATGTGTGGAGCAACATGGCCCGAGACCCCCCGACTCTTTATACGTATGCCTGGATCTGTCAGTCAGAGACTCAGCCTGCCAAGGGAGATTTACTGCACACATCAGCAGCAAGCATCCCGGCCTTCCAGCTCACTGGATCTACTAGAACTACAAACGTGTTTTCCAAAGAGCTGCGTTAGATTTAGCTTATTCACATGTGAACAAATTAAAAATAATTAACTGTAGTTGAGATTATAATTAAAACAAAGACTTGGGTCACATGCATGACTTTTGGCTCCCAGATGGTGCGTCGTCATGGCACAGCTGCAGGCTCTTTTGGATTTTTAAAATTAAGATAACTCCTCTCTTTCTCATTTAAAACGCTTGCTTCCCTGATATTATGCAACCAATTACCTCATGTTCATGCAGTCAACTGAAAACAATGAGTTCACCTTTGAACGAGGCAGAGAAGTTACTCTAATGAACAAAAAGTGTAATAAAAAGACTAGGTATGTAGAACCTGATGATAATCTATGATTAGGTGAGGTTAAAGTTGATGACACTTATATTCAACTGACGATACATAATCTTCTCATATCGCAAATATTACTATAATGAGGTATCATATGAATGATTAGTTCTGCAGCCTCAAATAAAGGAAGTCCTTGGTTAGATCTTCTTCATGACCTTTGTTCTGCTCTTCTGAACATGCATGACTTTCCTCCACATCTTTCCTTCTACAGAACAAAAACACTTTGGTTTGATGGCGACCTTGAATAAACTGAAATGGATGCTGCCTTTTTTTGTCGTGTAATCCTCATAAATCAGTTTTTTTGTGTTCTGTTGATGCTTATCTGGTCTAACTTCTCACAGTTTGAGGATGAAGATTGTGAGATTGGTTTTCTAACAGTTGCCTGTGTGTTTTGTGTGTCTTTTGCTGTTAGCTCCTTGTGGAACCACGCCTGAGGTCCAGCTGCAGGGAAGACGGGCCGCCTCTCATCGCCTCTCAAGGTAATGACTGAAAGCCTGTACTTGAGGCTCAAAATGATCCAAAAAATGATCATGCTTTTTGTTTGACCACTTCCTGCAGATATTTATTTGCACCTACCACCCAGAAGCGTGTCATTCGCTATGGATCGCTGTAAGGTTTTCCTGCCTTTTGTGTTATCCCTGCAGCTCATTGATCAGTGCATTTACAGAGATGAATCAGAATTTGACGTCAAACTTCTCCGACTCCTCCTTCAGAGTGCCCCCATCCTCCCACCCCCAAGTATTCAGGAGCTTTATTGCAGAATTTACCACTAGAAATGGTTCTTTGTGAAGCTCGGCCTTGATCACTCTTTCATTTTCACGTTGCTCTGACTGCCTGTTGGACTAAAGAAACAAACACATTCTAATGCAATATTTGAGCCCCATTCACACTTAACTTATTTGATTTGTATTTCCATAAATAAGTCATATTTTTACAGCCGTAGGCACGATGCAGATGGATGAGAGACAGAAGTGCTGAGTAGGAAGAAAAAACTGATAAAGTGAAAATGGATCAGATGCAAAAGCAGTGAGTGGGAAAATGCACAAATTAAAAAACATCCAGTGGAGAAGGTTACCACAACTTAGGAAAAACTAAACTGGGTAATTTAGTTTTAAAAGACAAGAACAAGCAACAGTCAAGTTGGATAACTCTAAAGTTCTGTGTTAAAGAAGAGACTTCTTTATGTTTTCCTTATCTGCATTGTAACAGACGTGGTGTTGAAGCACAGCTACAGCAGTTCTGCACATTCACACTATAACCCAGACACACTTTGTTTCCTTGTGTTCCACTCATTACTTTAGTCTTGCATTTTTATGTTTAATGTATTCTACTCCATCTAACTGCTAGCAAAACTAAAGCTGGATTTTCAAAATAAAATCAGAAAAACTGACATCATGAAAATGGGCTGATCAAAACACAAATGAAAGCACACAAAAACTCAAACACATAAAATCACACAATCACATTTTTTCATGCATTGAATTGACTTCCATCTATTCTGCACAGATTCTCAAGTTTGCTTTCCCACTTTGGCCCTCAAACCAGCGTGAAGCCTAATAACATAATTTTGCCACATGAGGATCAATCAAATGTCTCATTGAGGATTATTGATAATCAGTGACGTTACCAGGAATATTCCTCACACTGAATTAGAGTTCAGGTTTGGCAGGGAAAAAATAAATGAATAACTGTGCATCCTTTCATGTGCGCAAACCATTAGGAGGACAAAGTGTGTTCAAATTAATGTCCTCCACCTGCTTGTAGTTAAATATAAAGCTGCTGCTTCTGCGTGAACTGACTTGCCACCTGCACCTTTGGTAACTTTGTATCAGTAACAAAGACCTGCAAGCTTCTTGGCATCAAATGGATGGAGCAATAACATGAAATATCAAATAATAACATCAAATAAAAAAGATTAACTTTTCATTTTATCTGCACTAACCACTTTGTTGGAATTGGAGTTAAAGTAGAAGCCCTCTGCTCGATCAAGACAGGTTATCAGTTTATCACAGGGCATCATCTCCACAAATATCTACCACACCACTAAGGGGCAATTCAGACGCTGATTCCTTTAAGAAATGTGTTAGTGTCATGGTGGTGTAGTGGGAAGGCTCTGGTTCAAATCCCGGCTGGGATCTTTCTGTGTGGAGTTGCATGTTCTCCTTGTGCACATGTGGGTTTTCTTCAGGCACTCTGACTTCCTCCCACTCTATAAAAAATATGTTTCATAGGGTGATTGACCCTAAAATGTCTATTGTGTGGCAGAGTGTACCCTGCTTTTGCCAAAAAGTAGCAAGGAGAGGGCCTGTAGCAGCCCCAAGAAAAGGATTCATCCAAATTTACATAAAACAAACATAATTAACCCTAGAGCACTGTCGATGGGTGATTTTCACCCGAGCAAAAGTATTTACGCCATTTTCAATATGCTGCATTTTTCTGAGTGTCATGGGTACATGTGTAAGTCCCACATGTCTCAGGAATGGGTGGACCAAGTCCAAGTCTCTAGTATCATTGCTTTTTTTTGTTAGGAATTTTTTGTTCTCAAATTCCTAATCTTTTAGTAATTTTCGAGCATCTTTTTAGGATCTTCTTGTGCTTAGATTTTTTTATTTTCCATTTACTTCCATAAATCACAGTTTAAAATTTAACAAAAAATACTCTAATTTATCATGCGTTGTCAAATTTAATCAATTTTTCAAATATTTTTTATTGGGTGTATTATATCTGGTAAAAATTATCCAGCAACAGTGAAGATGTAACTTCTTATAGTGAAAGTGATCTAGAGTTAATATATTTTGCATTTTATTCAGCTGTCCAAGATGTCGAAACTTTCATCTTGGTAAAACAAGATAGGCTGAAAAATGTGAGAGTGAAAGTCCGAAAGATGAGTTTGAGAGAACCGCCTGCAGACTTATGTCAAACTTTGTTAACAGCCACACACAAATTCGGTGATGGTAGCGTTGCTTGGGCATCTATTAATTATTTTTTCATTGCTGGAAGTGTGAAGCAGCATCATATTCACAAAACATCCACTGTGGTGTAAGATAAAAACTGGAATGTAGACATAAGTCCTGTGTCTGAAACTGTGAGAGGATTACTCATTTTTATTTAAAAGCGTTCCCAGTGGTCTTTTAATAATGCTTATGCTGTTTTGGGGCAAAATCAGAAAACCTGCATCATTTTCTATGACATAGTTTCTGCAGAGCAGCAGTGATTCATTAGAAATTCACCTCTAAGTTGTGGCTGGGTCTGTTGGTGAGGAGTAAGCCTGTCCCTATACTTCCCATCATCCATCTATTGAATTTACATGCTCCCCCACTAGCTTACAGCCCTTCACACCTTCAACCAAACATATCCTTATATATGTCCTCCATCACCAGAAAAATGCTACAAGAACATGTGAAAACACTATTTTATTGGAATGGGTGTTTAAAATCTATCAGTGATTATCAGGTCTGCAGTACTTTTCTTTTCTTTAAGAAGTCAATGACCTTAATGACAAACATGGTCGCTGGAACTCCTCATAAAACATTTTTTAAAAATCAAATTCAGTATAAAAATTTTAATTTTCACATAATTTAACATGTAAAACTAACTCTTTTTTTAAAGAAAACTTGGGAATTCTTTCTTTCTAGAGGTCAGAGGAAGTGGAACACCCGCTCTATTAACATCAAGATAAAAGGAAGATGACTGCTGCTCACAGAGCTGAACTGTGTAGCTGCTGCTGGGGGGTTCAAATCCCAGGGCAGACACTCATTGTGTCTAAGAGCAAAACACTGAAATTTAAATGAGGAACTTCCATTACTACCCTGCTCCCTTTTTCTAAATCCAATGTGATGTTGGAGTGTTGATGCTCCCCAAATCTTAATGTCTGCAGCTTTTCTGCAGCACGTAGTCCCCAGTACAACCTATTAAAACAGACATAAATCAAATATGAATTTAATTCTTATTTTAATATTCATGCAGACTTAGAGCTTGAATATTTATAATGTTAATTTACCTTTTGGGGGAGGTATTGTTCAACAAGATTTCTGCAAATATACTAATAATTAATGAAGGAATTAAATACTCTTTACATGTAATTTAAATTTACCTAATCTCTATAATCATTCTATTCATGATGACATTTAGGTTAGTTTCTTTTCATCTGCATTTACTTTTGTTTAACCTTCAAAGACAAAACTAGAATTCAGTGGTGAGAAAAATGTTTTTCTCTTCTAAAAATGTTTGAATGCCAAAAAAGGATAATTTTGCAGCAAAACTGTACCAGCAGGTTGATGAAGATATAGGAGGAATATAATATGGCTGGCCTATCAGTTGTTGCCTTAAGCACTTGTCTCATATGTGTTGAAATTAAAGAATTTAATGTTTTTATTTGTTAAAACATCCACTAAAACGTCAGGCCCAGATTACAATAACATGATTAGTACACTGCAAGCACCTGGGAAACAAAGCCAAAAGACGTTTTTATTTATTTTTTACTAAAATATATATAATATTGAGTCATAATGCAGAACTTTTGATCAACTTTAAATGATTATTGATGCATATAGAGACACAAGGAAGACAGTTCTTCAAGATTTCAAAAGCTGCTGAATGTCTTTACTTCTATGCCCCCTTGTGGATAATTGCTTTCCAAGAAAGCAGACATGATGAAAGAAGAGCAGCAATATTTTAGTTTTTTTCATACAGCTTAAAACATTAAAATTAAGCATTTAGCATTAAGAAAAATCAAGATAAAAATATTTAAAGAAAACTAAATTGACACAATGTTGGCCAAATATAAAATAATTGTTCTGCTTAATGATCCTAAATGTTGACCAATCTGTGTAAAATTATAAATAAAACAATTTAATTTTGTCACGGTGAAGCTTGATCTTTATTCTAGACTATTTCTGCTCTCTGAGTCTCTCTGCTGTGATGTTTTCTTGGAGGTTTGCTGTGGTCCTGCACCCAAAGCCACTCCATGACATTGCTTTGCTTTTGCTCCGGTCTGAATATGTCCGTTCCTGTTACCCTTTGTTTTCCTGACTGTGCGTACCTTCCCTTCTCTCCAGTTCAGTGAACAGCATAAATGATTGAGGGAGTCGTGTATTCGGTTGTCAGCTGAGAGACGTTTGGTACTGAACTCAGAGTTTTGGCGTGCGCCTCGACAGCGTCGAGCTGCCTCTCGCTGTTTCAAGCCATGCAGCTACAACACTGCAGGAATAACACAGCAATTAAATATTTTTTTTACTATTTATTAAATTTTATCAAAACTTTTTACATCAGAATCGTACACACAGATGGATACAAAAAAAATACTTTTGTTCTATTTTATCATTTGTGACTTCAAATAGTTTTATTAGTTTAAATTGTAAATGGAATTGTCAATTAAGATTTTTTGCTTTATATCTGTGCAGATTTTTCTTTAAAACAGGCATATTTGTAATGTATCCTCCAATTCGCAAACCAAATTAACAGTTTTGCTCCTAATTGGGTCAAAAATTGTCGACCCACTGCTATGAAGAAGAGGTCACAAGTACTGAAAAAAGGGTAAAAAATAATCAAACTCTGAACTCCAACACGACAAACCTCACTAAATAAATGGAACAGATTCACCTGAACAGAAACAACTGTGAGGATGAAATTAAGAACCTGGTGCGATTCAGAGTAACATGAAAGCAGCAACTAATCACAAACCTAAAAAAAAAAATGAAGCCAATAAGGAACTATCTCTCTCATAAGCAGAAGCTCGAGTCCTTCACCTTTCTCCAGGAGACGAGATTTAACCAATTCACTCCTCTACACGACTCTGCTTCTTCTAAAAGCTCTGGCATCTCTGTTTCTGTTTGTGCTTAAGAGGAGTTTATTAATAAATTATGGATAAAAATATGAAATTGCTGTTTTGTTCAAGGATATTTTTTGGACAGAAGCAGAAAACAGACCATTGGAGAGAACGATTTATGAAAGGAGGCAAAACACAAAGAGGGATTTTACATTTTCCTTTCAATTTTTGTTTTTACGTCTTTATTAGATCCATTTCCCAATTTGAACATGGTTTCCTGAGAGGCACAACCAACAAATCATCATCATCGTCGCGAGGAGACACCTAGCTTGGACCATGGCTGCCCTGTTTCCCAACATCAGCGTCTCCGGGAGCACCGCGGCCCTGCTGGTGACCACCGACCATCCGTTCAACCTGACCGCAGCTGCTGATGTGGAGGGCCGGTCGCTGCCCCCGCTCTGCACCCCCTGCTGCTGTGGCGTCCTCAACCGCACCCTGGCTGTGGCCTTCATGGTCCTCCTGGCGTTTGCCATCGTGGTTGGAAACGTGGTCACGCTTACCGTCTTTGTGCAAACCAGGCAGTCGAGAACGCCACAGGGGTATTTGAAAGGTGAACATTCCTTTTCTTTTTGCAGATGAATATTAAGCTGTGAGGTTTTATTCAACAGAAATCCATCCAAATAAAACACTTTTTATTTGCCAAAAAACTTTCCTATAAGGCTCAATCCGAATTCTTCTCTTCTCCCTTCCCCTTCATTTAGCCCTCCAAATGAAGAGTTATGAAAATGTAGTGTCTCATTTTGGATATCACTTTCATTTGATGATGTCACTAATAATTGTTGGCTTGCTAATGTTAGGGCGGAGCTTCCAGCACTCAAATATACATAACAACAGCGGTTTTATAACTTTAAAAAGGTCATGCTACAACTAAAAGTCTTTACTCACATTTAATTGTAAACGTCTGTGCTTCAGAGTGCACCCACGTGAAGAACAGTGCTTCTCCAGTTTACCCTCACGACGGAGGCCTTTGTATCCCTCCGCTTGAAGGTGGAAATTGAATACATTCTTAAGGACAAAACTTGCACTAAAACTGCCCCTTCAAATGGAGGGGAAGGGAGAAAGGAAGAATTCGGATTGGGCCTCAGAGTTGCAACACAGCCAGAATCTGACCCGAACTCCCTCTCTCCTTTGCCAGTGTCTTTGGCCATAGCCGACATGATGGTTGGTGTCCTGGTGGTTCCCTTCTCCGTCTACACAGAGATCTCTCTGATGGTGACCAGCGCTCCTCCTATCTGGTACCACGGCAGTCCTACTTCTCCAGCTGCTCTCACCTCCCTCGGTGGACCGGTGGGGCCCTGGCAGCCCTGCATGCTGATTGGCCCCGTGTTTGCCGGCTGCACCTTTGTCTCCATCAGCACCATCTTCCTGATGACCCTGGAGCGCAGCGTGGCCATCCTGTGGCCGCTCCACAAGGACGCGTTGGTGACCCGCAGACGGACGCTGCTGCTCATCCTCCTCTCGTGGGCCGCCAGTTTCCTACTGGCTCTAGCTCCTCTCATCTTCAGTGGTAACTTCACGCTGGAGTACAACGAATGCAGTCGTATGTGCAACTACACCCCACTCCTGTTCGGGGGCCGCCTGCCCCCCGACGCCAACATACTGCTGCTCTTCCCTGCATTTGACTTCACCCTGCTGGGGGGCACGTTAGCAGTTAACATTGTGTCTTTCACCAGCATTCGGCTGTACACCAGAAAGCGCAAACTGCTCTCAGAGGGAAGTCTGAGTGACGCTGGGGGAGGAGGGGGCGGCTGCCTTCACAGGCCTTCCTTTTCGGACATCAAGGCCGCCAAGACAATCGGCATACTGACATTTGCCTTCACAGCATCCTTCTCCCCCATCGCGGTGTTTGTGCTGGGGAACGTGGTGGGAAACACCTGGTGTAACTTCTCCTTCTTTGCCTTCTGGATTCTGACGGGAAACAGTTGCTGTAACGTCATCATCTACAGTGTTCGAGACCACCGCTTCAGGAAAGGCGTGACCCTGCTCTTTCAAAGGGAGCACTCCCCTCCTCACGCCGAGAAGACCTGAGGGACACCTTTTTTTAAGCGTGTTACAAATGTTTTATATAAATGTGGCCCAAAGTTTGACTTTTACTCTTGTTCACTTGAATCACTCCCCACTTATATTTGCACTCAAACGAAAGAGGAAAATGGAAAAACAGTTCCAAACGCCATTATCACCTGACTTAACCCTTTAACATCTGAGGCATCACCGGGGAGGCTTAAACACAAAATATTTACCATACTGTAACTTTTCAACCATTAACACAATCAAAGTAATTACAGCAGAATTGTGTTAACAATTAAAAAATCATAACAATTTAAAAATTACAGTGAATCAGAGAACATAAACACTGGAGCCCCAATGTTAAAGGGTTAAGTATGACTTTAGAAGAACCGATGACACTGGAGGTGACAAAGAAAGATTAGATGTGAGCCAGAAGAGATAAAAAATACTAATACATTTCAAATACTTGACATAAAAATGGCAAAAAATAAACAAATCTTTAAAAAATAACTAAAAACATGTGACTCAAAAGAAATTTATATCTATTTACAAATTTTCCATGATGATAATTTCTTCTACTGATTACACTTGAAAAAAAATAAAAAAATATTGTCATTTGTCGTAACTAAAATAGGTTTGTATTCATCTGCTAAAAGCAGGATTTTATCACAATTTGTCTTGAGATGCATTACAAGAAAAAGTAAAAGTGGGAATTGATGCACATTGAGCTGTTCTAGGTGCTATAAATAACTCAAAAAGGGTCAAATCATCCTTGAAATGCAAAAAAAAGGAAAATAAACTGGTTCTGTGATCGGCAGTTTAAGATTGACAAGAAAAGTGAGTGTAAGTTGTTGTGAAAAAAATCTAATTTTTGTTTAATAGTTTTAACCATCATAGTAATTTCCTTCTCAAAGAGAAAATTTTATCATGATTCTGTCTAATTATTTATTTTTAAAAAAGGCCAATTTGAATGAAATCTTTCATTTATGCATTAAATACGAGCTGGGAAATGCGGCTCCTCTCCTGAGAGTTCGTGCAGTGTCAGGTTTTTATTCAGGTCCACCCATCACACATCAGCTCAGCATCAGAGCTTTTATGATGACAGTAAAATTGAGCATCAGAATAAAAACCCGCCCACACTGTGTTGACTATGATACAAATACAAGCTCGTCTGTCAACACAAACCAAAATTTGTCCAAAAATTGCCCAAAAAGTCCATAAACAAGAACTAGTGTGTGAGGGATAAATGACTGATGGTGCAAAGCTGCAGCCTTCATCCATGAGGGGTTATGTGTACGTTTGCTCTCAGGGGAGTTTCCTGGTGTTAAAGGTCTTCTTTGACTTCTCTTTTTGACTCATATACAGTTCATCTGTTCCTGTGTCAGGAAAATGAATGCTGTCAGTGCATGTCTACAACTATGTTGTGTTCATTTAAACTGAAATAAATCTGTTAAAAACAAGCAGACTACAATTTTAAGGGCATTTATGTTTGTTTTTGCTTCCTACGACTTTTCAAAATACAGTGTTTGTCCTGGACCAACATGGTGTCAAAGGGTGTTAGGAAAAAGATCTGTGATGCTAACAAACTGCATGTCCTTGCAGCTGCTCTACAGTTTCGATGCTTCAGCTTCCTCCTTTGACAGACATTTTTTTGGAGTTGTGCACCAGAGGGAATTTCAGAAGCACCTCTCAATTTCCAGAAGTCAGGTTTTTTGTTCTCTGAGCATCTTCATGTCTGCAGCTGAGACAACATAACTTTATTTTGAATAAACTCTCATGATAATCTGCCTCAAGAATCAGAAATGCACTTTACTAGTAAATATGTGTCGAACACCCCATTTAATTCATACATTCTCATTTTGTAAGCGAGTGAATGAACTGTTGGAGCAGATCCTCAAACTTTTCTTTTACAAAATCATCTGCAACCTAAATGAATCTTCTGTGTCAGCTTTAAATATTTTTTTTTTTGCACTACATAATTTTTCTGTCAATAGATTGAGACAAACTTGACAACCTTTTCAAAATACTAAACCTTTTCAAGTAACATAAAATTTAAAAAAATAGATTTTCTCATTAATTTTTGGCAGTAAAAGTAAAATCTTTCTCTAGGTAATTATGCCCAATAAATGTAATTTTTAAATGATAAATGCTCTTTCTGAGAGATAGATCATTAAGATTATTGTAGTTTTGAAGTTAAGGCCTCATACAGTTAGAATAAATAGATGTACAGAAAACATTTAAATGCACCTTAACATTCTAAGGCACTTTTTTAAGAGTATGCTTACAAATAACTTCAATAAATAACTTCACATTTTATAAAATGGATATGAATAAGTTGTCAGCTCAGTTTATTATCCCTCATAGAAATCAAAATAGCTACCAGCAGCAGAAAAGATTTCTGATCTACGAAATTCAGTTTTGTCTAAATTGTCACCTATTTATTTTTTTTGCACAATGATGGCAGAATTTGCTTGTTTTTTTTTTCAATGCGGCGCTGTGAGAAATTATTTGATCTATGATGAACTTCAGGGACTTTATTATTAAAAAAAATCTTTCTGGTATCATTTGTTAATACTTTCTATAAAGTATATGAATATGTTGTTTTTCATTTTAGATACAAGCAAAAAATGTTCACAATGTTTTGTAGTTAAATGGTCTAAATCTGCATCTTGTGTGTGTTTGAGATTTACCGTACTGGAGTGGAATCGCGTTATCATTAATTAATGGTGATTGCATCAGGGATGGTAATAATAATGATAATAATAAATGTGTTTTGGAACATTTCATATTTGAATTTAATGAGGTTCAGCAAGGCACACTGCTGTTACATTCACAGCCTGAGGAAGAGCTTTTTTATTTAATTTATGCTGGAATATTGTTGATGTGTTCACTGTGGGATTAAATGAGTCAGATCAACTAAATATCCATCAAAGTGAGACATTCTACTGCATCCAGTCAAAATATCTAAAAGAGTAAAGTTTAAATGTAAAGAGGAAGAACTGAAAATGAAAATGAAGTGGATTTGTGTGTTACGGTGGAATTTGTGACAGTGGATGAACAATTACGAGGATATTTGTTGTTGTGAGGACATTTAATCTGTCTGAGTGACTTTGAGGCTTTATATCAGAGTTTGCTTTAAAACTTAAGGTTTGAGTCATACTGTTATATTTAATGGTGGTCATTAAAAATAGCATTATGTATTCAGCACAGCCCCAGTTTTACCTTGAAATAAATCATTTAAAAATGTAGCTGCTCGTGTGATGGAGGTCAAGACAGAGCAGAGAAGGAGATTGTGACTGACAGAGGAGTGGAAGCTTTTATACATAAGAATGATTCAGTCCAACTGACTTTGGAAAAGTTCAATATATATAAATATATGTATTTAAAGAACTTCCTCCATCAATTATTCTTGAGGATAAAAAAATGACGTTAAAAATAAAGGAAATAGGAAAATATTTCTAAAAATATTTTAAAAATCAAGTTTTGTATTTTGGAATGACATTTATTGTGAAGCACATGTTGGGATTCAACATACAGTTGATGGACAGCAGAGGTCTCAGACTCCCGGCCTCCTGCTGGTTTTTAAGAAACCCTGCTTCATCTGCTGCTGATTACTGGGATCAGGTGTGTTTAGCCAATAAGGAGCTCGAATGAAAGGTTAGTTAAAACATGTAGGACACTAACGCTCAAGTCCTGGACTTTAAAACCTGTGATGTACACAGACTCATTGACTATAAGAAAAGCCTCCAAAAGCCTCACTGGACACTCTTGATGAAAAAGACCAGAATGTTGTGGCAGCAAACTTTTATTTTGAAAGTATCTGTGACAAAAACACACATGTGTGAAGAGAGACTATATGTGCAGTTTTTTTTTTCTATGACGTATTTAAAAAACAGGCAGCAATAAGTTATTTGCAAGTAAACAAAAACAGCGCAGACGGTCATTTGTTAGTCAGAAAAATTTAAATGTTTGGGATTGGTGTGCCTGATACCTTAAAGTTCCATCACTGCTAGTAATCAGAAGAAATGAAGAGTAAAAAGACTTACAGCTCTGAGGGCTTACAGCGAAACCCATTTAAAGGAGCATTTTAAATCAGTTTCTATTGTTTCTAAATTTTCTTTGACAAATAGAAGTAACTCGACTTGATAAAGAGGTTTTCTTCCGCTGCATGTTTCCTATGTCGAGCACACTTTGTGCTCCTGTTGTTACATCACAAAACAAGCGCACAAAGCATGCACAATGTTGCTGCTGGCAAGAGTCACTGCAGATGATAGGTCAGAGAAGTTTGGAGCCACAGCAAGGTTATGTATTGTTGTTTGTAGTATTTATTTTTTATCCTCTCTTGTTTTTCCTCTCCTAATGAATTTTTAATTGTCTCTCGAAGCTCTTAGGGCAAAAGATATGTGTCAGACATAATAAAGCACAGTGACCACCTGTGGCTGGTGTCTGTTTTTGGCTCAACGAGGAAAGGGCAAAGGCATGGATGGCTAAGAGGGGTGGCAGGAGGGGTTACACTCAAAAACAAAAGTATTTTGCTGTTTACTATTTGACAATTATAACCATATAGGTTTTATTTTTACTGTAATGATTATTTATATGATGTACTGCTATATAAAGCTGCATAAAGTGGTCCCTCGCTATATTGCAATTTGAGAACTGGACTGAGTGACTCTTCCCCCACTTCGTTCCAAACAGGAAGTACCCGCTGGTTCAAAGAAGCCAAAATCCCAGAAATAGACAGCTATTACTTAGTCAATCCAAAAGTATATTATAGCCGAAGAGTTTTGGAATATCCTACATGGAGAATCAATGGGTTCTGCAGCCACGACTTGGCAGGTCAAAAGATAACCTTTGGCGGGATAAATTTAGCCCACGGGCCTTACTTTAGGCATCCATGGTATAAAGATGATGAAGCAAAAATTGTTTCAAAGAAGCTGCGCAGTGATATAGAGCATTTGGGTTATGTGACCGGAACTTCTTTTGTAGGTGTGCATTATTACTGTGGATTATCCCCAGCAGCCAATCGGAATCGAGTATTCAACAGGACAATGGCATAATAAAGTTATAAACTGGCCAATCAGATCCTTCAGAAAAAGCATGCGTTCTTGGGTTGAACATTTGATGCCACATATTCATGTAATTCATGTGGACTTCCAACCAGCACTCTCCTGGTTGGTGAGAGTGGTTACCGTAGAAATACTGACTCAGACCGATTTGGACCAATCACTGCTTACTAACATTGGCTGGTTCCAACATGGCAGCGTCCATAACAGTAAAAAACAAAACGCTACTGAACGTACTTTATTTTGTTGGAGCCATAAGTAAGTAATTTTCTAAGAGTGACATCATATTCACTCGGTCCAGTTCTATTATACAGTCAATGGGTTCCCCTTTCGCTGTTTTTGCTGTTACACAGCTCTTTTTCCGCTAAATTTTATGTTTTCTTTCTTTTCACCAGCATAGTGTGTTCTATGTCCTGATTGGCTGTTGACCTGGTCAATCCTCTGAGTTGTGTCTCTTCACTCTTAAAACACTTGGGTTATTTCCTTAACCCAATTTTTGTGTTCTTCATGTTGGAATGTATTATTTGGCCACTTTTTGGAGCAATATTCTTTTTTTTTTTCTTTTTTTTTTGTAGTGGTTTCATTTTAACCCAATTTGTGGTGTTTTTCTGAGTTATTTTTTTTTTACTATCCTAAGTTCAAATAACCCAGAAAAAAGTTGCACTTTTCAATCTCAGAGTTGGATTAAAAACATTCCAGATTGGGTTGTTTAGTGTGTTATGTATAGAATGCGTCTATCTTGACAAATCTACATTAATTTTCAATTGCAATCAAATCTTTGTCTTTATTCTATAACAGTGGACAGGTTTGAACTTTGAGAGTTTAAACAAGAGAGGAAAGTCTTAAAATGTTCATGTCTGTCTGAGAAAAGTATAAAAGTCTGTAGTGAGGATGACACTTTGGCATAATCCTGCAGTTGTTTTGTCATTCATTAATAACCGGAGCAATCTGTCAACTGGTTTCCCGTGTAATTAAAGTCTGATGATATAATGTATAAAAAATCTCCGTTGAGAGTCTAAAGTAAATAATGGCTTCATCTTCATCACTATTCATCCTGGTTTTATAGTCCCTCACATTGCAGATATGTCAGCTAGATTATTCAGCCATTATCTCAGAATGGTCCCGTGATGCCACCTGCCCAGCAGACCGAGCCACAGAGGGATAAACAGACAGCTGGCCCCGTGTCAGGTCTACCTGGAGTCGGTGCTGACGTTGTTCCCTATAAATACACACATCTGAAAAGTTCATCTTAAGTGTCCACAATAAAGCCGCTATTGCACTTAGCTTGAGTGTTTCTTTCACCGGTCTGTCCTCGAGCTGAGAGGGGGCTGCTTTCATATTTATGGCAGGGGTTCCACCGTGTGTGGAGGTGATGTGATAATAAAACATCTAGATAATGTTCTGACTCTAATGGCTCTGTCAGCAAGGAAGCACCATTTCCCTTTGAATTTGTATCTAAGCATGAAAAAACACATTTGACTTGCTTTATTTTGAATAATATGTTGCTTTGTTAAGCATAGTATCAAGGTTAATATTTAAATGAATGTTTATTCATTTCAGCGTTTTAGTTTTATGCTGTATCAAGCTGATGAGAGCTGAAGTCCCATATGGCTTTACTGCATGGCGGAGACAGAGCTGCTCACTTTATCGCAAGTTATGTAAAGCCCTAAACTAACTGTGGGACAATGCTATAAATAAAAGCTGAGAAATTGCAATATTTAAGAGAGATCTCCACAAATGCTTCTGGACTTCTTTGTCTTCATATCAACCTCTATTATAACAGGCACTAGTACTAAAATAGTATTTGATGCACATATTTTGCCTGATTTTCCTATTGAATATTAGTCCGCTTTAATGCTCAGCATGCAAAAACATAGTTCATTGTGTTTCTGTGCATTTAAAGACTCAATAAAATGCATAAAAAATAGATATAGATTGTGTGAAATATGTTTTTTTTTTGCATAAATGTTTCTTGCATATTTAGATTAGATTAACTTTTATTACCACTGTTTATGTGGGTAAGGAAACAAAACACAGTTAGCCTTTAACCAGAGCCACACAGAGCAAGTTATTTGTTTTATAGACAGATTAGGATTTTGGAAGTACAACAATAAGCACAAATTTGAGTGTATGAAAGTATACAGAAGATAAATAGGATTTGTGCAAATGAATTTACGGCTCCATATTACATACCACGAATTATTAAAAAAACAAACAGTACAGAGAGAACTTAAGTACCTGGTACTGAACAGTGTAGGAGAAGTTTTCCAGATTCCTTGATTTTTTTTTTTTTGCAAGATAATTAATTGTAAATGAAATATTTGTACAATTCACATTTTGGTTTTATAAAATTCAACCTATTGTTGTTTTTCCACATCAAAATAATACAATGGGAACATTATTAGAACATTATACCACACTGTTGGGTTAAAGTGTTTTCACACACACTATAATGATGGACTTATCATTTTTTGCTGACATCACATGTTTGTTCTTTGCTTTGATGGCACTTTTTATGTACGGTTGACTGTGGTGCAGTGGAAGAGTGGTCGACCTCTGATCGGCAGATTACAAGTTCGATTCCTGCCATGCGTCAAAGTGTCCTTGGGCAAGACACTGAACGCCACCGCACCTCTGGTGGAAGGTTGGCATCAGTGTGTGAATGGATGAATGGGCTGTAAACCCTTTGGGCATTCGAGAAAGATAGAAAGATATACAGCATTTATAGTAGAATAAACCTACCTTGCCTCAATCCAAATGGTATTTTCCAACATTAATTATCGATTTATCTAATTTTGAAATGATTTTTTAATTATAGGTCAATTTGATCAATCAGATCTGTTTGGATAAATCCATTACCGGTAATTGTTACACCTGTATTACATTGGGTTAGTTTGAGTGATAAAGTGTTCAGTCGTTGTTTGTGTGATCGTGTAGAAACGGAGTTTGGGAAAGGAGCAGACTATCATTCTTTGAGTGATACAAAGGAACTTTTAAAGCTAACTTTGACAAAAATGTCCCTTTTATTGTCTTAGTTTCTCAGAAAATCCTGAACTGAAGGATTTCCTGTTAATCCTAATCAATAACTCTTAAAATGTATTTCTGTGCAGAATAGTTTTCTACAAACACAAGCAATACATCCAAAGTTGTTGGTGTTTATGGAAACCTATACAAAGTTTAAAAAGGGACTCTTTTTTTCTTTTTTGGTTATATTTACCAGAAACTAAAAAAAGAAGGTGATTAGTGTGTGATAATTGAGACTACAATTGGCTGTGCTTTTTTAAATGTTCCAAACAATTTAATGGAAGTTTCCTCTCTAGGGATGGAGCGTTGTTTTACAGCATTTAAACCTCCATCACTTCTCTCCGTAGACCAGAGTAGCTCCTAAACTACGAGTTAAAAGATCAAGCTGTGTCTGTCTCTTTTTGTCTTGGCTCTGTGCACAACCATCCATCAGCAGTAATCAATCTGGGCAGGGTGGTGTGTGGTTTGTGACCCCGCCTGCCTCCGTCACACCTGTGACTTTGAGAAGCTCCAGGCATCGCAGGCCTTCATAACAGCCATGTGCAGATGGACACCGGTCTGTACACGTCAGTCACGCGACACTGGAGCTCTCAGACAAGATCAGATCAAGACTCTCAAAGGCCTGAAGGAAACATTTGCTGCTAAATCTTATTTGTTTTTCTCAATTTAGGAAAAGAAACAACATTCCTGTTTTCTCCAACGCCAAGAAACTTGGAAGTCGAAGAAAAACTTTGACTAAAGCAGTTCTCTTTTGCATAGAGTTCCGTCATGTATGAGAGATGTCGTAGGTACCAAACTGATCTGGATTTAGCAAAGCAATCAAATTACACATCACTTCACACACCAAACAAAAATAACACAACAAATAAACCGCAGAAAAAGAAGTTTTCATTTCTTTAGAAGATCAAAGCTAATAAATCTGTAAAAGAAAAATAGAAATTAAAAAAATATATATATTTTAGTCTACTTGATTCTTAAATCTTGTTTAAAATAGTAAGAATTTCAAAGTAAAGATCGATGATTTCAAGCAGGGAGGAGGACATTTGATGGATTTAGCAAGCTGCACCGAACAGACTTATCTAAGGCTACTCCTGCTGACCTTCCTTTCTGGTTACTCAGTGCATTTACTATATTTATTTGAAGGTATTTATTATTTATACTAAATGGGCTGACATACATGTAGACGAACAAGAAAGTTTAGGTGAGAGAGTCCAAAAAAAAAATCTTCCAACTGAAAATATGACCCGTTTTATTTTTTCCACAAAGGGCTTGATGTAGAGGCTCTTTGCCCCTTCTAACAATATTGTCTTTTATAGTTTTTAAGTTAACCTATAAAGACCTAGACCTATTTTTCCTACAAAATAAAATTATGTGGAAAATACTATAAACCAAGTTGAACCTGAAGTTGGTTGTCGGAAACATACAAGATGTATTTAAACATATTCAATTTTTCCCTTCTCAGACTTAAATCCTGAGATAAAAATACATAAATATGTTTGCTAAAAGACAAAAAAGTTTGTGAATTTGGATAATTTGTTCTCTTCTCCTTCCAAGTTGCACAAGTTTTTATGAAGAGGACATTCAGTTCAGAAGTGAAGTTCGTAAAATATCCGCATGAAACCGTCGAGTGAGAACCGAGATTAAAACAAGGCTAATTTACATTCTCACAGATGTGAGAATGTTAAATAATGCAAAGGTGTAGACTTGCATCCGAGCCATTTTGAAACATTCAGGACTTTCTCAATAATTCATTTTGATGCACAGGGATGACTTTAATAAATGTTTGGATTAAAGACACGACTCTCGGCTGGAGTTTTATGCCTTTCCTCTTTACTGAAAAACAATCTGTACGTTTAAAGTTTTTTTCCAGTAATTATTTAAAGTTTTATGAGCTTACAGAATTTCTGTTAATTTTTCATACTTAAACACACAGCATGATGCTACCAATAGGAGGATTTACAGTAAGAAAAAAATCAAATTTGTTCAGTATTTTTATTATTTTTGGACAAGTTTAGTTCCCATCTCCATCTTAACATCAATACTATAAGTTTATGGACTTTATATGTAACACATACAATCCTAAACATCTGAATAACATTTATGTAACTCCTCATAGCCCCAAATTAACCAGAAATTTTAGCGACAGAATGCTACTCCTTTTGCTGGCTCCGAGCTATGATAAAAGTTATTTAAAGAAACTGCACATCTCAATCATGGAGAAGTTTAGAAAGTTTCGCTTGTCTGGAAGGCTTTGCTGTGAAACCGCATATGGCGTTAAAGCCAGTCTGGACTTCGCCTCGGGAGAGGGACATGGAGGCGCCTTGCAGCTCACAGCTGATCCTCACAGAACCGCTGCCTCCCTTCACTGCACCAGCTCATAATCACTGGCTATTCCTGGCGTAAACTGAGAAAATGCCTCAATAAGAGACAGAAAAAATAGACATAAATGTCTCTAAAAGGACCAAAAGAGGCATTAGGATAGCAAATCCATGCAAATCGGGAAAATTCCAAATATCTGACGATTGTGGTAGCTGCAGTGATACATAAGTAAAAAAAAAAAACTTTCACTGTTTGGAAGCATTTCTTTTATCTTTTAATGTTTAGTACATTTACAAATGTGTGTACCTGATTAAAACAATAAAAGAAGACAGTTATAGCAAAGTCCTCCTTGTTTTTAAAGTACTTTGTCACTTTAAAAACATTCAAATGACAAATCTGCGAGAAAGTGAGAAATCCTGAATTCAGAAAAGTTTAAGCAAGAAACACTGATTGCTGTTACACTGTAACAAAACACTTAAAAAACTGAAATCAAGATGCCGATCTCAGCTCTTTGATAATACAGATGAATCTTCATGTAGGACTGTGTAAAGACAGGACTACGGTATATGAATTCTTAAAAAAAAGACCTCAGAGTGGACAAATGGGCAATGACTTTACCCCAGGATTCATTAGGAGGAGCTGACTGACAGTCTTGTTGCTGTTCTGCAGAAATGGCAGTGACAGGTGTTTCCGAGCCCTGGAGTGTCAGCGTCTCCCATCTGTGTCCCTGTGATCGGCACCGACGGCCTCAGTCACACAGCTGAAGCCTTGATCTCTGTGTAAACACACAAAGACATTCATTCATGTCTCTGGAACAGTGTCTTTAATGAGCATTCTGTTGTTATTAAAAAAGGATGTGTGGTGGTGTCATACTCACTTAAGAAGTTCTTCTAATTCCCTCTTGACCTTCGTGACTACAGGTGGGCCCTGATAGGTCAGACTAGTGTAGAGCTGAATCAGCGAAGCTCCTGCTCGAATTTTATCCATGGCGTCCTGCCCACTGGCAACCCCTCCAATTCCAATTATTGGCACTTTTCCTACCAAAATAAATAAACAAAATGTATTTTTATTTGTAAGTAATAGTCTAAAAGACACAAATCTTTCATAAAATTACCTTTGGTGAGTTTGTACATTTCTCTCACAGTGTTGGTGGACAGTTCTTTGAGAGGCTGCCCACTTAGCCCCCCAGTCTCACACTTATGTGGGTCCTGAAGTGTCTCAGGCCTGGACACAGTTGTGTTAGACACCATTAAACCATCCACTCCCAGCTGCAGACAGAAAGGGCACAGGGAAGCAAAGGCAGGTAAACAGCAGCGTGTGTTCAGGACAGTGAGAAGATGTCCAAATGTAAAGCATGTCTTAATTCCCCTACTACTCACTACTTAGTGCACAATTACCCTTGTGCTTGTCCAGATGACCCCAACCTTACATTCAAGTGTTATCCCTCCCATGACAAAGGTGGACAGGATTTCATGTCTGCCATGGACACCAGTGAAAACCAAAAATCAAAAGTTCAGCAACATGGTCTTGTGGGTTCCAGATGACCCCACTCCCTATGTTAACGGGCCTTGGATAGCACAAGGGATATAGGGTATTCACTATATTATAAGAGTGTCTGAAGTGTACAATTCCAAAATCCTACCTACAATAACAGGGCAGCATCAGTGCACTTTCACCAGACTGTGTCTGCACTTTCCGTTTTCCTGAAGTCAGTCAAGTGCTGGCGAGTATTTGTTTAATCAAATCAGAGTATTTTCCTTCTCGTGATTTCCTGAGCGATTGAAGATAGCAATCGCTCAGGAGCGACCACTGACCTGCGGCACACCTGTCTGACAAAAACCCTTCAGCCATCATGACTCAGTACTCATAGGATAAATATTTCTGCATCACTGCGACGACTACTAAACAGTCTGAAATACTAATATCAATCTTGGGAACAATAGAACGTTTAAAGCTCAGATTAAACCTACATAAAAAACAGATAGTATGAAGTCAAACAATAGAAGAAATGGTTGATTGAGCTCAATCAAATGAAAGGCAAACCGAGGTGGACCCACACCTCCGTCACCACGTCAGCAATGTCTTGCTTGTCCTGGGCAGTGAGGTCAGGAGCGATCTTCAGCAGGACGGGGGGTTTGCGTGAGTCCTGCAGGGCGTTGCGCTCCTTCAACACCTGAGTGGGAAAGGTGGGAAGAGGCGGAGCAAGTTCTTTAAACCCACATAGAGGAATCACAACCAAAAAGAGTAAAGCTGCATCTGCTCAATGATATTAAATAGCTCAATCTGCAAAACAAGCTTTTCCACAGTTTTCAAATTTAAAGTTTGCTCAGAAAGATAGATAACTAAGATAGATAGTTAAGATAGCCAGACAGATAAAGTACTTAAAAATTGGTAAATTAATTTAATTCAGATTGACATGTAAAAACATGTTTTGACCTGACATAATCAATCCTATAATTCAAAAAACTAATTTTATTAGTGAGGCCAGAGGGCTTTTATCACCATGCTGTCAGTGGCCGTGACACTCATTAACCCTGCCCTTGACTTTCCTTTAGCTTAAAGGCTGAAAGGGGGAAAAGACATTGCTCCCTAATGGGGGGGGGGGTGTTTGCTCCAGCTGTCCAGGCTAAAGAAAGAACAGATCGAATCCTGTCAGCGTTATCACAAAACATACAAACACACAAATGTGAACATTTATAAGATAAAAATGGTTAAACTTGATTACAAAGAAGAAAATCTGCAGATAATTGCAGGAATTGATTGCAGGCTGTAAAGCTGTCCTCACATCATAAAGTAGTTTTAATTGTTGTTTATCTCAGGAACATGTCATTCCCTCCATCGCTGGTTACCACTAAAGCTGGCTTCTCTTTTTGGACGTTTTTTTTTTTTTTAAGAGGGGGGGGGCATAAATCCTACAGCCTCACCTACACATTTTCTCATATGTTCCATGCTTTCTGCATTTGTCGTGAGCAAATGTAGTTTCTTTCAGCTCTAACCTTCAGAAAGTATTTTTTTTAACCGATAAATTATTTAATGCTCTGTCATCTGAATGCTTTGAACTTTCAGGCTAAAGATCTTTTGGGCTCAAACGAGCCAAAACTTCCAGGTTCTCCCTTTGTCTGCGAGCTCCAAACTGATGAATCTGCGGTTTATTGTCTGATATGTCTGGAGTTTGGACAGCTGGTCCCTCTGTCAGGCACAGTACTGGGAGCTGTGTGCTGAAATGCACAGAGGAATGCTGACATCACAGTTTCAATAGAAAAACCTGAGCTTTCACAGCCACCTCTGTGGTTGGGTCGAATTTTTTTTCACATGATGTTGCAACTTTCTTCCCGTTTTTGGACTGTGTGATAACCCTAGCATTGATTAGTAATGATGCTTCAAATCCTGTTGGAGAAAACTCTGTTTCTTGCTTCCTGCAGACCACAGAAATGATAAGAAGCTATTTCAAACACAACTTTCATGTTCAAATGTTAAAACACAATCCCAGATTTAGAAGTTTCTATTTCTCCATGAAGAGAAGTTAAAAAGCAGTACCCTTAAGGATAAAAACGATAAACTTTTCAGATGCAGCCATAAACATAACTGGAATTTTTTATGAGATTTTATTACAGGATAGAAATCAATTAATTTAATAAAAATAAAAGCAAAGATTAATCAGGCTTTTTTTCTTGAACTTAAGCAGAATTTGTGATGTTTTCAACCAGCTTCAGAGACTGAGCCTCCTTTAATAACTTTAAGTTTACTACAGAACAATATAGAACCTCAAAAGTTTTTTCTACTGCCTAACTTCCACTGAGAGGTTTGTTTTCACGGCACATGCGTGATGTAGACCGCTAGCTCGCCATTGCGTCATTGTAGAGCGACAACTAGAATAGCAACAACAATGGAGGTGATCCTTTTTCTTGCTTTACTTCTGGTATATTGTCTATAACGGGAATTTCATTTTGTTTGAAAGAAGATTGCAGGCGGCTAAGAAGAATATCGCCGTAAAGAGGAAAACTGAATCACTAGCTTAGAGCTATACTGGTGCTTTCCAATGTGATCATCACTTTCTGCCAACCAACAGGTGGCAACAGTGGCTCCGTCCCAACAGTCCCATTCTATTTAAGGTACGGGTTGGAATTGTTTAATGCAGGGGTGTCAAGCATATCCGGCCCGCCAGATGGTTGAATTGAGCCCAGTCGTTACAGGAAAAAGTCTAAGGATGTTGAGAAAAAAAAAGCATTATGTTTCTTTAAAGAAATGACCGAAATGTGCAACTCTGCCACTAGGGGGAGCAAAGGAAAAGCAAGACTGGCATTACAAGAGATCCAGGAATAAACCACATATATTTGCAAGCATCTGGGTTAATTTAGCAGATAAATTTAGTTACATTTTTTGTTGATTTGCACATTTATATTTTCGGCAGGGTGTTTAATTTTTTTCCATAGCCATTACCATCATTCCAGGAGGATTAACAAAAGAACTCCAACAGCTGGACATTGGTGTAAACAGGCCGTTCGAAGTGAAGTTGCGAAGCAGCGCCAGGCAATTTACACCATCACATGTAAATGGATTGTGGACGCCTGGGCTAAAGTATCGGCTTTAACCGTTGTCCGTACTTTCACTAAAGCTCCGGCTCCGGAAACGATGGGAGGGAACCTGTCATGTTTGATTCTGAAATTGCCCAGCTGATTAATTCATACACTGAAAATGGGAACTTTGATACATTTGTGGGAAAATATTGGTTAAAAAATAATGTGAGTGTAGGGTTAAACAGTGGAAAGACGTTCAACTAAACTCCCTGTTTTGCTTCTGTTACCTTTTTTTGGGGGCTTGTGTTTTGGTTAAGCGCAGAAATAGAGCCTGAAATTGAGACTGCGCCTTATGGTGTGGAAAATGTGGAGATGGAGCTCCATCCCTTTGCTCTAATACAGCTTTAGAGGGAAAGCAGTGGAGTACCGACTCCTGGTGTAATAATGGTTTTATGTGGACAGCAGCATCCCTCCACAGACAATAGGAAAGTCTTACTGTGCGTAAGAGCTGCTGAAGCTCAGCCTTGCCCTGTAGATCTCGGAGACCTGGCGTGTTTGGACTGCTGACGTTGACGACAAGGTAATCAGCCAGCGGGCCCAGCGCTTTAACCCCCTCTGTGTAATCCGCCGCTGCATTCTGGGAAAGCTTGTTCTTTCCTAGGTTGACGCCAAGGGGAAGGCCAGCTATAAGCATACAGAAAAATGAGGGTCCAGGCAAACATAAACACAGGCTGTATCATCACATCCATGACTTAACTGGGGCGGAGGCTGCTGATGTGCTAAATGAGCTGTGAGCGCGAAAACGTGAGACAAGGACAGGTCAGGATCATTTCAAAGGCTAATTAGGAGAAGGGATTTTTTTCTGATAATATACTCAGTACAGGATGTTTGCTGTAATAAAAGTTACATCACAACAAAGCAATAGAATTAAAAACAGTTTCATTTTAACAATAGAAAACACTTGAAACCAACTAACTTTTAGTTAACTGCTGCTGTGTTTCTTCTCTGGCCTTTAGCCGGGTTTGTACCTCCGCCAAGCCGCAGCTGTTGAATCCATACCTGGAAAATAATGAGCACACCTGATGAAAAATCAACAGCAATTAGCTCTTCAAAAAGTTTCTGAAAAGAGATAATGTTCGAGCAACTAAGATCATTAATATAATGATAAATTGCTTTTTCTTTGTCGTTTTTTTTTTTTTTTGAACTATTCCACATTACAGCACCAGTAACAAACACAAATCATTTCACCTCAAAACATTCCTAAAAGAAGGACAAACTTTATTTATAAAGCTCATTTTTACAGACTCAGTTACTGTAAACAACAAATAAATTCCCAAAATAGAATAATCACAAATTCAATTCCCCTCTCAACTTATTTTTTTAACAGTACACTCCAAAGGTTTTAAAGTAGATTTTAAGCATTGAAGCACTTGAAAAAGATTTTAAAATTATTAGGATAATTCAAACTTTAAAATTGTGAAATTAAATTAAATAAATAAAAGCAAACATTTCCCTTACAAGATTAAATAAACATAAAGCCCAAGACTGAACTATTTAATTATCTTAAATTCATGAATTGCACAAAAAAATCTTTTAGTTTAACTTTTAAATAAAGTATAAATCTAGAGAAGAGAAAAATATTTGTTAACAAAGAATTAAGGTCTGTTACTGGTATGCCTGACATGTGATGTTCTGAGATTTAAATGTATTATAAACAATATTAAAAAAGGACAAAAGATCAATTTGTGAGCTTATTCCATGTAAAATACTAAAAGTAAAAGAAAGCTCATCAATATTATTCCATTTTTTTATATATATTTCAAATATTAAACCCAGAACCATCAAGAATTCAGATGTACACAAGAACCACTGAAATCAGAATCAGCTAAAAAAAATGAATCGTAACATCATGCTTATGATCTCTAGGTGTGGAAAATATGCAGGTGAAAGCACAGATCAAATGATAGATTTAAACCAAAATCAAAAAGACTTAAAAAGAACATACCAAAAAATAACAAATTAAATATAAAATAAAAGTAAATCCACTGTGTGCTAGTTGAAAAAATAAGCCATCATATGGAGTCGGCAAGTTATGAAACCTTAAATTCTTTAAGGTTAACTTTGGCGCTTTACCCTGAACTGTAACGACTCTGTCAAGGTCTGGTTCTGGAAACATCCAGAAGTTCTGGGCAAAGAACCTTAGTGAGGTTGGGCCTACACCATTGAGACTTTGAAAAACAATACATTAATCCCAAAAAGGTGACAATTTAGATGTCTGCCTTTCTCTTGAGGTGGTAAATGAGGCTTAAGAAGACAAAAATGTAAACTCATTCCAGGTATTTTCCTGGAAGTTATTTTCATGTATGAGGGGGTTCAGCCATGCTTGGATTAAGTCTACAGAATAAAATGAGAATCTGTTTCCAGATTTCCGTCTTAAGAAGACTCAGGTTTTCCGTCTTCAGAGAAAAGCAGGATTTTATTTTTTTTTTTTAGCAAAAAAAGATGAAATTCAGTGTAGTTTGCCACAGAAAGGTAATCTGAGTTCATTGCTGAAGTTTACTGTGGTGGTATAGGTAGTGAAAACTCCTTTTTGTGACAGCTGCTCTGGATCGATGAGAATCCACAAAACCTTTGGGGTCAGCTGTCTCAGTGATCAATTGTAAGGCAGCACAAAGTGCCGATTTATCTGTGACTACGTCAGGTCTTAATCAAGATGGAATTGTTTTAGGAAAATACATCAAATCAGGATTTTTGAAACATACCTGTTTATTACTGCATTATCTGCAGGGAGTCGAAACACTCGTGGTTTAGGGTTCCCCTCCTGAGGTTTTGGAGTGACTGTCCCAACCTCAACAAAGCCAAACCCCAACTTGTACAGACCGTTTACAGCTTCCCCATCCTTGTCAAAACCGGCTGCAATGCCAACAGGGTTTTTAAACTTCAGTCCGAGTATGTTCACCTCCTATCCGGACAAATGGTCAAACTTTAACAAAGCCTTGTTGTATCACAAATACACTTTTAATTAAAATTCCAACGAGGATATTAAAAAGGGTTCCAGGCTTACTAAGGATGCAGGATCCTGGTAGCGGTTCAGAGGAACAAGGCCCATTCCAATCATCTTGACTGCGAGCACATGTGCCGTTTCTGCCCCCACAATCCTCTGCAGCAGAGGCATCAGCTGGTTGGCATAGAAACGCTCATCTCCAACGGCGGTGAGGTAAGTGGCAAACAGGAGGCTACCTGAGCCAATGACCTTCAGTCCATCTTTAAGCCGTCTCTGTTGGTGAAAACATAAGAGAGGTTCAGGTGACAGAACCTCCTAAAGAAGTTCACAACTGAGTGCAACACAAATGACTCAAAATTAAATGTTTACCATTTGGTTGGCAAAAAATGTTGACAGTCTGCATTCAATGTTTTGTGGCACGCATGTGTCACTATGTGTGAATTTCTAACTTTAAAAAAATGATAGTTGTAAAGAATAGAACAATGAAACTGACAATAAGTTGTGATTGGCTTGGGCTTAATTAATACATCAGTTTTGTGGGTACTAATGTGTTCATCACCCACAAGTCACTTGTTCTTTGTTCTGTAATACTTTCAAATCGCATGTACAGGGAAAATGCATTATACTATTCTATTTTAAGAAGATAATTTGGATAATACGAACTTTCATTAAGTGTGAAGACTTTATTATGCAAAACACACTGACCGATATTTATTTACGCTGGTTTGAGGCTACATTATATCACAGAAACTCGCGTAACAAGAGTGATGATAACATATATACTTCTGAAAAATATAAAATTGTTTATTTTGTCCTGAGTTACCTTCAATTGTCCCGCCATGGAAGCAGTTCAGTGCCTCTACAGAGGACGTGAACGCATCACCCGTGTTACACAAAAAGACACTTCCGCATCGTGTTCTCGCGATATTTTGCCAAAGTCTCATAACCCGGACGTGGCTGCTGCAAGTGTGGCTGTGGTGTATTTTTCTTAACAATCAAACACTATTTTATATCTCTAAAGCTAACATATTTTGTCTTTTTAAATGTGATACTAAAAAAAGGTGTTTGATAGTGATTTTGATGGACACCTTAAGAAAATGATGGTTTTGGACTTTTTTATTGTTTCATTTTAATCTAAAAGGCATTAGGGCTAGAAATAACAACGAAAACAAGCTTTTAATACGCATTTCTAATTAGTTAAACTAAACAATACAGTGGATGTAAATATTGAAATTATTTTCCAATTTTAAATGTACACACAAATGCTTCATTACTTTTTCTAATAAGTCTTAAAATATATTATTTAAATGGTTTTCTAAATAGTTTTTCATTCTTTATGTGTCTATGTATCTATCTGAGTTTTTGTGATGCATGGGTATACTAAAAATAAAATTCAAGAAATATTCAATTTCTGAGAAACATTCCTTTTAGTCACAGTTGCTGCTGTTTAAAACTTTAAACAGGTGGGGAAATAACAAAATGCTTAATGAACTTCAACAAAAAACCTAAATTTTCAAATCTAGTATCAGCTAAAATATACCACAGTAGTGCATTTAATACATATATATATATATATATATATATATATACCCTGTGCAACACTGTTTTCCTACAATTGACATCACTTTATTAACTGTTTAGTTTTTGATTGCATCAAACTGATAAGCAATCATTTACATCTCTTGGGAAGAACTAAATGATCACATTTTGTATCTTCTGTTGTTTAAAGTTAACAAATGAAAAGAAAAAGCTTCCCCTATTCATCATGTTTCAGAAATGTATTTACTTTTCAGGTAATTTGACACTGGTAATGTTCAAAACAACAAGTCAGTGTTTTGAAGGAAACCCTGAATCACATTTTGGAGCCAGAAGCGATTCCTTCACTTTGCATCTTGTTTGATTGTCTGCAGTGATTTTCCTAAAGTATTTAGAACAGATGCAGAGGATTTTTTTTTTCCTCAAGGAAATTCTCTCATTTCCACGTCATAGACTGAAGAGACCGTGCTCAGTTGCTGGTTCAGTTTCAGCACTATGTGCGTTTGCTTTGCACATCGCATCAACTATGGCCATGCTGATCTGGACCTCCATCTTTTTGTGGATTTCTCTTAGAAGTCTGTCTTCAGGTGAAAGATCAGAGACCTGTCCACACCAGGAGAAACCAACATCATGTGAATTTATTTCAAGAAGTCTCTGTTTGGAGTTTGTTGTGGAACCAAAGACCTGGTCCCAGGCCAAGACTAGCTGTGAAGAGAGAGGGGGGAAGCTCCTGCAGGAGTTGAACAGCCCTGCAAAGGTTCTCCTGACCAGAATTATCCAAGAAAGAAGGTTCAACAACATGACATGGTGGATGGGAAAAAGGGTCCGAGTTGAGAACAGAAACCCCGATCTGAGTGAGTAAGATATGCAGTATTTGTCCTTTGATTATTACAAAATGCCCTTAAATGTGCTTGTTTGCTGGAAAAATAATATTTATAGTTTTTTATTAATTAAATTTGATATATAACTTACTGTAGCATCAAATTGAAACTAAATAACATATTTTCATGTAAATTACATATTTTTACTTTAAAATTTTGTCAAATTTTCTTGGTAGAACACCACACTCTGTGGCTAGACAAGACTATGTTTTATTAAAAATGAGCATGTTCACAAATGAAAAATGTTCAGTTTAGTAAACAGCAAAAGAGGTTGTTGATTATGTAAAATTAAGCTAAATTTCTGTCATGTTTATTGACAGTAAACTGCATGCATTTTGTTCTGGAAAAACAAGATAGCCATCAAGCATTTCTGCCATCTTTAAGGCGAGGTCACATCATTTGCTTAGCACTTTTGAAGGAGCAAATTGTTTTACATATGCAAACAAATCTAAGAAGCCTTAAAACAAAGAAGAAATAAGCTTTGAAAAAATCTAAAATGCAGGAATAACATCTATAAAATCAAAAATGAAGAACAGTCATTTTTTTGGTAAAATGCAAAAAGTCTAAAGACCTTCTCTGTCATGCCAGATGATGGGGATTTTTCCATGGATTCATGTGGATACATAAAGCTAAATCCTCTTAAGAGGCTGTCATCTTACTGCAGTGAGACTCGGGGCTTCCTCTGCACCCACCGTATGTAAAGCTGATGCTCTGATCCTTATTTTATCATATTTCATCTTTGCAATGAGACTAAATTGACTTTTTTATTAAAAGGTCTAATCTCTGCAACAAGAACAAAGGTAAAATAATAATAATAATGACAAAAATTGCCACTTTTTATTACTAAGAATCGACTTGTGGGAATTTTGGAGTTTCAATTTTTTATGTGTTCTCTTTATAGAAAACGTCTCCATCCAGTCATGCGAGCAAACCTCGTAAGTGAGACTTTGTGATCCTCATTCTAAACTGTTTCATCTCTTTCTCTTTTTTTTGTTCTTCTAAACACTCACATGCTTTGATTCCAGGACTCAGAAGAAGTTTTCTGAGTAGCATGGTTTCAAATATTGGAAACATTTCTGGACTGTTAGAAGTAAGCAAATACCACTATCATAAAGAAAATAACTTGATTGTGTGTAAAAGCACATTTTGTTAGATCATTTACATCAACATAATTGGAGTTTTTCTTGGGTAGAATGCAAAGAACGAACTCGAAAGAATGGAGACGACAGCAGGCGAGCCCACAAATGAACACCGGGTTGGCACTCCTCCTTTTTCCTTTCACAAATATAAAAAAAAAAAAGAAAAAGAAAAAAGAATTGATGCCATTTCATTTTCTCTGCTAAGTTCTAAAAAATCATCTCTGTTTTGTCCCTTCACAGGATCAGTTTCTTCAGAATTTGTTGGCTGGCACAAAAAAAGCACAATTACTAGGGCCGGCAGGTTTACCAGATCCGGGTGAAGTAGACACCATCATTAACTGCAGCTTTGCCATCTTGCGCCTTTCACAGGGAAAATGTGACTTAGCCACCAACCCAAACCCCTCAGTAAGTTGATGGAAATGAACTTTGACATGGATGGGGCTTGCTGCTGGTTGGATCTGCTTGGTCACATGGTGTCACCTCCTTTTTGCAGTCTCTGGTTGAGAAAGTCTTTGAGATTATTGAGATAGCCTCTTTGCTGAAAGGTCAAGACAATCCAGATATCGGTCAAACTGTCATCAAGCATCCAACAGGCAAAATCTATCAGAAAGCGTATGTATTTCTGTTATTTGTTGACTTTTCTCTATACTGTTGCTGGTATGTAATGGTTTGGTTTCTAACATCTTCAGCTACAAATCTCAAGACCTGAATCGTGCAGTGCTGGGTTCAGAGGAGAGTGGGGAGTACATTCAGCTCCCCTCATTTTCGGCGCTGTCTTCACAACTCGCAAATTACAGTACAGTCACCACACAGGTATGTTTGGATTCCCAGGATGTTGGCTCTTAGTTTCCCCAACATCTATCAATAAATATATGCATATTTTAAACCCACGTTTCTGCCTTTTTAGATGACCACAATGTCGAGTAACCCTTTTCCATCTACTGGCAACATATCAGGACCTGTTTGTAATTTGCTGCTTACCCATGAAAGCTCAACCATTGAGCTGTCAAACCTGCCAGAGATGATTGAGGTAAACTCCCAAACAGTGTGGTGAGAACCACAGGACAGAAGAGGGCCACGGTGTGCTTTTAATTCTGATGAGTCAACCTTCAGATGCATCCATAAAAGTCTAGACAATTAAGTAAAAGGAAAAACATGACCTAGGAACAATACGTCAATAAATCATGGACTTTATCTGCAATAAAGGTGTTGAGAAATGTCATTGAAATTTCACTTTGAGTTCTAACATAATGCAAACATTAAGAGTTTTTGGTTACACATAATTTTATTGAATTCTATAGATTTTTTAATATTTTATGCACAAGTTAAGATCTACATGTTCTGTAATTAGGTTCTTAAAAAAGTACAACAAATATATATAGTGATTACAAACTTAAAGTAACATGTTTATGACACTATTAGACAAATAACTCCTAATACTTCATAATTTTTTCATAATGTATTAAAACTGGTTAAAACTTTTCTTTTCTGAGTAACTTTATTTCAGCTCAAATAAAGCACTAAGGGCAATAAAATAAACCTTTCTCTTTTATTGAAATTTTCCTTTTTACACCAAGAATGACAGCTGTGCTACTTTTACTTAACAGCAATTAATTCTTTCCCTATAAAAGCAAAGTAAAAATTACATTGGAAAAGATTTATGCTGAAGTACAAGAGGAAAAAGCAAACAAAGAGTCAAGGAAATATGCATGTTTTATGACCAATGTGATCATTTAAAAAAATCAAACCCATAAATCTAAATCAATATTATATTCTTTTCATTAGAAAGGAACTCGAGTACCGTGCATTACCTGGGCTGTTTTGAACGTTGTTGTTTTTATTTAGGACAATGTTTTAGCATAACTGGAACACAAATATGGCAGAAATATCACAAAAGTTAAATTACATCAGCTGTCCTAGTGCAAGTTAAACAAAAGACACATACAGACGTTGGGCAATACGCAAACAAAGGGAAGGACAAAGGGACGCTATGCAGCATACAACAACACAAACATCCCCACAAAAAAATATAAAAAAGAATCATTACAAAACAAAAAAACTCTAGAATTAATGCACCTAAAAAATCATTTTAACATGTCTAGTTTGCTGCTTTAATTGTAACTGTTAATTAGATAAAGTTATAATTAGATCTTACAGGGATAAAACACTAATAGTTTTAGGTTTGCTGATGGTCCAAGATCAAAGTATTTGTATTCATACTGTGCATTTCTTAACTTTGAGCGTTCTGTGTTTCCTCAGATCTTCTTGCGTCGCTCGGACAATTCATCTGTGACAAACAACACATTTGTGTTGGAAAACGACCTCAAATCTGTGATTTCCTTCAACGTCTCTGATCCAGAGGTGACCGTCATCTTTGACATGGAGCCGAGTGTCAACACGTCCTTTGCTGTGACTTTAGCATATGACTCGCCCCCTAACTCTACTTATTTCACTAATAAAACTGTTTTGAACCAAGCAGGTAATTTCAACACAGTTTTCCTGTGAGCCTCAGTTGTCGTTTCTGCTGCTCTACTTGATGTCACATTGAAGGTTGATGTATTTCTGCTTCAGGAGGCTATCGCTGGATGATAACCCCAGAAATGTTTCAGGAGAAAACTGGGGTCTGGTATGTTGACACGAGGCTTAATTCGACACAGGAGTCGAGCGTGACGGTGTCGCTGACCTCTCACATGAGCAAGTGCGTGTATTGGGACACAGTAAAGCTGGATTGGAGCACCGCCGGCTGCAGGGTTGGTGGACACAAACCTACAACCTAAGTATGAGCTGCTTCTGTGGCACCAGTGGTTTGATGGCTCATCTGTGTTCATCTCAGGTGGGACAAAAGACCAGCCCGGTGCTCACGCACTGCATGTGCAACCACCTGACCCTCTTTGGGAGCTCCTTCTTTGTGATGCCAAACCAGGTGGACATTTCTCGCACAGCAGAGCTGTTCGCCACCGTGAATGAGAATTATGTGGTGCTCGCCCTGCTGTGCACCTTCTTCAGCCTCTACCTGATCACACTGCTGTGGGCCTGCTATGCCGACCGCAGGGCACGCTCTAAGGTCAGGGCGGGCTTTTTTTAACAAGCATTTGTTGATGTGCTTCACATGCTTAATGTTGTTGAGGGTACGAGGGTTCAACACATTTAGACAATAGAAATTCTGTAGGCCTCCTGAGGAGAGAATTTACCAGGATTCTAGGATGAGTGAAAATAAATAATAAACCATTTTTTTTCTGAATGCAGTGATTTTTAAATGGTTTCATGTTTTATGTCGCTCTGTTAGAGGAAGATGACTCTGCTGGAGGACAGCCACCCAGGAGCTCAGTACAACTACCTGGTTTGTGTCCAAACAGGACATCGCAAGAATGCAGGAACTTCTGCAAATGTAAGAGATTTTGACTTTTTTGTACTTCTGAATGTTTACTTTTTGTCATTAAAACTGAGAGCAACCAAAACATGCTGCATACATTTGGAATAACTTCCTTTCATTTGCATTTTCAAGCAGTTTTTTTTAAGTGTTTGGGGACTGATGACCTCGGGGATGACATCAACTGATGATGTTCAAATTAACATGCATTTTTTTTATTGTTTTATTGTTTTATAAGGTCCAAACTTTAGCGGCTAGAAAGCTCAGTTGGTTAAGTGCAGGACTGCCACAGTCCAACACAGAAAATCTGGGTTCAATGTGCAATGAGCAATGAGCTTCATCCATTGTGGATGGAGTGGCAAGACCCTTTGCTCTACTGGCTAACTATGTTGTCCCAAGAGAACCCAAGTCTGTGTCTCGTTGTAGATTAAATGTAGGGTTACACCCAGCATAAAAATCAGCAGTGCTGTGGTGACCCCTGACAGGGTAAGCTGGCAGGTGAACAAAATCAGGTTCAGTCTATGGTCACTTGAGCAGCTGGACTCTCACCGTGGAGATCGAGTTATAAAGTTAAAAACTGATGTAAAAAAAGAATATTTGAGTCAGGTAAATGACACATACTTTTATAGAGCTTTACTACTTTTTTAGAAGGGCCAAAACTCTCACAATCCCATTCACCCATGCACACACTCACACTGATGGCAGCTCCACTGCCATACACTGGTGCCAACCTAGCAATGTGTAGTTAAGTGTCTTTCTCAGGAACACTTAGACACAACTGAACCGGACATCTCTTGATTTGAGGTTGACCGCTCTACCACGGCACCACAGTGCTATTTAGTGCACACTTTATTTTAAAAAAGCCCCGACTTTTTTTATTTTTAAATGACTAATTTGCAATCCTATTACAGTTTATTGAATTCTGCAGTCATTGCATTATTTTCTAATGTTTTGGAATTCATTACATTTTCCTACGTAAAGGTACTTATCAGCACTACAGTCTGCATATGCAGAGCTATAAGCACTTTCTATCAGCACACCTCTTGATAGTAGCCTTCAGATCTGTATTGTCTGCGCTGTCCTGCAGGTCACACTGAAGCTGGTCGGCTCAGACGCAGAGAGCAGCATCCACCACCTGACCGATCCCGACAAGCCGGTGCTTGAGAGAGGGTCCTGCGACATGTTTCTCTTGTCCACTCCCTTCCCTCTGGGGGAAGTACGACACCTGCGGCTGCAGCACGACAACTCTGGAGGCCACCCATCGTGGTACTGAATGTCTTCAAACATCTAAAGAAAGCACACTAAAAATGTAGCTGTAGCATTTTGCAGACACATGGAGAATATATAACCACTGTGCTGTGACACAAATAATCTGCTAAGGGACTTATGTAAATTCAATAGTCAAAACGTATACAGTATTTTCAATGCACAGTATCATGGGTGGTTTCAGGGACTGAATGCAAGCACTTTAAAATTAGTATGAAAATTAAAAGCACAGATTGGTGTTTCTTACATGGTTTATTTGCAAACACTTCTATGATAAGTGTTCAGTTCTGTTCTGAATTCCCATCCTCCCAAGGTACGTTAAGAAGGTGACCATACAGGACCTCCAAACCCATCAAGTGTTTCACTTCTTCTGCGACTGCTGGCTGAGTTCTGACCGAGGAGATGGCATGACCAAGAAAACCTTCAACGCTGCAAAGAACAACGAGATCGCCAGCTTCAGGTTAGCATCAAGCAAATTTACACTCATTAGGAAAACAGTTTCAGCTTTTGAAAAAGCCAGTTGACCTTTCGTGTTTCGTATTTTTTTAGGAATATATTCCAGACAAGAACCTTAACAGGTTTTAGGGACGAACACATCTGGGTGTCCATCTGGGATCCCCCCTCGCGCAGCCCCTTCACGCGGGCACAGAGAGTGTCCTGCTGCATGTCCCTGCTCCTGTGCACCATGGCCATCAACATCGCCTTCTGGAACATTCCTGAGGATCTCAACTCACCAGAACTCTTCTCATTAGGTGACTGCTCAGCCTTCTCATTTATTGAACTGTATCAACTTGGCGGCTGACTTTTGTTAAGGAAGGGAATTGTGAAATGTACACGTAAATGAACCAACAAAAGATAACTGCATACAAATAGATTAATAAAAGGAGAACTAGTGTATTAGAAGCTTGGCACATGAAATGACTTTCTGACCCATCAGTCAGCCTGAAAGGTTGTCATCAGGCTGCGCCATCACCCATCTGGGAGGGTTCTGCCTCATTATTTAGAATCATCTGTCGTAGGTTTAGGGGTGCCAGCAGATCAGTGAGGACTTCAGCTTAGAAACAGCCAAACACAAAACCAACAACTTGGTAACCCTAGTTATTATTGTTAAGAAAACACTGCTTATTCTCTCAAACTACAAGGAAAAGGAAATTACTTTTTACATTTCCGTTGAGTTTAAACATTTGTAATAAAATAGTTTTCATGAAGAGAGTTCCATAAAAAAAGAGTTAAAATGTGTCTTTACAGTCTAGAAAAATATTTAGGTCTTCAAGTTTTCTGAAACCCTCGTGAACTTTCTAAATGTGACTGTTTTTTGGATCTGGACCTGTTTTAGTCAGCTTCTCATGGGGCATTCTCTCCTGTGTCCAGGTTCTTTGCATATAACTCAGCAGGACTTCATGGTGGCGGTGGAAAGTGCTGCCCTCATGTTCCCAATCAACATTCTCATCATCACCATCTTCAGAAGCATCCGACCCCGTGTGGTTTCAGCATCTAAAAAGGACGATGGCATTGAGAAACCAAAACCCTTCGCACCCAGTGTACCAACAGTCCTTAAGGTGCGCTCTGCTTCTCCATGCCTAGATTTATTGTAGTAAACCACTGCATTGATTTATATATTTCTGCTCATAGGAAATTGAGGAGGTCCTTTACTTGTTGAGCATGAGTCCGAGAAACAAAGTGTCAGGAGTAATCGGCCTGGAGTCTGCTGCTGACTTTGGCCCTGCGTTGCAGAGGGTGCATGACTTAATCCACTACATGCAAGGTACCCTAAATATTTGGTTTAACAAATTAATATACGGTTAATAAAAATACACATCATGAATGATGCACATAATGATGCAGCACGATGAGATTTCCTTATAAGGAGAAAAATGCAAGCTAATGCAAATTTTAATCAACATAAAAATTAACAAAGCTCAAAAATGTATTCTAAACACTTGAAGCTTCACTTTTCTTTTAATACTTAATACACGACATGAGGCATCAAGTCCAGAAAGAACTAATTCATTCTGCAATGTAGTTTTATGCAAGTTTTTCCAAGAAAACACAAAATTTATGTGCATAAAATAGCATCAAATAAAATGGACAGTTATGGGAAACTGATTTAGTATAAAAGAAAAAAACATTAAAATAATAATGAGAAAACAAAGTTGAACATTTTCCATGGACCACATTTTCACCCACAACTTATACACATTTGAATGTTTAGCTGATTTGCTCATGAGTGTTTCAAAGGGGATAATACAAGCTTTAAATGATATCGTCACAGGTGAGAGTTTGAGTGACAACCACTTGGTGTACTGCAGCAAGTTCCTCCTGGCTGCTCTCTGCCACCTCCTCCTGTGTCTGGAGAAGCTGGATGGAAGACACTTTCCAACTCCAAAGGATTACCAGGACGCCCTCAGCAGCACCAACCTGCTGGTTCGCAAAACGGAGATGGTCTTCAGCAGCCACCAGTCCAACTGGTAAGCTCTCACATAGATTCAACTGTGCAAGCCTTATCTTTGATGAATTTTCCCCATTTTCTCCTGTTCTTTCACTATTCTTCTGCAGCCCACCTCCAGTGAGGAAGAAGAAGAAGGAGTCTACAGGCTTCCGCCTGCCCTGGTGGTGTGTGTTCATCGGGTGGTTCCTGCTGCTGTCCATCAGTGCAATATCCACCTACTTCACACTGTTGTACGGTTTTCAGTACGGCAGGGAAAAGTCCATCAAGTGGGTGATGACTTTGGGCCTGTCGCTGTTTGAGAGCATCTTCATTTTGCAGCCTCTGAAGGTGAGGAGGAAATAACAACAAAGCGAGTCATTTCCATTGTCGAGTTCTCTGCTGAGGCTTGTGTTTGCTCACAGGTGATAGGGGTAGCTGTGTTTTTTGCCATGCTGCTGAAACCAGTGGCCGTGGAGGAGACTGAGGAAGCAGAGCAAGTGCTGTCAGGTGATGAAAACTTTGAAATGCTTTCCTGTCATAATTTTTTTTTAATATTTTTGAGCACAGATCACTAATTATTACACATAAGATAAGAGATCTGAAGTTCTTACATCCTTTTCTGCAATCTTTATATTGTATATAGCCTCAAACCTGAAACAAAAATCATTTAAAGTACAACTGATTGAAGCATTTTCCTTTTAGAATTCATGTTTTTTTAAAGACAATTTTCATTCAAGTTAGATTTGATGTGACAACAATTTAAAAGAAAAGTCCACAGATATACTTTTTGACTTTTACCAACTTTAGATCACATCTAAGTTGTATTTAGCACACAAATGACTTATTTATGCTCCATGAACACGACTGAAGTTACCATTCCGGTCCATTCTACCCTTGTGTAATCAAGCTCATTACACAGCAAAAATGTTGTGCCTCAGGGGGTCCCTTAAGCGACATCTATCTCTCTTGCAAGCGTCATTGTGCACCTCCTTTAGTCTAAATGGGGCAGAGTGTGTGTCTAACTGCAGTGTGCTCTCCATTAAACAGCGCAACAAGAGAGGTGCAGAAAATACACTGGCAGGGAGTCCCTGTGAAGACCCAACTTGGCGCCGGATTGCCCTTCCTCTCCATGAAAGCCACCACTGCACTTATCTTCTATGTCTGCCCTTTTGGAGAATTTACCCACTACATAATATTCTAGTGTTTAAACATCTGCAAAATGTCCATTTTTTTGTGGGAGAGGCAGTTTTTGTCTAATTTAAAGAAATGATATTAAATGTAAAGTAACTATAATCCTGTTTCTGAAGCTTTAGATGTTCAATTTCCTTTAAAAAAAATATTGCTATGCTTTTTAGGAGCTGAAAACAAATTTAAAAATTGCCAGATCTCAGACGTTTGCAGGACACTTATGGTTAGTTGTATGTGAAATAATAGTTTAGCAAAAGAAAGTAAATTTGAATGTAAATCTCAATTGACAGCTTGAATGTAGCTTCATTAATGCATTGGAAAGGAGATCAATTAAAGAGGGGAAATGCTGACACTGACACTGCTGACACATACTGGAGATGACAAAATCATTTTATATTTACCATAAATACACAAATCCCCCACTTTACCAGCTATGTAATTGGTATTCGAGGTTTCCTGCTGCATCACAGGGACCGACAACCAACCCCAGTCTGTGAATTTAATGCAAACTTTGTAATGTTGTCTAAAAAGGTGCACTTATGTAATTGCACATGTGAAAACTAATGGTTAATTGATCACTTTTTTCATCACATTTTGCTTCCGTCACTGGGATGCATGCTGAAAGTGCACGCTAAACCTTTACATCATTCATGGCTGCTTCTTTAGGAGTCAGTCTGCCACCCTTTGAATGATTCATGCCGCTGGCCCAACTACTTTCAAGTTTGTTCTTCTATTTTCAAACACCTCATGTGTGTTTCCCCTGTGCTCTTATTTTAATCATGAAGGATATTCTGGTTTTATTTCTTGTTACTATATCTATGGAGTCTTAATAAAAGGACCTCTTAGCATCGTAATCTGTGTTTGCTCTGTGGCTTTGTTGTGACTTTTTATTGTAACTCAACACACACCGCAAGCTAATGAAAGGACTTTATCAGCAAAAAAAAGTTTCTAATTTTGAAGGCAACAGTTTTTGACACGGCTTTAAGCATCATGTGACATCCTGCTATGGTTATATGTAATAATTTTACTTAATGTAACCTTAAGCAAAAAAACTCTTCAGAACTTCTTCATTTTTTTTTTTTTTTTTTTTAAGGAAATATCCCTGAAGTTCTTTTTGCCTTGTAGACTTGGGTTCAAATCCTGGTTAAAGCAAACTTTCAGGCTCTACTATGAGCCTGGATCACCAAGGTGTGAGCTAAGGTCTTGTTGGTACCAGGACGTGCTGAGCTATAGACCAGAATACATGTGGGGCTGGAACATGCAAAGAAACTGAAGAAATGGAACAGAAAGATACAGGACACTGATCCATTGGTGTACTCTCATCCACCCACCAGACTTGAACAAAAGTGAAGAAGCATCTGGGAGATAGAAAGTCACCATAACTTCAGACCAGAACATTATGTCCTACAGGAAGGAAATCCAGTAACAATTACAGTAGCAGACATCCAAGAAAGAGTCAAAGGATTGAAGAACTGAAGAACAGCAGGTCCTGACATGATTCCCACCTACTGACTACAGAACTTGAAGACATAAAACAGTCCAGAAGATAGTTGAGAATGACAGACTGGACATAGTAGTTCTGGTTAAGAAGGATGTACCTGTAGGACTCCCAACAACTAGTAACATTGGGGAGAAGGAATGGTTTAATGATTATCATCCAGTGGCTTTAACTTCTGTGTTAATGAAAAGTTTCGAGCTTCTGGTGTTGGACTAAATGGAAAGACTGATCTCTGTGTCCTTCGACCTACTTCAGTTTGCAGACAAACAGGAGAGTTGATGATGCTACCTCTTGCTCTGACTTCATGCCTTCAAACATTTAGATAAAGTAAAATCTTATGCAAGAATACTTTTCATAGACCATAGTTCTGCTTCTCACTCTCTTATCCCTGTGAAGCTCATCCAGAAACTAAAAACTCTGTCTTGATGATACTATTTGTAAATGGATCTTAAACTTTTTAAGCTGCAGATCATAGTAAGTCAAGAGCAACAACTGTGTTTCTGATGACTTTTGTGTGAGTACTGGCAGCCCAAAGGGTTGTGTTTCAAGTCCCGTGCTTTTTACCTTGTACACTCCTCTTATTGTAATTGCAACTTACTCTAAAAAAATGATTGTTAAATACGCTGACAACAGCACTATCATTGGTCTGATCAACTCAATGACGAACCACGCTATTGAGCAGGACACGTTTATTGGAGTACAAATAGTTGACCTCTCTCCAATGACCTCATCTGGCATTCAGATACCAGTGTGGTTCCTGCTGCTAACAGGGCTATCAGATGGAACCTTTCAGCCTTGGAATCAATGTATAATCTGGACTTTTAACTAAGATTGTTAATGATCTATCTGGTCATTGTTAGCGACTGGATGGTTCAGTTAGCTGTGTGCAGGGCTGGCGCCCGGTGAACCTGGTACGCTCGGAGCGCAATGAGCTTCATCCAGTGTGGGTCCTTCAGACAAGACTCTTCACGCTGCTGCTTAACTATGTAGCCACCCAAGTCTGGGTCTCCCTGTACTCCCCATCCCAGATAAAATACAGGGCTGTGTCAGGAAAGGCATATGGCATAAAACTCTGCCAAACCACCTGTGCAAATCAGTGAAAGCGGATTTGCTGAGGAGACCCGTGATGTGCCGAAAGGTGAACAACAATGATCTCTCTGATCATCCCTCCACTGAGGGGTTTAGCCCCCTACCATCAAGAAGAAGATATTGCGCTATTAATAACGTGTGCAACATCACACCATGCTACAAGCTACTTCCCTCAGGTTGTGAGGTCTCTGAACAAAGAAAGAAGAGGAACATATCATATTGGACTGCATTTAGAGTAGCACTTGTACTGATGCAGTTGGCTGACCAGATAATTGATTTATCTACTGATTATATCCTTTAACACAATTGGTTTTATCAAGTGCTTCTAATATTTTAATATTTGTTTTTAATCTGTGTCTTGGTGTTTGTTGTCTTGTGTGAGGGAGCTCTGCAGTTGTTGTTCCAATATGATTTAACTATTATAAATGTCAAATAAATTGATTAACTAGAGAAGATCATTGAACACCAAGAGCTGAGATGAGCTAGAAAAACCTGGAAGGTGAAGACAAAAGTGGTCCCCATGGTAATGGTAATCGGAACACTACAAGCATCTTTGTTTCTCTTCGGGTCAAGAGTAATTAAGTAGATTTTGTGAAAATTAGTAAAAGTCTAAGCATTTTTATCTTATGATTTTGGTGGACAACTCTAACTTTAAATTTTTTACATATATTATAAAACGTGAAAGGATGCAAAAGCATTTCAAACTCATATTACATGCCTTTAATCTTACTTTTGTTGAAATATGCCATGAAATATGGGACTGGATGTAACTGACCAAACAGCAAGTATTTTCTTCCATTTTACTTAAATATTTCACAAATTCAGCACAGATGTGAGAAGTTATTTGTATCAATACATAGTTGAGTGTACCAGAATCATTCCTGATGATTCCTTGCTTAATCATGAAGGACCCCTGCTGGCTGCTGCTGCATATTTCAACTCCATAAACCATGGAAGGAAAAAAAAATAAAACAGAGACCGGAAACTGCTCCAGTTCCAAACAGCCTTTTTATTAAATTGTTATCGCATACAGTGTAGAAAACAGGTTATTTTTAAAAGACGCTTTTTCTAAACATAAAGATATCTAAACAGTCCAACTTAAAAACAAGAGAAAGACCAAATCAAAGCATTGTAGTGATAATATTCTCTTCATATTTCATGACACATCAAGCCTAAAAGCAAAGAGCTGAAAAAGAGCTGCCCCCAGAAACTGCCGAGTCATTCTGCTCGAGGATAGCTTCCGCTTGATTACTACCCATGCAAGGAGAGCTGGGTGTGGTCGGTCAGGTTACGGCAACTCACGCAAACAAAAACCCTTTCGCTCACTTTTTCCACCAGCAATAAACGTGAACCTCGAGGTACGCGGTCTTGATCAATGACAAATGTTTAAACCCATCCAGAGTCCTCAACTGAGAGACAATCGCTAAGGCAAACGCTGTGATGCACATAAAATATCAGACCCAGGCCGACCTAAAGCCTTTTCTGATCATTAAGAGGCTTAAACATGAACTGTGTCGTTAGAAAGTGCATCTTTTTGGTAGAATAGACATTCAAAGAGGAACTAAAAACTTGCTTTTGGAGATGGGAGTGTATTAAACTGTTGGACAACTTCCTGCCTCACAGGTAAATAAATCTATAATTGGGTATTACACATTACTTTACAGTTTGTACAGGCTGCTTTTGGAGGAGTCGCATGTACACGCCGTATATTATAAACACAACCTTGATGTTTGAGAGGCCAGAGGGGATCGACAGGTAAATATCTGTTCCACAGTGATGAACTGCCCAACCCCCTGCTGATGCACTCCTGTTAGAGTACAGCAGCCTCAGCGAGGTGAAAACTTGACGTTTCTTCTCATAATGGGGCGGCTTGTCTGGCTTGTCTGACGGGTTTGAGACGGAGCTGAGAGTCACAATGGTGGAGATCACAGCGACATCAGCATGTGCAAAGTAGAATCAAGGCATGTCAAGTCAAATCTGTTCACCTCAACCCCCCATGTCTGCCAGGAAAACAACAGTTTTGAATGTTAATGTGATTAAATGATCTATGAAGCAATCAAACAAAGATTTTAAAGAACCCATAAGAACAGGGCTCAGAGCCAGTGTGATTGAATGAGAGATTTGACTAAATGTGCCATTTAGAAAAGTAAATGACGGCACTGTAGAAGTATGTACAGGTGAACAAGGTAAAGATTAGTCAGATATATGAGGTAAGAACACATTTACATTTAAATATCTTTAAAATGACTTCACCATAAAGCGCTGTGAAGAACTATCCAAGTCTGATTTTAAGCCTTCAATGTATAGAGTGCTTGTGAAGACACAAGTCTGCCTGTGTGTGTGTTTAGACCAAATCTGTAACACACTTAGGTCTTCTTCTTCAGCTCCTCAAATCTCCGTGTCAAATCGTCAAAGTCAATGTCGTCAGAGGCAGCGGTGCTCCCCCCTAAAGAGGACGTGGGTAGAGTGTCGGGAACAGAGGGGAGTTCTGGTAAAGCGTTGTTGTCAAACTGGCGAGGTGTGGGTCGCGGGCCTGGAGAGGTGAAAGGAATAGAGTCAGAATCCAAAAACTGAGGAAGCTTTTCTTCATCTATGTGATTCAATTCATTTTCAGAATTAAAATCTTTAACTTTAGTGATCAATTTACATGCTGCATAAGCAAATATCCAATGACAAGTGCTGCTACTCACCAGTGGCCTGAGAAGGAAGAGAAGCCTTTTCGTTAAGATCATCAATCTGAAAATAAAGATTTTGTATTAAATTAATGCATTTACAAAATTCTAAAGGGAAAGATGAAAAATAGGGCTAATTAAGTTCCTGGCATCTGAAGAAGCCCTCATCATTAAAAGAAAATACCTCAGAAAAGATGTTATTGGAACCTTATCTGTGGGTTGCACTTTTAACTAATTTGTATAATATAATATTCAATTAATATGTTGTGAAAGCATGAACTTAAATATACTTAAACTGCATGACAAATCTGCTTTCTATGTGACACATTTAGCTGCTTCTGCTTCAGATTTAATATATATATATATATATATATATATATTCCCTTGTATCTCTGACTGCATGTTCCCATCCCTGTGGGTTTCAAGAAAACTGCTGAGATGTTGAACAAATAAAGGAAAACTCAAGTTTACTATTAATCTACACTTTTAAAAGTTAGCAGCTCCCTTCCACCTAAATTCTTAAAACATGAATAAATATGATTAAAAAAGGAAAAGTATTACGTCCCAGACATTATTAAAGAATTATAAAAGTGTGTAGATAAGGCCAGACCTTTCAAGTTAAGACAAAATCCAATTTAGTTAAAAGCAAAGCAAACAAATAAACAAAAAGAACACTCTTCCCTGAATCATTCTGACTCCTTCATCTGCCAGTCAATGGGGGCAGAGATGTGTCGAGCTCAGGGACTTACGGACTCATATGTGGGGGGAGAAGTGGGCAATTCGGGAGGTGGCCCTGCTCCCATGGGGGGCTGGAATCCGCCATAGGTTCCTACTGCATGGTTAAAATGTTCCTGCAGAACACAAAAGGAAAGTGTGAGTCGAAAGGAGAGAGGTATCTAATGTGAACCATCAATTTCCCGTCAAACTATTTTTCAGTATAGATATACTGTATACTGATATACAGTATAGATGTACTTCAGACCCAAAATAGGAAAAAAATTATTGTAAAGAGAAGATGTAAAATTTCTACAAGAAGTAAAGTGTTTTACATTTGGACATACAAATACCAGAACAAGATAGACTTTAGCTCCTCAGAGGACTTCAATGATACTAAAATTGTTTGAGCTTTAAAATCAGTTCATGTCAAGATAAATATTAGCCATATTCTTAAAAAAAATGTAAAAATATATCTGTTTCATGGATTAAACTCAGCCATCTGTTAAAGGAACAAAAGTATACTAAATAATGGTGTAGATTCTTATTAATCCAGGTTGATTCTATCAAAGCACTAGGTAAAATAATTCTTCTCCATTGAGAAAACCTCTTGAGGAGTGGAGCAACGTCAGTTCACTACTTATTTTATAGTTGAGAAGAGCTCCTTACTGGTCCTTTGGGAGGTGGATAGTTGAAAGCTGTTGGCATGGGCATAGGCATAGGCATGGGCATCTGCATGGGAACAGGAGGAGCAGAGAAACCCCCTCCTCCTCCACCACCTCCAGACTTTCTGTCAGTGTCCACGTTAATGAGATCTGCCTCCTCTCCAACACACACCTCGGGCTGAACCATGACAATACAATGATGAGTAAACAAACAGAATCCATTACTTTAAATCTTAAAACATGTTGGTTTTAAACCCACCCGAACCATGGCATCAGGTTCATATGGCACATTGTAGTTCTTGGCAATCTCTATCAGATAGCGTTCCACTAAGATCTTGGGAGGAGCCTCCACACTCAGTTTGTGCATCAGCTGCAGACATGAGAGTATTTGATCAGTGAGCACCAAAAGACACTCTACAAGCTAGTGAATCGTTAGCAGAATCTGTGTGGACTGTCAGTTGTAAACATTGCTTACTCTATCGTTGACGGTGCCGATCTGGTTATTTCTGCACAGCTTGCCGTACTCCTTGCTATATTTGGCACAGAGCTGCTCAGACACCTACAAGAAACATCAAAGAGATATCACTGTCGAGACCTACACAACAATCAAAAATGTGTCTGATATTGATGGGAAAGATGAAAGTATAAATTAGAAACATACAATTTTTAGTTCAGAAACCTCCGACTGAAGTCGAGGAGCTGCCCAGATGAGGGTAGACACCGCCTCCTGTAGACCTGGATCTAACTCCCTGATGGTGAAAGTAAGTGATTAGAGCTGTGACAGTTGCATGATGACTGAATGGTGAATTGTTTTAAGCCAAAGCTACTCACTTCATGGACTGAATGAGGCCAAAGCGAGTGAGCAGGAGGTCGCAGTACAGCTCCAGGATCTCCATGGCTTCAACAAGGTAGTCCTCTCTGATGATGTGTTCAACGCGGATACGAGCTCGTTCATCCTTGCCTGATGACAGGTAATCAGCGATCTCCTTCCTTGCCTTTTGAGCTAACTCAGCTGTGTGTGTCATTTGTAAATAAAGGTTAAAAAAAAGTTTTTAAAAGAAGGAAAAACAAACACAACAACTGTCAGAGCAGAAGCAAGACTTACTTTTCTTTTTCTCAAGAAGTTTGAGGCGATTGATGACCAGCCGAAGGTTGACTCTTAGTCTTTCTGATTTAAACCCTCCACCCAACATGATGACAGAATGCCTGTGTATAGAGAAGCATGGAAACAACACAGATAAATAACAATAAGACTTATGGAGCCCAGAAAACCAGTAACCCCACCTCCGATCCAGTGACTCATCTTATCATGTGAGCTTCATAAAGTCACAGCAATAATATGACTACGCAAATGTACCCCCCCTTCAAAAAACACACACGTGAACACAGGTTGTATTAAAACGTTTTAAAAGCCAAACGGAATGTAAATATGTCGTCTGATAAACGACGACAGAAATAGCTTTAGCTCAACGCCAGCTAATAGGGGAAATGTAGCTAATTCGAAGGTTAGCACATCACTTATTAACTTATAAATATTTTTATTGAACCACATATTTGATTAAATTGAGGTTGGGAAGCTAACAAAGTCCGAATGCACTCAAATTTGAGTTTTATTTATTTACATGCTTTGTTAGCACTCCTCCAGTCTATTTCAATTGCTAGCTTCCTGGCTCTCGTTTTGACGGCAGCAAAACTAACCGAATAAACTCTTTTAGACACATTTAAAACAACAACAGAACATTTAAAACGTTAGATAGCATATAAAAGAGGGGAATGACGAAAACTTACCAGAAAATAGTACTTAACTGGAACGCACTACTTGTTATAGATTTCACTCAGCGTTTTGTTGCCCAATTCACTTCCGTGTAAATGTGACGTGACGTCATGGGACTTTTTTCGGAGGGGTGGAGCCTCACATGAGTCAAACATTACTTAAACGCAGGTGCGACATAGTGAGAACAATTCAACTTTTTTATAGTAATATCAGCAAGGTTCTACAAATACAATTAATTTGTTTTTTCTTTCTTTCCTTCTTTTTTTAATTTTTATTTTTTTTTACCAATTTCCCTCCCAATATACTCCTTTAATCTACACTGGGTGCGCAATTCAAATTTTCGTTTTTATTATTATTATTTTAAATTGTTTAACACTAAAATTTTCCCAAGACTTGACCATATAGTGTGTTAGAATGTTGTAATGTTTTGTTTGTGTTAATTTGATGTGGAAAACTAACAGTGGACTGAACTTAATGAAACTAAAATGTGAATGGATTTGACATCAACTCTTGTTAACTTGTTTGTTTGTACACATATTTAATCTACACTTGATTATCTTGCAAGAAATACAAGGAATCTGGAAAACTTCATCTGTACTGTTCAGTACCAGGTATCTCTGAGTTACACTGGTTGAAGTTTTGGCTAATTATGTCCTAGAGTGTTTTTAGTTCAGTGAATCGGATCGATCAGAATGAACCAATACCAACTGTGAATACAACAAAGTATGATACGATAAATTAAGTTACACCCCTAATATACTGTAAAATATATGGTAAAATCGCATCAAGTGTGAGTGAACTTAAATTCACATGGCATGTTTTTCACATTTTATATGTGATCCTTTGGCAGTCAACAGAATGATTTATTTTCAGGATTCAGTTCTAAAAATATTCTTCTATTCAATATATATAACCGGTACTTTTTATATTAATTCATATTAGGTAATATGACCTCTTGTTGCTTTTTAACTTTGATTATCTTAAAAATTCATGAGCTAAAAAAAATCTCAGAAGCCCACTGAACAGAACTTTAACAGAACCAGCTGTTTCAATGTTGGAAACTTTAGGACATAATTTCTTAACAAAAGTCCCCATTAGTGACATTTAAAATAAATAATAGTAAAAATAATAAGAGGCCCATAGTTAAATCAAGGGTTGAATAAAAAACAACACAAGGACAAAAATCTTTAGACCATCAAGTTTATTATATTGCAACTTTAAAATAAAAAATATAAATGTATAAAGTCGATCATCAATACAAGGGGACATTGACTACAACTTGAGTTTGCTCACAGACACTTCTTTGTGTTTCTTCTTCTTCTCAGACCTCTCCTTTGTACTTTTGATCTGACTTTTGACTTGGTCCTGCAGCTGAGAGAAGAAGGCTTGAGATGATCGCAAAGCCTTGTCCTTCCCCTCGTCCTGAAAGTGAAGAGAACCCTGTTAGATTAGATGGAAGGAAGGAAGGAATGTGCTGGTAAATAGTGATGTCATGTTTGTTTGGGCATTAAAGCTTGAAGCACGTGTCACCCTGTAGAAACGCCTAAAATAGATCCGTGTGGCATCTGGGTCAGTCAGCTTCTTTATCAACTCAGTTTTTCTTCTTCTAACAATGAGAAACTCGGATAACATCACAATGAACACCATCACTGTTGTGAACAATACCCACCTTAAGTATGGTCGCCTTGCCTCCTTTTGTGACTTTCCTCAAGTTTTCAGCAACCTGAGCTTTAGAAACCTTCTTGTTTTCTCCAGTTTTGCTGGCTTCTTTGAGTTTCTGCCTCTTTTCCTTTTCCTTAATCTTCAGACGTTTCACCTTCTTTTTATGCCGTCTGTCACGCTTCTTGTCTGTTTTCGTCCTCTCAATGTCACCGAGAACATCGCCTGCTTTGTTCTTCTCCTTAAATAAGAAGAAAAAAACTGTTAGAAAAGTTTTGCAAATGTACATTAACTTTAAAACAACTTTTTAAAGGTAAACCTTGATTTCTTCTGGTGCGAGCAGTGTGGCATCACTAGTGCTGACTGGAGCCACCTCCTCCATGGTAATGGATGGCAAGTTGGACACCACTTTAACCTCAGGAACGGGCTGTACACAAAATATTTGTCAGTTATTGCATGAGCTGCGCTTACTTTAAATTTAATGATGTTCATTTGAAGCATTTAGAGATTTCATTAACTTCTTTTGTTAAAAAAAAGTTAGCTTTTTTCAGCTCATTTGGAAGAAACAGAACAAAATCTTCATTAGATTTCCTACTTTTGAGCAACTCCAATCAAAACTTACAGGCTTGGGTGTGAAGTGGAAGTTAGAGAGAGCATCTAACTTTAAGAAGAGTGTGTCCATGAGCTTTTGAATTTCTACGTGAGCTGGGTTTTCCTCCTTTTCGGTGTTTTTCTAAAAGACAGAAAAATAAAAAACACCAATCAGAGTCGATTATAGTAAAGAAGAAACAAGACCAGCATCAAAACTCAAACCTGAGTCTGTTTGATGTATTCCTGCTCGTAGATCTCTGCCAGACTCTGCTTGCTCTTCTCATGGTCCAGAGTTAACCTCTTCTTGTACTCAAACACCTCCTCTTTAGGTTTCTCTTTCCGGACCACATCATCGAACGCCTTCAAGAACCAAGCTGAATTATAAATCATCTTCTGAACACTTGGACAGTTCTGCTTAACCTGACTAACCTGATCTTTGATCCTCTGCTTGATGATGTCCTCCAGCTGTAGTGTGGTTTCCTCAGTAATGGCAGGAGCTGAAGAAAAAAAATGTGGTTAGAAACAGATCTAAACACAACAAATATTAAGCCCACAGTGCTAATCTAAACAGTGCACAAGACCAACAACTGAACGCTCATCCACCTGCCCTCGACGCCTGTTCAAACTCCACATCTTCCTCCAGCATGCTGTTCTCCGGACGGGTCTGTGCCGTCACCTCTCCCAGCAGCTGCCACGGCTTCTCAGCCAGAGCCGCGTTCTCCAGCTCTTCAATCTTCTGGGACATCTTAAAAAAATAAAAAAAAGAAACATGCACCGTTAAGGAACTGCGAGTGTGCAGCAGCAGCAGACAGAGCATGAAACAAAGGAAATCTGCTGCAGTTTTCTAGTGTCTTTGCACAGCATGATGCCAAGAAACAATCAGGAGAAACAAGCATAAAAAAAAGGATCAATTAACTGTTGGTGAGCATTTTTAGTCCAGGTTATCTCTCTGAAAGGACCCAACATAGAATCCACAGCATCTATACTGCTGCTTAGTTTGACTTTCAATTTAAAATGATCCCAAAATGGTTAAGAACATGTCTGTAAGAGTTCCTTTTGGACATTTAGGCTCAACTAACTGTTTTGGGACCATCATTAAAAGAAAGTACGATCAGGACAGTTCATCTATGTGCTACTGTTCATCTTCTGTGGAATCAACAGTAGTGCATTTACAATATCTATAAGATGTTAGAATGAGAAAATTCCCTCTCTACAATCTCAGTTTCTTTCCATGAAATTGATTTTTTTAGCTCATGGTCTTCTGAAATTCTATATGAGATTATATGAGACTTGGGGCTTTAAATACATAAACACAAGTCACAATAAAAAAACAAAAAAAAAAAACAACTAAATATGTTTTCTGAGCAATTTATTTCCTAAAATATTCAGTAATCGTGAATAAAACCTTTATTAAGGAAAGCTTAACGAGTAGCTTCCTGGTTACCTTTTCTTGTCGTTTCTCAAATGAAGACTTCAGCTCGACGGTTTCAGGGTTTGTAGATTTGCCTCCTAAAACCTCGTCTATGTCCTCGCCCTCACTCTCTTCATCTTCTGACAGGTCAAAGGTCACTTTCTTCTGCGATGCTTTGGGGTGACTTTTCTGCTCCTCCCTGGAAAAGGGAAACAAAGCAAACAACCTGGAATAAACCAAAACCGTTCTTCCACACGTTCATGTAAGTTTGATCGCGCTTACTCATCATCGCTCTCCTCTTCAGCGTCGTCTTCATCATCCTCTTCTTCTTCCTGGCTGTCGACATCGTCTCCATCTGACTCCCTCTCAAGCGGTTCACTGTCCACAGCATCAAAGAAGTCCTTGTACTTGAAATCTCTTGAACTCTTTCCCTGTTAGCACAAACAGCTAGCATCAGTGGTTGTAGTGTTAGGACGAATGCGAATCTGCACAAACATCAGCCTAGAAAGATGACAAACAAGCCAAAACGCATACCGTCTTTTTCTTTGGCTTTTTTGAGGACAGGATTTCCTCCAAATTCATTTCATCGTCTTCATCGGAGGGCAGGTCCTGAAAGTAGTCTACATCATCTTCGTTGTCGTTTTCTTTCCCCTCTCGCTTCTCTATATCTTCAAGAAACGTCTCCATTTCTGACAGCTTAAAAAATTTATCGTCGACTTCAGAGGGAACCCCTTTTGTTTTTGAGCCCGTCTTTCCTTTGTTCTGTTTTTCTCGTTTCTCCAAAGCGTTCACATCAAAGTCGATGTCGGAGTCATTATCTGAGTAATCGTCCGAGGCTTCTTCAGCATCCACGGAAGGTTTTTTAGACAGTCGGGGAAGCCTCTCCTCTTGTTCGCTGACATTTTCATCATCTGTTGCTCCTTCTTCGTCTTTTTCTTCTTCTTCACTCTCTTCTTCTTTGTCCTCGTCAATTTCTTCATCTGACAGTAACGTGAGGTTTCCATCTGACAAAGCCCCATCTATGGCATTTTTGAAATGCGTCAGGACAGCGTTGTTCTGCAGCTCCAACTCCTGCCAAATCTGCTCCTCATCAAAGTTTTCCACCACGAGCTGAGCCAGCGGGCTGCCTATATAACCTGCAGGCTCCTGAGCTTTGCGGAGATCATACAGGGTTTTGGTGAGGGACGTAAATTCTGCTGCCACTTCATCCTGAAGGCTGAACACAAACAAAGAAAAATATATTAGTGAATTTATGCAAGAGTTAACGATCAAACAATGTCATGAGCTTGAATAAAGATGTAAAGCATCACTTGATAGGAAATACATGTCTGCTAAATGTCTAAAATAAACTGCTTTGTGCAAAATCTACAAAACACCATCATAAGTATAACCAACAATTTCAGATTTCAAAATAAACCTACTAATTTACTTTATAAAACATGATTTTAAAAAGTACAATATCAAGCTAAGGAGTTACATATTTGTTTTTTTATGAAACAGCCACCTAAGAAAGTACAAATTAACAATAACAATCAGGCCAAAAGACAATTTGCCAAAATATGCACAATGTCCAAAATATTCAAATAGACTATAATCAGTTAAGTCCATAATTCCTACAAAGCCTATAATTTGACTCAATGTTGCCTAAACATCACACTAGATTGTCGAGAATCAACCCAAGTAAGTTTCTCGATGCTATTAATATGTCTGTTGGTTTAGTTACAGTTATTTAAGACATGTGAGCTAAAAAAAAAAAACTTTGTTGTATAAAATTGTTTTTATTTGACAGTATGATTAAAGACAATAAAAGCATCTATTTTCTTAGGCTGACATACTCAAAATTACTATTTTTTTAAACAGGTACTTTAATTTATTTTATTTGATCAGCAAAATTTTGTTCAATACATCTTAGTGCATTAGAAATATTAATCTCAGAGGTTTTCTTTCAATATAAGCTTGTCAGAAAAAATACAAATCCGCCCATTTTAGTGAACAAAAATAAAGTAATACAACAGAATACTAGTGTGACTGCTGTTCATAACCACACACACTAAAGCTATCGTTTGTGTAAGGCGCCACCTGTAGATACACATCATGGTTAACATCCTACATCTGTATTTCTGTTTATATAAACTTTAAAACTTAGTTCTCTATTAATTACTCACAACAGCAAAATGTTAGAGATGAAAAATCCGTGCTGCACTGTGAGTACATTTTACATTTAGCTTTCACCACAGTGTCTTCTAATTCGCAGAGATAAAACTTGATTTTTTTTATCTCAACAAATAATAAATATTAACATAGACTTGCCTCAAAAAATGTTCTGGTTGTGCTGTGTTAGCCTGTATTCTCTGGGCACAATCTTCCAACAAATCCAACACATCCCCGCTCGCCATTTTCCCATCACATGTGTGACCCCCCTGTGTGCCACACGTAAATACGTTCCAAGAGAAACCTGTGCTCCGCTGAAACTTGGTTCCGGGCTTTCAACATGGCGTCAGCAGTACTGAAGGTTGCAGGTTTGTTTGTGTCGATTATGTTCTAATAGTTTCTCCTCATTAATTTTGTTTTTTATTACGTGAAAAGTATATTTCACAATCTAGACTTGAGCTTCGTTAAATAAGTAAAAAAAATAAAACGAGTTTGTGAGTTAGTTTCTTCAAAATAGGTCAATTATTAATTGTGTAACACGAAAAAACACAGTAAAGAAAGTACGGTAAATTGGGTTATGTCCAAATGTTTTAAACGGTAATACCTCACAATTCCAAGTTGTGTTAAGAGTTGTGTGCTGCTTTAGAAACGTGTCAATGCTAAACACTTTATTCTGTTAGTGTGTTGGAATAGACTGAAGTCTGAAGAAACACCCCCCTCCAAATAATATAGTGCAGTAACAGGCTGGAACCTACCTGTCCTATGACTGTATAAGTAATGATTGCATCACAAACTATTATCCAGTGATCATTTGACTCAATCTGTAAATTATCTTAGCTGATTCTGCTGGTATTCAGTAAAGTTGAGGTCACAACTGCACTTGATAAGCCACATTCTCTAAATACCAAAACGGTCATCTTAAATTTTTTTTTCCATATGGTGAAAGGAACAAGTTTGCCCCCATACCATCATAGTTCCTCCCCCATTTTTTTTTTTTTTTTTACATTTTATTGGTGCAGCAATTAACATGTTTTGCCAACAGCTGATCTGAAGTCTGCTGTCAAAATCAAGCCTTGTGATCAACATCTCTTTTTTAAAGCTAAACCAGTTTCAAATCTATAAAAATATGCAACCAAAATTCTAGTTACTTAAGTGACAAAATGCACCCTTGACATTTTTAGATTAAAAGAATACTGTACATTAAAAACAACAAAGACTTTACATTGTGAATATAATTAAGTGAATCCAAAACAATGTTTAGTTCGACGTAAAGGCAAAGCTCATATCCAGCTAAAGTTTTAGTGAAAGTCCTGATTCATGTTCCTCTCTCTGTATTTTGTGTTGTTTATTCAGCAGCAGGCGTTTCCAGGTGTTCGACTTTTACTCTCCTGAGGGGTCTCTCCACGACAGTGCCCCTCTCTCAGGGTGTTCCTGGGGCTGTTTGGAAGCTGGGGAAGCTGAACCACATCGCCATTGCTGTGCCCGACATGGAGAGGGCCACAGCTCTTTACCGGGACGTTCTGGGGGCAACAGTAAGTGAGAAGGTGCCCCTTCCTGAGCACGGGGTGTACACTGTGTTTGTGGAGCTTGGCAACACAAAGCTGGAGCTGCTCCATCCGTTGGGGGACAAGAGCCCCATCTCTGGTTTCCTGCAGAAGAACAAGTCTGGAGGGATGCATCACATTTGCATCGAGGTGAGACAGACGGGACGTCGGGGTTACTCTTAGTAGACAATATGTCATTTTAGGTGGCACCCATAGTTATACAACCATGATGACGACCAATTGCTGTCATAGAAGATTTGTTTGCGTGTCGGTACCACAAAGAAGAGGTGTGCCCTGGTGAAAATGACACACCTGAATGGAATTTTCTCTTACACCATCAACAAGAATTTTCCTCTGTGACTGATAACCACAGAATCACACGTTTAGTCCCTCAACGATGTTTTAAAAGAATGTTTTAGTGAGATCAAAATAATTTACCTCATTTACCAGTGTTGGTGAATGTAAAAAAAAAAAAAAGATTGAATCCAAATATTTTCAAAATGGAGACATTTGCAACAAAATCTGTGCAATCGAAAAAGATAAAAAAAATAGATCTCTCACATTACAGTTGGTACACTGCATATCGAAATAAAAACTACGATTTTGCCTCTCATCCCATGTTTGTCCTCCTCTAGTGGTATTTACATGCATTGTTTCTCACTACAATTACATACAAAGGATTTAAGTAGACGTGCAAACTAGATTATACATCAACTAAGTTTTAGATGAAGCAATAACGTTGTGTTTTTATGTTCATACATACACTGCTGCCTAAATAAAAACCACTTCCTAGTTAATGAGTCCTAACAGGTTATTTTCAGGGACTTGTCAAGCAGGATAATGTTTGCAGCAGGAGAACTGGAATACAGTCATAAGTCGACCATAAGTATTTCCGTGAATCAAAGAAGTGTGGAGGCATAAGAGGGTAAAATTTGGTCTGAAACTGAGGCACAAGCGAGTCCAAGATGCAAAAACAGGAACTCTATTTCCTTAAGAAGAAAATAACTAATGAAAAGTTTTGGGTTTAGACTGGAAGGAAACACAGGCAGAAACTTTAGAGAGCTGTTCATTTAAACTAATTAAGGTGCCTATAAAACAGAGAGTTGAGGGAGACGGTATTTAGAGTCCTGGAGTGTTTTTTTCCACCTTAATTGTGCCTTTTTTTATTTTTGTATCTGTCCATCCATCTTCTGAACCCGCTAAATCCCTTTCAGGATTACAGGGTTGCTGGAGCCTATCCCAGCTACTGTTTGGTGAAGGTGGGGTTAACCCTGAATAGGTAATCAGTCTATTGCAGGTTATTTGAGTCTTTGTTCATAATCATTTTAGATATGTTCAAAAACAGCTAAATTCTAGGAACAAAAAGTAAATTTTTCATTATTATTGCAGTGATCCAGAGCTACAACATGTTGAAGGGGGCTCAGAATGAGTGAATTTAAGCTCCCACCATTGTTTTTGATGCCAATTTTAACCAGGCACAGTCACTGCAGTCATACTGATTGTTTACAGGCGTTTCCTCTTTTTTTTAAATATATTTGCAGGTAGATGACATTAAAGCAGCTGTGGCTGACATGAAAGCGAAGAACATCAGGACTCTGTCCGCTGAGCCTCGCATCGGCGCTCACGGGAAACCTGTCATGTTTCTTCATCCTAAAGACTGTGATGGCGTGTTGGTTGAGCTTGAAGAAGCATAAGAATCTGTGCCTGGGACAATGAGGAAACCTTGATATGTATATATCCCACTAACAATGTGTGTTCCTTGCAGATAAGTTTTTTGCATTTTTCTGTTTGGGATCTTTTTAGTAACTTTTTTGTTAGCATCTGATAAGTTTTGATTTTAAAATGCTGTCTCAATAAAAGTTTATATTTTAAAAATCAAGTTTTATTTGTATGTTGTTGGACATATAAAAAAAATCAAGGTGAGAAGTCTAGTTTTATAACATTGTGCAGACTTTACTGCAGAGGACGGTGAGCAGCCCCCCTCCCTCCAATAACAAATTAACTCTAATCGCTCTTTGGAAATGCCATCAAGTAAAGAAGGAAACAAACCCTGAAATGTTTTGTGGTTCTGTATCCTCCATGCCGGAAAACTTGTAGGCATTCTGAGAATGACGACATTACGCAACTGTAAAAAAAACATATGAGTCACAACTTTTATGGAACATCTCACTTGACGGAAGTACAAAAAGAAAGAGCTTTCAAAATCATCCAAGCCTTCCTAAAACAACCTTTGTTACAGTGCTTTGATATATTTAAAACTGAAGCATCAGGTGACGGACTTTTATGAAATAAATTGTTTTTAAATGATACAGTTATTTATATTGATTGTCCTACTTTTAGTTCACAACTTGTGGGGAATAGGGGTGAACCTTTTGTGAAGCACCCATATATTTTTGTTTGTTTATAATGCAAGACGAAAAAAGAAAATCTGTTGGTGAATTGAAATGACAGGTGGATATTATGTAATTTCACTTCCCTTAAAACATTGGTGCTTTGTGAAAAACTTAAATTACTTTGTTTTTTTGTTTTAAATCAGTGACTGCTTAGTTGTGGAGTTATTTATTAAGCTGAAGTTCTTTGTAAATTGAAGAACTTTAGTCTGATTGAACATTAGTCTGGCAGCTTTGGGAGCACTGATCTTTACTAATCTTATGATGCTGTATTTACCTATGTAGAGATCCATTTCTCAAACTTAACAGAGACATGAATCTGGACTTGAAGTCTTCCTTTAACTGTTTTGTTGTGGATTCACAAACATTTGACATCCATTACAATTGCATGATGCTACCAAGGTTTCAGGTGTTTAATCATTCAAATCACATGATAACAAAGCAGCTTCTGTTACTCTGGAACAACTGCAGCTTATCAGTTCTATACCTTTTGAAATCTGAAGCTGTGCTTTACCAATGTTCCAACCTGAACCTCCACAGAATCTGAGACCTGAGGAGCTTCTTGCTGTTTAGAACTGATATGCTGCTTTCATGGAACAGTGTTAACACACCGAATGTTCCAGCAATCTATCTTCTGCTTCGGCTCTTTGAGGGTCACAGGGTTGCTGGAGCCTATCCCAGGTACAGGTGGGTGAAGGTAGGTCACCAGTCTGCTGCAAGGTGCACCAGCGATCAGTTAGCTTCAAAGTGGATTGTAAAAAAGATGGCTGCATTTTTTTAAATGAATATTTGTTACAGTGCCATGAACTTAAAAACAAACACGCTTGTATAAAGTGACTTCTAAAAGAAACTATGATGCAATCATGTTCGTCGTCTACTGTAAGACCATGTGACGCACCGGAGACCAAACTAGTGTGTACCTTGCTTTTGGTCCAAAAACAGCCAATATCTCTGCCTCTTTGAAGATACTTTTGGATGCAAGGTTCTTACCCGCCTTCTGAATTACTGCAGTTTAACAGCTACTTCTGCTTTTACATGCCAGCTTGTTACAAACGTCCATACTGATATTCATGCCATAATTACAAGTTCCATTTAAAAAAAATGGGAAGAGGTTATGAACTTCTGCATCTGTGAGGAACTTCAGCTAATTAAGTCACCCAATAATGCATTGTAACCTTAATTTTTAGTCTGCTGGTCATTTAAGCTTTACCAAAGACTAGCTGCTCATTAGCCGTACTGGGAACTATATTTTTCATGTTTTTGGATCTGCTGTAGATTCCAATTACAGGCTGACAAACAGCACTTACGGTGCTCGTCAAGGTTTGTGTAGAGAACCAAACTAAGAATCGTTGTACAAAACTTCCAACTGTTTAACTGCAGTTTTGACAGCTGAGATGAAGTTCAAGTGAAATAAGACTATTCCAGCTTCTGAGGTCATTTAGTCAAATGCTCAATTTACAAAAAGACAACCATAATTGAGAGGGGTTGGATTTATTGAGTTTGAGAAACAGCTCAGCATAATACAGCAAATATGCAGCGATGACAAAGTGATGAGAGACCGAGTCTACAAAGCTACTACTCCATTAGAGTGGCAACGTAAATCGATCAACACAAATACCATTTAAAAAAGGTCAAACATCATGCGGATAGAGATTTGTTTTTTTCCTTCATAGTATGGAAGCAAAGATACAAAAATACATATGCAGAAGCATGTGTGCAAGTCATCTGGATTGATTTAGCTGCTTTCTTCACCAAGAGTATGTTTGTCAAACAGGTACTCTGCCATGCCGTTCTGAGGAGCTCCCATACGGCGCAGGTTGGTCACCCAGTCTCCCAGCTCTTTGATGGACTTCACCTGCTCGTCAAGGTAGTGAGTCTCGATGAAATCACACAGCTGAAAGAAGGAAAGGAAATCAGTAAATGCACCCAGAGACAAGAACATTTTAAGACTTAAGCCCATCAGGATCACCTGATAAACTTAATTGTGATAAACTATTCCCCTGAGTAGGTCCAAAGTACAACCTACTATAGGTGCAATCAGATAAGGTTTTTATTTTCTTCCTGTGATCAAGCTGTCATGTACTCACATGTGGGTCATTGCGATCAGAGCACAGTTTGTGCATGTCCAGCAGTGACTGGTTCACATTCTTCTCGAGCTGCAGGGCACATTCAAGAGCCTCCAAACCATTGCCCCACTCATCTCTGTCTGGCTTCTGCAGGACAAAAGATCAAGGGTTAACTTTTTTTAAGAAAAAAACAAAGCCTATATTTATCATAAAAAATTGCCGTTAAACGTTTCACTGAACTGCAGTGGGTGGTGCTTGCATGTTTAGACAAGATAAGCAGAGCATCCCCAGAGGCCCACAGTATCGTCCGACCCTCCCAAAACCATCTCAACGAGCAATCTGAAACGTAGTAAACATTCAACAAAAGCCTTACCTTGATGTCCTGAAGAAAGATCCTTCCCCCTCTCTGGTTCTGTAGTTTCATCAACTTTTCAGCGTGCTCACGCTCCTCGTGAGACTGCTTGCGAAAGAACTTGGCAAAATTATGCAGCGCCTGGTCATCACGGTCGAAGTAGTATCCCTTTGAGAGGAGAAACATTCATAAAGACATGTCAAAAGAATACTAGAAAACAGGTGTTCTTCTGAAACTGCCAAGCGACTAAAAAAGGGATCTACATTGTTCCTCTTTTAGAAGCCACCTGGTCAACACCGGGTTATATTAACGGCTCAGTAATTTCAATATTTCCCCTTCCAGGTTCTTACCATAGACATGTAGACATAGGAGGCATACAGTTCCAGGTTGATCTGCCTGTTGATTGCAGCCTCGCAGTCCTGGTGGAAGTTGTGTCTGACCTGGGAACTCATGGTTCTGCAAGATTCAAGAATATCCGATTAGATTTCGAACAACTAGAACAGGAAAAACTAGATTTGCAATTCCTGAAGAAATTGCGTCTGATTGCTGAAAGCAATACCGATTTAAAGCATTTTATAGCTGTAAGCATTAA
>NC_050514.1:15245119-15263031 GCF_002922805.2 Oryzias melastigma
ACTCTAGGACTAGTAGCGATTCAAAAAAGTGGACGGAAGAAAAAGTAGGATAACATACTCTGATTGCTTTCAGCAATCAGACAATAAGGGCAAAAGGAGAGTACACGCACACAGGAGTCTTATCGCGAGATCTAATTAGTCAAGGTAGCCTAATTAGATACATTTTTTAAAAAATACTTATGAAATAGTCATAATTTAAGCCAGCGATATATATTTTTACGTAATATGAGTGTAAACTACTCAGAGTACATTTATAGCGCTTGAAAAGTTAAAAAAAACACGCCTTTAAAAATACACAAAAACCAGGTTGCGCCATATTTATTAGCATCAACGTGGGGCGTAAAAAATAAATAAAAAATGCAAGCGCGAGTATTTCATACACATTTTTGTACCTTTGGGCATTAAAAGATACCAAATATGCAACGATAAAGAACAAAGCGTACCTGAGTTTCGGCGGGTTGTCTTCGTAGGAGGTCAAAGCTGATGTTAGCAAAACAAACGGTTAGCCTCGAAGCTAAGCGCGCTGAAAGATGGTTTTAGCTAGCTGCTGTCTGGATGTTCTTCAGAAGAAATTGGCAGCGATGGTTGTTCCCGACCCGTGGTGTTCAAAGACAGTTCAAAGGTTGCCGTTCAAGCACTGTTGAAGCAGGTAACCTTCACTGTCCGAGAAGATGATCGACTGTGATTATTCCTGCCTGAGCCGCGACTGATAAAGGCTCGAGCAGAGTAGACACGTCACAGGCGGAAGAGGCGGGGCTTAGCAGTAATTTATTGTGCACTTAAAATTGTTGTTTACAGCATGAAACAAAAAAGCTATTATTTAATATATGTTTTAATTGATCGTAATGCATATTTTGTGGTGTATTTGTCACTCTGAATTATCTTTGTGTTCTGTTTTAAATAGTTTATTCATCTAATTAAAAAAATATATCAATAGATAAATGTGTTTCAAAGTTTATTTTTTGAATATGAATTATATATATTTTTCAGGAAGGAACTGTTTGCAACTTCTGCAGAAAAAAAATTGTTTTTAACCATTTTGCACTATTTTCCATTATAGACATGTGCCACGCTTGTGGCATGCAAAACAACATTGCAGTGAACTTACATCCTTATAATAAGTTCGTCTTTATGATAAAACAAACAAAAGAAATTTAAATCAAAGCTATTGTTTCACGGCAAAGCAGAAGTGACTAATTGCATATCCTCCATGTCTGCTGACTTGGCTCACACCAGCTGAGGTGACTCATGTCTGTTGGGCTTTTTTAACAATGACAGTGCACATTTTAAAGTTGCAGTTTAAGCAACAGAACCTACGTCATGCACAACGTGACTAACTGTCTTAAGACACTTTGGGCTTCCTGCGGGTTTAATATTAGTTTGAGATGATTTTGAAATTGGGCTCAAGTTAGAATTATAATTTCAGGCTACATTCTACCAGATAGCACGGGTTTTCTGTGTTATTTTGATATATTCTGATTTATCATTCAAAATACTCGGTCAGCCCTGTTGTGAGGAGAGCGGTGTGGAGTTTGAGCTGACATAAGACCTTGAGAGTCACCATTGCAGTGATCCAGCTGAAGGTCCTGTGGGTATTTGGGACATGAACTCACCTTTGAGTTGTTTACCTACCTAGGCAACGTGACACGTCCTGGTTGCATGCCAACTGCCCCAAAGGAGGGCCAAAGAGGAAAAACCTGTTTAAAAAAAAAAAAAAAACTTGTGGGGGAAAATAATCAGTTCACATAAACGATGCATTTACATCGTACTGCTTTCACATCCCTTTATTTGTTGGATAAAACCGTCAATTGAAAACCTCGGCTCTGAAAGTAATCCTTCCTCTGGTTAGTCATGCACTGTACGTGACAGGAAGGAGAAAACATCACGACTCAATAGTTAAGGTCAGGCTTAAGAAAACTGGGGAAAACACGCAGAAAAGAAAGTTAAAATTCTGTATTTACATCACCCCAACATACAGTTCTAAATGTTCTTTTTTGCAGACAGATTCTCATTATATTTTGACCCTGTTTGTACAATATTTAAGTCATACCTTTTAAAAAACAATCTTTCTAACATAATTGTAAATTTGCTGTGTTTCAAAAACAGCTATTAGTAACACAAACCCATGGTTGCCACACTTAAAGTACCATAATCAGTTCACCTTTTGTGTCTCATTAGCATTGGGATAAAGACTGAGGTGGTTTTGTCATTTAGGTAACACAGACAAACAATAAACCTTTTTATGAAACGTTAAATTACTTAACTTATTTATTCTTTTACTGCTGCCTTGTCTTTTTATACATTTTTATATCAGCATTTGAAAGCACTTTGTCTTGCCAATGTGACATTGTCACATCTTTATGTCGATCCAGGTTTCATGCACCCCGATTCTACTCCTACTAAAAGCTAAATGTTGATTTCAGACTGTCAGGAGTTTCTACACAAACTAATTCAGTAGCTCGTGCCTGACAGTCCTTGGTCACAGTGGAGATGTATTTAAATAAAAGCCCAAGGGTTTGGTGTTGCCATGGCAAAATCAGCAGGTGCGCAGGAGGTTCAGGGAGCAGCTATGAAAGGGTTAGGTTAATAACTGTTGTCAGAACTGCAGTTCATTATTATGCTGCAGTGAATAACTAATAGCCAGGTTACTGGGCTTTAAAGCCCATGAAATAAAGGGACTTGAGTTAAAACTGTCATTTTGCATCTTATAGTTTTTCATCACCAGTTGGTTTTCATAATAGAAATCTTTTTAAAAATAAATTCAAACCCTTTAATACTCGTGCACAAATGCAGAAGCAGCCACGTCATTTGTTTTCTATTACAAAATAAAAATAGGTTTAAGTGCACTTGTGAATATAAGTCATAGTTGTGTACCTTAGCAACACTATTTTCAGAATTAGTGTTCTAACATGGTCAGGATGAAAAATCTATTTCACAGATTACAAATTAATTTTTTTTATCTTAAATTGATTTCAATACTTGTTTTTTCAAAATAAGATTTGTTGACAGCAATGATAAAACATTACCATCTGATAGTAGTTTAATAATTCAAGCATCCAGTAACTTAATTTTAATACCTCCACAAGTTGGTACTCTTCACTTCTTTTCAAATGTGTAAAACTCATTCATGTCCCCTTTAGTATTAAACAATTTTTCCTCACTTACCATTTATTTTTTCTCAAACATAATTCTTTTCACATAATGGTTACTTCTTAAGCAGAAACCTGTAGCAGCACAAAGAACAATTCCTGATCTAGATTTCCAGAGAACTCACTGGAAATGCAGAGTCAGGCCACCTGACCTGACAAGGACCATCTGCCTGGTACCATGAATAATGTAGATGTACGCAGACAGGTGTCAGGTTGAGAGTTCTGCTAACCATTCATTATTCAAAGAGCTGATTACAAAGGATCTTAAGTTTAACATCATTTTGAAACAAAAGATTGCCGTCCATGCTGGCTTCTTTCAAGCTTTGTTCACACGACAACCAGTTTGGCTTGATTTTCCAGTCTATTTCTACAGTGCAATGGTTACGTCTGCATCTGATTGAGGTTAGGTCATTTTTTGATTTTTAGGAAGTTCTAACAAAAACTGAAATTTTGAAATAAAACAAGCTTCTCAAAGTTTTTACAAACTTTATTGTTTGAAAAAGGTTAGTCAAACAGGCCAAAGCCCATGTCATCATCAGACTCTTCAGATTCCTCCTTCTTCTCTTCCTTCTTCTCCTCAGCAGCTGCAAAACAAATGTTTTGTTCTGTTATACAAACATATTCACCATTTGACTCAAACAGATTATTTCAACAGAATTTTCTAAGCTTGTTTACCCAGATGAATTACAACCATCAGGGTGCGACGGTGAGTAACTAAAATGAATTAAACTTCATACCAGCGAGCCTAACATTCAATGGAAAAAGAGCCCTGTGTGCCAACAGTCCCTGCAGTCACAAACAAGGCGCTAAGCTGAAATGCTCACCAGCAGCAGGAGCTGCGGCTCCACCGGCACCACCAGCTGCGGAGCTGGCAACAGCAACAGCACCACCTGCTGGCATGCTGGCCAGCTTGCTGTAACCTGAAGAAAACAGACCAGGGTTTAAGCGCAAGTGATAAAAGCAGCAAACGCACAACTTTAAGATGATGCACAAATTAACAGCCACAAACACAAAGTAGGAGCAGAATTAAGACGGAAACAGAAAGAGCATAATTTATGTTCACCAATATTTAAAATTAACGGTTAGAGGGAACGTTGATTAGTAGCTTCTGATCAAATGTTCCCCTCTGATCTGTTCTAGTCTTGTAGGAGAGGTCCAACATGTTTTTAATAAATAAAAAATACAATTTTAACCATGCAAAAGTTCATGATTGACATTAAATACATTTTTCTTGATATAAACTTACCAGCAGCAATCACCTCCTCAACATTCTTGCCTTTGAGCTCGGAGAGAACCTGGAAAAGGGAACATTGTGAACAACTTAAAACCGTGGCCTGCTAATGGTTAAACTGCAGCTCGTTTCAGAAGAACAGAAAGCAGACATGTACCTTCCCCAGGCGTTCGTCATCAGCTTCAATGCCAACACTGTCCAGGATCTTCTTGATGTCACCAGCTGCAGGGTTGCCATTGCCACCCAGGGCAGCGAGCAGATAAGCGGCTACGTAACGCATTCTGTAAGACAAATTAACAAAAGGTGAATAAAAATTATATCCATTAGGGATGATATAGTCCTGAAAACATCTATAAAATCTTTTTCTAAAGCCCCTGAAGGCCACAAATTCAACAACCAAAACTGAGAATTATACAAAAACATTACATTTAGAAGGCCTACCTATGAACCCGCATTTGCCACTTATTCAAGCTAATTATATTCATTCTTATGATAGAGTTGAACGGGGTGCTATGACCATAATGTCATATAATCACATTATAACAACATTGATGGTAAATTCAATTATTAAATTGTTTATATGAAATTAGAAAGTGGAAATGAGGATTGAATACACTTCACACATGTAGTAGCAACATTTTTTAGTGCAGATCCTTTTCAGAAAAAGACGTGTGGTCATGTTCACATCTGCTATCAAAAACATTTTTCATTTTAGGTGACCCAGGTCTCACCCTAACCAGCATTAACGCAAAACACTTGTACAAACCAAGTGTTTATAGACCCACTTTGATGAAAATAGTGTTTTTGATGTTTTTTAACATCTTTTAGCATTTTTCTCATGATGGTAGAAAATAAGAAAATCAACATTAAAAGTGTATATATGTATTTCTTTATTGAAATCATGGTAAATCGGGAGCAGATAAAAAATAAAAGCCATTCTTCATTTTCCTCATCTAAAGATGATAGTGCTTTGGTCTTTCTAGCTGTTATTGATGTAGTGGCTGTAGAAATCGGAAGGTTCTCCTCAGATTTTGGTCATATTTCTGCATCTATTGAAATACATAATTGGACCACAGAAAATTAGAAGATTATCACCTAAATTAAGCTGGGGTTGTTAATCTCTGCACTGCCTTTTTCATGCAACTGAACTTTTGAAAGGTTCTAACTGATATTTTAGAAGTTGTAGAGTATAAGTTAAATACTAAATCCCCCTCTTTGGTGCTTTCAACAAAGGTTAAATAATGCCTCAGATGGCAGGAAAATGAATATAAAGGGCCTCAAGTTTCTAATATTTCTTAGATGAGGAACCCCAAGAACCTCCCCCACACACAGTGCACCTGGTAGTGGTAGCCTTCTACTATGAAAACTTTTGAGCAGCGTTAATAGCAGCGTTACATTTTAGAGTCGAAATTGTAAAATAAATGTTTTAAAGCTCTGTCAGTCGTTCTGTTATTCCTTCGACTATTACAAATTAATATGTCTTTATTTTCCTACAGAACTGGGTTCTGTGTCATCTGTTCCCTGCAAAGTTTAGATGCAGTGGTTAATCAGTCTTTGATTAACTTTTAGCTTTGCTTAAACAGATATTTCCAGGTGATGTCAGAACACTTCAATAGATTTAATAAATCTGTTATGTTTGTGATCGTATATGAATCTAGCCAAATGTGATTTAGGTTTAGTTAGAGAAGGCCCATCAAGTGATTATTTAAACAACTGCGTTTATTACTTTTGGATTTATGCTGATTTGAAAAATAAATAAATAAACTTGAGCACAAGTAGAGTTATAAAGGGAAAAACTATGACTTTTTTTTTTTTTTTTTTACTACTCAGTCTGCATTTTACAAAACAATACTAACATGAAAGGTTAAGACATGAAATTGTTGTGTGTATTATATTATAGACGTATTCTTGAGTTTTGTTCGTTTAAGCATCACGCTCTTTTCTCCCGCTGCCGTAAGCTAGCCAGCTAGGCTAGCGGGAAATGGCATTTACTTCGACAAGTGAATATTTTTTAAATCTATAAACCACTATAATGTGAAGTTTGCTTGTATTTTTACACTGGGTGGTTGATATTATGGAGTTTGCAACTTTATTTATGGTATTAAAAGCCACTTACTTGAGCTAGACAAGGCGAACGCGTGTTTCCTACAGGGCTGGCACGGACAGAAAGGAAGTTACGTCACAGATGCAAAGCGGAAACTCATTTTTTCTTCTTCTCTTTATGTATTTTAAACAAACTCGTGAGCCTTAACTAAGTCTTAACTATTGACTCTATATTCACTGTATATGTGAAATAACGTGTCAATGTATTACCTCAAAGTGTTGTTTGAGTAAAATAAAAAGAGCATTTTTAATAAATTGAAGTATTTAGATACTGTAAACGATAACTTATCGATTTCTTCCTGCAATGCAATACGTTTTCAACTACCACTGGCTTTTGGCCAACAAAACAAATGCAAGGAAATATGTATCCAAAATAGGACAAAAAAGTAGGCAACTTCACACAAGCGCTTGGTTGCGTAAAGTCAAGAAAATTGTCAAAGTTGAAAAAAAAATTTAACTGTGATATTTATTTTCTGATTTTTTGTTTTAATGAAATAATGTTACAAAGTTTTAAAACATTTTGATTAGTGGGCTAATTCCTGATAGATTTCTGCTGTTCAAGTGCACAACTTCCAAGATTGTCAACTGCTTTTCTGCAACTGCGCAGGTTATGTTGCCACAAAAAAAATTTTTTTAATAACACCAAAATATCAAGCCAATCATTTTTGCAACTACTAGTTAAGCATCTTCCCAGGAAAAAAAAATTTGATTTGATTTCAACAGTTTTATATCGTTAAAATGTTATGGAACAGTTGAGACAATCCATTATTTAAGGATTAAAAAATCTGAACATGTCAGCTGCTTCTAAAGAAAACTAAAAATCTTTTTAAGTGTAAAACTGTGGCAAGTACAAATTCTATCAAAATCTGAGCCCTGCATCTGGAAAATTAAGATTATTTTCAAAAGCATTTAGTTATGGAATCTATTGTTGTCAAGATTGTTAATATCCAGAAAATTACTTAACTATCTCCCTTTAGACAGGTGTACTATTTTACTTATTTGTACCGTGATGTCCCAGCGCATTTAAAGAACTACTGAAAATCTATAGTTTTTTTTTTTTTGGAAGAAAAACATAGTTAAGTGGTTAAGCCTTTCGTTAACATTTGAATGAATGTACCTTTAATTCCATCGCTTTATCTTCTTGTCAGGCACAGATTCTTTGACCTCCTTTAGCAGCGTTTTCACATTTTATATCATGAATGTATCCTTCACCACATTTAATATTAGTCTGACCCCTGACTTTGTCATTAATGCTTATCTTGCAGGTCTTCAGGAGGTGACAGAATACAAATTCTACAAAATAAAAGCTCTGATTAATTACATTTTTGCAAGAATTTTCAAGCAAGCAGCTTTGGTTTTGTGCATCTCTCACTTCTTAAAAAACAATGCCAATTGCTACGTTCTATTTGTCACAGGGAACACTTGAAGAATCTAAAAAGTCTTAAGTCTTAAATGCACATCATGTTCACTTTTGACTGAGCACTCATTAGTGTGATTGGTAACACCTGTCCAGACATGAACAGTGGATTAATAATAAAAAATACACATTTTTCAGTTTGTAAAATGGAAAGAAAAAAAAATGTTTACAGTTAAATTATATAATACTAAAAAAAAAAAGATAGACATTTGTGACTAAATACCCCTCTGTGTGAATCCCAAGTAATTAGGTGAAGTGCACTGACAAGAATGTTAGAGCCAGAGAAAAAAAGGAGAGTTAAATTGATAAAATATTAAAAATGTCTAAATTCTCTCCTTAAAAAAAATGTATTAATATTAGTTTTAGATTGAATTCTCAAGGTTATACCTCACTCTTTAAATTGCTGTGGTGTGCAAAATAAATAAAACCTGGATTAAATAATAATGAAGAAAATGTTTAACGGTTTCTTTCTCCAATCTCCACCGTTTAAAACAACCCTTAGAAATTACTGTTAATAAAAAATAAATAAATACACGTCAACACATTTTTCAAATTCACAACTATAAGCAAGATTTATTAAGCCTCTATTCAATAATTAGGATCTAGGTTACAATATTTTACATTCCACATCCATGAAACACAGTTAAGACAATAAGGAACAAAATTTAACACAATCTACAGGCAACATTTCAAACAAGCAAAGACTACAACATCTTGAAACATACATAAAAAATTGGACAAATCGTTCTTGGTCCAGTAAAGAAGTGGTTGTTTAGTTCATAGCTCAGAGAACTGATGGTATATAGTAATTCAGGTCGCATCTTCTAAACTGACATGGACCCGATATACACTATGTGGAAGTACCAATCAACCTGGTATTTGATTTTAGAAAGGAAAAAAAAAATACTTAGAAAAGTTGCAGAAAATATCAAAAGAAAACCCATTATAAAAAATATTCTATTGGCCATTTTGACATATAGACAAAGATCCAGGTAAAAAGCTGGAGTGCTTTCCAAATCAGGCTAGTAACATTCAGTGGAAACTGTAATTTCAGTATATTTATAAGTCTGGCAACATGTTTGTGTGAATTACTATACATATATGCATGGTAGGACTGGAAAAGCAGTGTAGTTTTGAATTAAACACAATAAAAAAGGGACATACTATACATTTAGACTCTTATGTACAGCTGATTTCCACTGCATTCAAAGTAATCTCAGCCAGTAGACTGAGCAAACTATTGTCACTTGTGATTCTAAAAGCCTCCAGACAACGACTACATTACAAGAGCGCTATTCTGAGAAGGGTATTTACATGAAAATGTAAAGATAAGGTGTTCTTACAGATCTGAACATGGTGGCCACAAAATGTCCTTTAAAGAGAGTTTAGTTGTGCTAAAACTATCAGTTTTTGTTAACAAAATTCAGAAGTTTTGCACAAATGCAGATTACATTGTAAATGACTTTGCATAGATCATCAATTTACACATTTTACATGCATTTTGCTTTAGAATTTGTCCCATAATGCCACAGTTTCACTTATTCTTATTTTTTTTACAAAGATAAGAGATTTGACAGAGCAAGCCCATGAGAAAGAAGTGGACTACGTGCTCCAGATTGTATTGGGATTCTCTCCTTATCGGAGTTCTAAACAATCCACTAAAATGAACACAATCCACAGATTTGACTGAAGAAAATTTCTGCTGATGCATCTGACATTCAAGGTATCAGCAGCCCCTGAGGTGTTCTTACACGCTGACTAAATAACACACTTAAAAATACAAATTCAGACACATAAATAAGCAACCAAACCTCAAAACTGTATTTTTCAACAACTTTCTGCTGATAAAAATGTTGGTACCTGATTACGTTCTTTTAAGATCATTGTTTAATGAGTTTTGCTGAAATGACAGACTAAACTAATTACAGTACCTTTAAATTTCAGACACCACTTTAATTCTGCCTACATAATTAACCATTAAGCATGAAATTCTGACTTTACATTGAATCCCACTTTTGTGAAAAATGAAGCATAGGTTCTAAAATTTAAAGCAGAAATAAAAGTTGCTCCAGCCATCTTTTCCTGTTTAATGGGGCCCCTAAAGGGACACTGAAGTAAAAAAAAAAAAATATATATATATATATATATATATATATATATATATATAAATTGAGGTTAAAAAACCAAACAATTCAAATAGTAAATAGTGTGCACTGGTTGGTAACCAGAATTTTTTTTAACTTCAATTTCTATCGGAAAAAAAAAAGTTTTTTTTTTTTTTTAACTTCAATTTTTCAATGTCCGTTCAGGCGCTCTGTACTTTTATACTTTTGTTCAACATGATTTATACCGTTAGGGTTTCGGTTATGCTGGTCAAAAACACATAAATCACAACAAAGAGAACACATCATTTAACACACATTTAAAATAAAAAACACAAAAACTGGAGTGAAAAATCAGTGTGAAGTGACACTAAATAATACAATTTTAGTTTAAATTAGACAGTAAAGAAAAAAAGCTTTTGTCTTTTTTAACTTGTATATTTTGTTATTACAGTATTTCCAAGTAAACCATAACTTGAAGACTTGCTTGATGAGCAAACGAGTGTTTGACAATTCACTACATTGTAACAGGATGCATAAACCAGCAAACACTTAAAAAGAAAAGATCAAATATCAGAGTGTAGTGATGTACCGACAGAGGCTTGAGCAAATCTGATTGTTGGGGAGTACTTAAGAAGAAGAAAAACAGTAATTATGTTTTTAATAAAATTCATAGTTTAGTGTTTGTCAAAATAAATAAAAAAAACAAAATAAAGAGAAAAAAAAATCAGTAAATATTTTGATCAGGAAGTTTAACATTATTGCTAAAATTTAGTAAAATGTGTGAGCTTTGAGCACAACATCAGAAAAGCACATTTTTTAATCAAATACATATATAGACATCTTGTGTTAGCACCCATGTTGTCCTTTATTTACTCAAATAATTTATTGATCTGATTATTAGAGTTACAAAAGAGAAAAAAATACACTGCTGTTCAGAAAACACACAAATGAGATACCAGAACCCCCCAAAAAACAAACAAAAAAACAGCAAACACATTATTTTCACATTACTAAACGTAGAATGCAATAAAAAAAAGTCTTCTGACATTTTATTTATCACAAAGTAGTGAGGGTTAACATTAGGCTTGACTGTGGACTACTTTTTGTATGAAAATAACATGTGGGGAATTATCAAAGTATGTTTTAGTATAGTATTCTAAACACCAGAAAAGAAACACAAAGTGTGAAGTACATTCCAGATGTACAATCCTTCAAAAGTTTACATACAGTCATCACTGTCCAGGATGAGAGTTTCATTTCCTGTGGGTTCCCTGAATCCAGCTGTTCCCTGTAATTTTGTTAAAGTCTAAAAAAATGTCTCAATGATAGTAAAATATCTTCAGCTAATAGTGACATTAATCTGTGCAGCCACCAGACTGAAAAACAAAGCAAAGCGAGTCAGAAAGATAAAAGGAAATAGGATTACAAATTAAGAGCGTCTCCCATCACCATGACTGAACGTGTGTACGGGTTTGGAACAAAGTGGAACCTGCTGGAGTGTAATCACCGTTTTTTTTGTTTTACCTTCTACACATCAAAGTACCACCACTCCCTCGATAAGTGTATGTAAACTTCTTCATGCAAATGTATGTCATGGCAAGGAAATCAGAGCCGAAACAGTGTTGAATGTCGACTCCATCACAGATTTTTGTCCTCGCTAAAATCCAAGCTGCAAATCTCTGTGGAGCTACGGGTTTAAATTTATGAGCTGCTATGACCTTATTCGATCACTTACAGTCACTCCCAAGCTTTTCATGGCAAAATGTGATGCTAAAAACAAGAGTTAAGCCCAGAAAGAAGAAGAAGAAAACCTCAAACCCTCGTTTCTTTTGTGCTGAAATGACTGCACTCTAATTTACTGAGAATCTGATCTATTTAATTAGCGTATTTAACCTTTTGCCTGCTCCTCTAAAGCCTTTTTTCTGGGCATTCCTCCTAAGTGACAATTAAAAAAAACTTGCTCTTTCTGAAACTGGTATATTAAATGGGTTTTACAAACCATCGAGACATGTTCATTTCAAATAAAAAGGATTTTTGAGATTTATAAATGTTAAGCACGAAGTAATTAATCACTCTGCGGATTTAGTCACCACTGCTTCACCTTAAACCATTAAAAGCAAACAAGATTAGCTGACACAGTACATAAGATAAATGTGTTTGCCCTGAGGCACTTGGTAGTGGCTGTGAAGGAACAAATTACCAACCTTAGCTGTAAAACGAGTCACATAATACATTTTTTTTCCCCCAAAAGTAATCAAAGTTGCATTCAAATGTTTTAAATTCAAAAATAATGCACATATTGTGACTCAAACGGACAATCGTTTTAGTGTTCATCTAGAGTTTTAGTGTCTGGTACAGTAACAGTGGCGATTTTATAGATATTTTAAAAAATGCTACAAAGGAGGTTAGAAGCAGAACTGGTGATGCATGTGCAAGTAGGAACTACAGCTGGGATCGTCCTTTTTGTGGGTTTGAGCATGGGCAAAAATATATGACAGATGGGCAGAAGGCTTGAGGAGCAGAAACACGGGAGGTGGGCATCCGCATGAAGAGGGGAGGAAAAAAAAATCCTACTGGGGATAGTTGTTCTGTTGCCGGCGCTTAGCTGACCTCATTTTCTCAAAGCGTGACTCCATTTCCTCCAGGACTTTGGGGGTGTACCTTACTACCAGCTTCACTGTGCCCTGAGCTGCTTTGAGGAGTTCCACTGCTTTCTCATGATGTTCACCTTCCACACTCTAGAGGAAAAAAATTCAACATACAAGTTTTTCAGGAAATTATATATATTTAAAAGACTCAAATACAGTATTTCGTGAAATCAGCTCATTATGTTTTATAAAAATGATCAACTTTGCAAAAACAATATTTTAAGGATTTTATAAAGAACAGAAGGTACGGTTTATTAAATGCCATTATCATAAAAAAACTAATATCTATGAAAGAAACATTTGGATCGTTTGTGACTGGGATTTAAGATAAAGTGCCACATTAAGCAGCGTACACAATATTCTGTACCGGTACTTTAACACAAGGCTAAAATTGTAGTTTTATAACTTTTTCCCCTCTAAAAACATTTTTTGCATTCTTTTTGCCTAAAATTGAGGGTAATTGCACCTATTCATAACATATTTCATCTTAATGTGCTTACGCTACTTCATTTTGAAAGTTAAAGTTATAGGCACAAAAAAGATGAATGATTACTTTCATTGAAATCTAGGTAAAAGACAAATGAGCACTTTTTACATGGTGCTAGATCAGTACTTTCAGAGGTGAAAAACAACTGCAAAATCATGAAATTATTAAATCAGAATGTAAACCCCCTCAAAAATGATAATGGTTTGGTAGCTAATATTCATTTTCTTATGAATCTTTATGAATATTTTCATTTTATTTGTACTTTTATTGTCTTTTTAACTATCTTGTTTCATGTTGCTGACCTTTTCATCTGTGGAAAAGGAGAAACTGTTCTCAATGGATTTTAATTTAGTTAAATAAAGGGAATAAAATGAATGATGACTAGATGACATTATGAACACAATAGCTAAAGGGGTGTATAGACCATTAAATAAGGTTCTTTGATAGTTTTAGGTTGTTCTCCAAGTCACTGTACATAAAAATACAGCTTTCTGGTGGTGACTGAATTATTCTGAAACTTAAAAGGTAAAACAACAGATGGATTTATTTTCTATGAACATACCACGCCATTAACAGAGAGCAGCTGGTCGCCTCTTTTGAGACCTCCATGTCGATCGGCGATGCCTCCTGGGATAATCCGGGAAATGTAAATTGGAGAATTTTGCTCCTTACCGCCCATTATATTAAAGCCCAGACCCTCCTCTGTCTTGGGCAGCTCCACCACACGTGGATGAGAGTGGCCTTCACTTGCTGCAAAAGCTGCCACTGTAGCCTACAAAAGGGAAAGTGTTTTTTAGCTCTCAAAACATATAACCAAGCATCCATGTGCTTATCCTTTAAAGAAAATAGAACATCCATCCATCCATCCATCCATCTTCTTGACCGCTGCTTCCCTTTCGGGGTCGCGGGGGTGCCGGAGCCTATCCCGGCTACTGAAGGGCGAAGGCGGGGTACACCCTGGACAGGTCGCCAGTCTGTCGCAGGGCCGCAATCACTCTCACATTCACTCTCACATCCACACCTAGGGGCAATTTAGAGTCACCAATTAACCTATGAGGCATGTCTTTGGATGGTGGGAGGAAGCCGGAGTCCCCGGTGAAAACCCACGCATGCACGGGGAGAACATGCAAACTCCACACAGAAAGGTCCCAGCCGGGATTCGAACCGGGGCCTTCTCGCTGTGAGGCGAGAGCGCTAACCACTTGCGCCACCGTGCAGCCCGAAAATAGAACATTGTGAATCTAAATAAAAGAAAACGGGAATTAACAGTCAAGTTTACCTTAGCTGTGGCGTTGGCTCTGACCTCAGGACTGCTGTTGATGTCCACAGTTTCATACACATGCTCGTAAACCTAAGCATACATTATACACACAAAATGATCAAAAACCTTGATAACGAAGGTGAAAAAAAGACCTCAAAGACAAGTAATGGAAGTGTCTTACTTCTCTGACGGCATTACAGAATTCACTTTGTAAGACCCTTTGCAGAGCCTGCAGCTTCTGAGGAGGAACTTCTCCTGTCCTTTGGAGCTTATCCAAAAGTTCAATGGCCCGGTTGATATCTGCAAGGAGCAACATGTACAGTGCCATCAAAGATTTACTATCACCACAAAAGTTTTGAATTCTCCTAACGTTGTCCTAATCAACAACTCTATAATCAGCTACAATCTTCCTCAGTTGAAATCTGTGAAGAAGTTTACATTTTTACAAAAGTCACTGCTCAAACAGATAAATAAATAAATAGAAAGAAAGAAGAAATGAAAAGGAAAAAATATATACTTTTAATTTACATTTAAATTTGGTGTCTCAATCAAACAGAAGTCCAAATCACCTGTACCTCATTTACCGTTTTAGACTGATACCTCTTGTTAGAGTTTAGCTCTTGAAAAGAAAAATAATGCTTAAATTTTGACTCACAAATAATATGGAACTGAAAATAGGTTATAAAGAGTTTATTGGAAACAAATACATGCATAAAGCTAGAAATTATTATTAAAGCATAACTAAAACATATACACAATATAAACTGTTAATTACCTACATTTACTTATATTAACCAGCTAATTAACAAGTGTGTGGTTTTTAATTACTAATCATTGTTTTAAAATGAGTATTTTTCATTTAACGACGTTATAAACAACGAAGTGATTTCGAGACATTAGCTGTACAAAAATCTGTTGGACGCATTCAAACCAAATGTAACAATTTGTCCAACTCGATCACAAGGAAAACTCGAAAAGTCACAGGTATAAAACTAGCCTTTTTGATAAGCTAAAACTAAAAAAGAAAATACAATAAACAACACTATGCTAAAGTGACAGCGCTGGCCAATCATTATCTGCTGTTAGCTAAAATGAAACCCACAAATTAACGATTGAAGTAATAGTTACTTTAACTCGACGGCATACAACTCCACGGTTCAATACTTGTGGTTAAAAAGATACTAGAAACAAGACGGTATCCAAATAATACACGAAAACTAGCCCTTTGTTTTATATAAGCAATGCTATGTAAGCTAGGTGTGCCCATCTCGTTTCAAAACAAATAAAGCCAGTTAGCTAATTAACGTTACCCCTTTCCAGTCGCACAGGTTCCCCGAGTGATGCCATTCTCGAAGCGGTAAGTTATCGTACCTTCAGTCGACACCGCGCTAAAAGAGAGTTAAGATAACTAAAACTGGTAATCCTGACCCACGTTTCCTGCGCTTAACTGAGACGATAAATCAGATTAGCCAGGTTAGCTAGGCTAGGCTAGCTGCCAGTGCCACGATGCGTTGAAGGAACCTCGTAAAGTAGAGTGAGCACAGTCTAACGGATATAAATCACGGTCTTGTAAAACGGAAAAAAATAAAAATAGGTTATAGTTTGAGTATTTTGTTATTAAGTATGATACTTAATTCCACTGACCATTTAAATTGCAGATAACGTTTAATATACAGACAGACGTACCGGGTAACCCATGCCCTGAAGCAATTTGGTTTATTTTCTCCTTGTTTTAAAGTTACTTCCTTCCTACAAGGATGATCAATTGCTGCAAATTAATTTTATTACAATAAAATATGTGCAGAACAAACTGTGAATCTGAATGAATTTAGTGTTTTTTAGGGTGATGTCCATATACACAGCAAAGCTTGGTGGATGTAACCCATCGGGGGCCCGTTTCAAGAAGCAGGTTTTGTTGGAACTCTGAGTTCGTGAACTCCAAATTCGGCAAAACTCTGAGTTTTCGGTTCCAGAAAGAGGGATAACTCAAACCCGGGAAAGTGGGTGAAACCAAGCCCGTTCCAAGAAGCGGGTTAGGATGAACTCAGAATCAATCACTATGGTAACTGAGTCTGTGAACGAAACCTGGTCGGTAGCAGGTTTTCTTCAGGAAACTTAGAGTTCTCTGAGGTCTCCGCCCCTTTTTAAAGTGAAAGATGATCAAATATGAGTTCCTCATGAACATTTAGAGAACATTCACATTAGAGACGTCACGTTTTCACCACTCAGAAACCAAAATGACATGTTCATTCATAGAGGATCATGTAGAGAGGAGGCTGATTAATCCAGAGGAAATGTTATTTACGTCGGTAGAGGATTTGGAGGACACGAGTCGACTGACTGCAGTTTCCCAATTCATCTTTATTTCAGCGATATTATAATTAGTGAGTTTTTCCAGGGCCTCGCTATTAAAAAATGCAGTTTTCTTTTCCTTATTTTAAACCCTTAACAATAGGAATTAAGGAATGTCTAACACCGGAGAAGGATGTGTAGTTATCCACCGTCCGATATTTCCGTCACACATTAGCTCAATTGACAGCAACGCTGCCTCCCACTGCATAGGTAGCGAGTTCGACTCCCGGCTACGGAAAGTTCATTTTACTTTTAAAAAAATTCGGCGAATATTTTTTAAGTCTTGAGAATTAAAATTAAATAAATACTTTTTTAACATATGCCAGGCAGCTACAGTTTCTTTTTAGCGTGCAGTGATATCTGTGTGTGTAGGGGGGGGGTTACGATCACGGAGATTACTTATTAGATTGGTAACAGATCAAAAACCACTCCTTACTCAACAAGAGACAAAATAACCTTCCTGACATTATTTATTCATTATTAGAAATGATTCAAATAACTGCAGATATTTTCTCTCTGTTCTACCGCTGCAGCTGTGTTGCTTTTCTTGATGAAAATGTTCTCCTATAGTCGCATATTCTTGAAGGAACTTATCAATTTCCCTCGCCGGAAGTACGTAACTCAGCTGTTTGCTCCCGTTGCCATGGTGAATCATGCTGTCTTTGCTCCATTGATCAGGGCTTTTTATGGTCGCGACGCTCACACCTGATTCTGGTTCTGACAACTTCAAGTTGATTGAATCAAACATTTTCAGCTGTTCTGGAACCGAAAACCCTGAGTTTGGGAATTTAGAGTCCAGTGACTCTAAGTTCAGGTTCGAACTCTAAATTTGTTGAACCTGCTTCTTGAAACGGGCCCCGGATGCCCTGAGTAGAAGACACCGGCCAAGTAAAATTCTGTGATCCGATGCCCCTCTACTGCCCCCCACCGGTAAACTCCAGCACTGCTTCCATACTTTATACATTAATCAGCTGTAAAATGCTGTTTATCTGGAATTTATTGGCTGGAGCCTGGAATCATTCAGTTTTTATCTTAACCCAGCTGGTGCAGTACTAGCAAGTTTCATCCTCTTAATTTTCCTTAAATTCTTGGCTCTATTACCTACACAACTTTACAATAAAATAATTCAAAATGTCTGATCATAGAAAACAGACCCCCC
>NC_050514.1:15263047-15274263 GCF_002922805.2 Oryzias melastigma
CCCCGGTTTATGCAAACCCGGGCTTGAACTTGACTTGATAAAGCACGATTTCCTCCCTGTCTTTATGGTGCGTAATTAATAAATGTCAGTTTCCGCTTGCTGGTACATTGTTAGACAAAAAAAGCCCAAGGCACCTACTGAGAACAAATGAAGAACTCTGACTACCTTACCAATAAAGAATCCAAAAACTGTTGCTTCTTGTCCTTGAGGATGTGTTTCTGCATGAGCAGGACAAATGTTTTCCATCTCCATCTCAGAGTGGAATTCCTTCATGGAGCACGGCTTCTTCTTTTCTTCAGAATCATCACTTGAGTTGCACAGTTTTCTTTGGACCTGACCAAAAACTCTGCTTTTTGTTACGAAGAACTTTGCATTTTTCTCCATTGGATAGCATTCTCCATATTATAATAGTGTGCCCCTTCATTCATCAAATGCCTGACTTACCTCCAGGTGCTTGAGGGAGAAGTAAAATGAAGTACTTGAGGATAAATTCTGATTTTGATTCTTTCTATTTTTATGAACTTAATGTATTTAATGAATTGGCGATCAGTGTGATTTAGTTTATCCACTGTGACCTCAAACTATGATGTCTACACTTGGTAAACGGGGTTTTCTCATCTGCTGGAGGGAAAAAACTGACAGAGCGGCTGCACACCTTTAAGTGAGATGCCAAGAATCACTTTTGTGCTGGATCACAGTGAGTGGTTTTGTCAAAATTTGTTTGATGATCCTCCTAGTTTAAAAATAGGATTAGCTTGTAGACATCGCAAAATGCCAGCTGTATATCTTTAATGTACACAAAAATATGGGTGGCAGAATCCATCACTGTCAATCTGAGGCATGCCTATTGTGTACTCAGGCCTACTGGAACTAGTCTCCACTTGAACGTGTAGGCACGTTTGTTGTGATCTGGAGTTCACGCAATTGTAAAGTATCTCATGCGCAGCTGAAGGGCTAATTAAGTAAATCTCGGAGCACCTGAGTCAAGACAAAAAAAAAAGCAAAAGCGGAGATCAAAGCGCTGATGCTGTCTTCTACTTGTGTGCTAATGGGAAAGTTTTTTAGGAAAACCACGTGTTATCTTACTGCACATTCCTGCCTAAAGCCAACAGCAAAATCTTTCCTACCCACAATTGTGTTCACTTTCTCCGTGTGTTTGCTCTCAGCCTGAAAAGAAGCAATGAGATTTTTTTTTTCGTATACATCAAAATAATGGCGGCTTGTGGGCGTGCATGTGTGCATTGCGTGCTTGCTCTGCTTTTCAATTGCTAAGTTAGCCTATGCGGGCGGAAATCCTGGAAATGTACTGTTAAAACTTTAGCAACATTGATTTTGGTTTTCAGTTGCCTATAGTCATTTTTATTTCTTGAAATATTTCAGTTTAATATTGCAAACAACTTCACAACATACAAAATGAATAATATTAACCCAGAAACATGTCAAATATATATGTATATATATATGTATATATATATATATATATATATATATATATATATATATGCTTTTTTTAAATATATATTTTCCTCTTGTGGAGATAAAAAAATAAACAGCAAAGCTTTGACAACAGCACCTTGACATAGTATGTAATTCCAACATTACCTTGAGAAGTTTAGAACAGTAAACAGATAAATTACTCGAGAGGAAACTGTTTTCTGCTGAATATGTAAACTGAATTCTTCTTTTTTTTATTCTTTTTTTGGTCAGCATCATATCCTTTTTTTTAGTGGATATTTCTCAATTCACAATTGAAGCAGCATGCAAGCTTTTGAAGATGGAACTGTCCTCTCTCATTCCTTCATTCCTTGCCCTTGTTTTTTAATCTTATCCCTTCATTTTCTAATTCTTGGCAATGTAAACAAATCACAATGTCTTGAGTCAAGTGATATAGTAATTTAAACTGGGCGCAAAAAGACTCATCAGATTTTTTTTAATTGTTTACAAGGTCATGAATATGTTCAATAAATAGACTGTAGTATCACTTTACTGTATAAACCATCTTTTTTTACATGCAGTTCATAAAATTTTTCACGGAATAATTTACCCTGTTATGTATATATACAAATAGATATTTTCTCTTTATTCTCTTTTTTAAACTCTGCAATAAAATCTATACATTTTATACACTATCTCCCTCTTTTAATGGTCAATGTGCATACACAGGAAGTGTCTATCCTTATAAACCGCCAACCAATCTTCCGTTTGCTATCCATGGTGAGTGCTCGCACGTAGGACTGGGTTGTCCTGCATTGGGAGTTATAATGCCGCTTGTCTATTCCTCTGCAGCCCTCCTTTGTGTACCCCATGGGGTTGCATTTGGTCTCATAAAAGTATTGCTTCAGTTGGCCGTTGGGGACAGGGACCTTTTCCATGACGGTAACCGTCTGCCCAGACATGTCTATTGCCGTCTTTTTATCCACAGCCGTCACCCACTGGCTAATACTGTCACACACACTGAGCTCTCCCCGCCGCGATGGATCGGAGTGCCGCCGCACCCTCATGGACATGTTAGCGGCATCCAAATAGTTTTTGTATTCCTCCAGGAGAAAGAGCAACGGCGGCTCCAAAGGCACTTGGTTGCTGATCATCACCCGCGAATTGTACAGGTCGACATCCTTGGTCTCTGTGGCGACCACAGGTGACGGGCCCCCGCCTGCCTGGCTCTTATCCGCCCCCTGTCCCAGCTGCGCCGCCTCTCCCTCCACCTCCAGCAGCTCTTCTATCACTTGCTCAAATGTGTCTGTGAGTGAGGGGAGTTCCCCGCGCTGGCCCGGCCCGCCGCCGCTCTGCGGAGTCCCGTGGCCTCGAACGGCCGTCGCAGCGGCGCCCAGGTAGCCTTCCGTCCGATGGCCCCGCATGCCCGGGGCATCTCTCAGGGGCGCAGCTCTCATGCAACTGAAGTATGAAATAACCATAGTAAGGAACAGGATGGTCATCACTCTTCTAACCTGGTGGAACTGCAAGATGAAGAGAGAGACAAACAGAAGGGGAAGAGTCGGTCAGTTCAAGAGCATTTTCAACAAAGCCAGCTCCTCTCCACTTCTTCACACCCACAGCTCCTGCTTTCTTGTTCACTCTCTGAGTGCACGCCAAAAAGAAAGCCTGAAGCTTTGCAGTAATCAAAACAAGCTTTTATTGAAATCATACTGGCACTGTGTCGTCAGTGTTTTCAGCTTGTTTGCAAACTGGACTCTGTGCGAGGTCTGGCTTTGATTTCTATTTGTTGGCAGCAGCAGAGAGCTGAGCATTAGAGAGGCTGCTTTTTACCAAAGATAATATTACACAAATTGATGCTGAAAGCGCCGTACACTTATATTATTCATGAACTGCTGAGTAAACTCTAGAGTGTGCAGGTATGTGCTGCCATGAAGCTGCTAACCGGCTTTGAAAAAAGCCTTTAAATTCAGCACATAAGTAGTGGTTTCCGGTTATTAGACGTCATCTGGTTGTTACATTAATTGTTTTTACACCAGATTAAAACCACAACTGACAGATGGATGTATTTAGAGCACCCACCACGTCAGGGTCAACTGTGAAACGACAAAACAGATGGGCTTGTAATCGTTTGAAAGCCCCGCAAGCAAAATCCCCAACCATCAACAGCTCAGGAACCTCCACCCGTGTGCAGCACCTCCACAGCCTGCCTGATGTGTTTGTGTCAGCTCCGGCAAACACTGGAGCTGTGGTTTTTATTTATTTAAGCGGTAAACTGGTCAGTGCTGCAAGACAGGTCTGACACCAAAACCCAGTGTTTGTGAATGGGTTTGTTTTATGAGGGACACTGTTTGGTTTTTGGCAGGTGGACGCTGAAAGCACCGCAGAAGGAATGAGCAGGATGTCATGAGGAACCTGTGTGACAGAGAGATGTGTCATCCTGCCGGTGCTGTACCAACCAAGAGGCTCTGGAGAGCAGAGCAGCTTACAAGATAAGCAAAAGAAAAAAAATCCAAAGGGAGCCATATGTTGCAGAAATGCCGAACATTTATCCTAAATCAATGAATTGACTGAGCACATGCTCATCCCTTACCTCTCAGGAGCTCTAAGATTCACAGCAAATCAATGAATTGGTGAACATCCAACAGCTAAAGGCATCATAGAGGCAAACACACACACACACACTTACAAAAAAAAAAAAAAAAATCTAGATCTTGCTCATTTAAAAATAGCCTGGCCGTGGCTTTGACTGCACTCCGCATGTCCCAAGCTGACGCAGGAAAACACGGCAAGCAAACACGCTCCTGCCTTCGCTCAGGATGGACACGAGAAACCTTTACGACGGGGAGGAGCAAAACCCCACCTTAAAAGCATTTGTTTCATTCTTAATTGGTATCTGGGGCTGTGGCTGCAATTAACCGACACCACGGTGAGTGCCATAGAGATATCTCGTCTATAAATAGACGTGCTGGGAGTCTCACAGTCTCTATTCAGAATATCACATCCTTCTTCTTAATGAGCCACTCATCCCCCGAGCTCTGTGACGCGCTCCTCCGGAGTGTGTGTTGCATGGGGAGGGGCTGGCTCATATGTGTGTTAACTTGAGGAGGGGGGGTGTTCTTTTTTATTTTTTTTGCCTCCTCTCATCCAACTAATACACCGATTCAGGAAAAATTCAAGAATGAAGCCCTCATCTCTGAAGGTTGTTCCAAATCCAGGTTATGATGAAACACATTCACAAGAATGTGAGGCTTCCCAGCATGGAAACGCATGTAGGTTTACGGGATTGAGGCCAGTCGTGAGCTATATGTGTAGGAAGCATTTAGGCTGATATAATTATTATCAGCATCGAGCTCAAATGGTTCCACTTCCACAAGAGGGAAATGACGGCAGAGGCCTGATTACTGTTAGGCGTCAAACTTCATGCTGGAAATGGTGCAGACGAAGAGTGCTGCATCTTCTGTAACAGACCACAGGGGTAATATTGCAGTAGCAGGGGGTGGGGAGAGTGCCAGCGTCATTTCGCAGCATAACAACCTCCGATGACGTCTCTTCCAGGTCTCCATAGGGGAGAGGATGGAGAAGGCGAGGGAGGGAGGGGAGGTTGCTGAGGGGGGTAATGCCACTCAACAGTGCGCAATTGCATGCCATTCCCCTGGGTATCCTCACACCGGGAACAACAGATGATTTTATTTCTATCTCTGTGATTTCCTGTTTCCATCAGGACAATCAATATGGCTTATGCTCTCAATCAACATCCTGTTAAAATGCGATAAAGCCAATGAATCATTTAATTGCTGTGGGACCGGCAGAGAATCTCTGGCTTATATCTACACCCAGGCTAAATGTGACAAATGTTTGGTTTGCTCCTGTTTCATCCATCCAGTGCGGGGAAGGTTTTCACGGGAGCCAATAAAGAGATGGGTTTGTCTGTTTACATAATGAGCATGAATATTTTATCAGGAAAGAGGAGTAAAATCTGCTTGCTGGTGCTCCTAGATTAGTTATGTGAGATCTTGGTGAGAAAAAAAAAATGGGTCCAGGTGTACCCCAGGGTACTGTATTGGGATCCCTTAAGTTCTGAGACGCTGTTTTAAGGGTTTGGAGGAATTAAAGATCCAGTAAAAGCCCTTCCCCCCCAAGTTTTTCCTAAAAATACAGTATGAATACAGGAACAGTAAATTCTGTCCACTTTGGCATCTATAGACAACCACCTGCTTCCTCGCTGAGAGAACACAGATGTGTGACGAGGTAAAGTAACTCCCTCTCACATTTATTCTTTTGTGCTCCATAGGGATTAAAGTGATAAATGCCTCCTCTGACAGTTACTGAAAAGTTTCTCCAAAGCATGAATGAACTAGCAAGGCCAGTGTTCATACACAATGTGTAGAGTTCCCCTGCATGTCTCGACACTTTTTGACTTTAGTGTGAGCGAGATTATCTTGCCACAAAGGAGTATGAACACAATGCTAACAGCATGAGATGAAAGAATGAAGTGTGCCCACATGTATTTGAATAGAAACACATGTGCAACATGGACTCTCTGCCGCAACAACTTCTCCGTTCTAGGTATCTTTCTTTGATTTTTCTAAAAGCGAGGATGCCAGAACTGTTTACCCAGCAGCAAGTTTTGTCATGCTCAATACGACAAGCCCCGAAGCCTAAACGCTCGCTTTTGGAGGGGCAAAAGAAGCAAATGTTATTAAAAAAAATACTATGCATTGACATCACCTTATTCTGCCACAATGCTGCACTTTGAAAGGCCCTTTAGGCTCAATTGAGCTGTCTGCAATAATGGCTGACATATGTGAACGTTTGCTTCCTCCTGATCTGTTTTCAATCTTCAGAGCACGTTTAGTAATAGATGAGCATCTCTATAAATTATACCTTGGCCTCCAGAACAACCCCTGGTTCCTGCCATGGAGAACCCAGCATTCAAATACCCGCTGAGTGATTAATGCTACCCAAATGAGCGGCTCGGCTCCTGCCTTCTCTGTGCAGCAGTAGTGTGCGATCCCAGTGAAAAGACACGATCTGTCCAGTTTGTGTTAAGGCAGAACCCAACATCAGAGTGGAAGCTTTAGGGAGTCATCTAAAGAGGTTCCAAACCTTGAAAGTAAAGTAAAGAGATGCAGACCTGCAGTTTCAAACTGGCAACTCCCCAAAGTGAACACTAGGTGGTGTCTGAGACCGTGAAATAATCCATGTTTTCCTTCAACTCCATGTCTCTACCAGATAGATAGATACATAGATAGATAGATAAAGAGATAGAGAGATAGATTTTGTTGTGCGTAAAGTAGATTTTGTTGTGCGTAAAGTTGATTTTGTCGTGCGTAAAGCGGAACTTGGTGCAGTTATGTTAAAGGGGTTAAGCTCTCTTCTTTCCATAAATTCTCTTTTTTGTCACAACTTTGTGACTTTTTTTGCCACTTTCTTTACTCAGTGTGTTTACTGTAGAGTCAAAACCCCAGATAGGTCACAGCAGTCGGATTTTTTCTGTCCCATAAAGTTCAAATATGTCCATCAAAGTGTTTGTCATTGAGTCTGAAACAAAGATGTAAAACTTTAAGAGGACCGCGGTGTGGGTGAGTGCCTTATGGAAACCCTTTCCATCGGCTGATTTTTCAGAAATTAAGTTCAAACTTGATTAAAATGACCCAAAACAACACTTTTTAAAAATAATTTCTTTCCTTTTTTTGGTCCCATCCCTTCATGAGATTATATCTCCCGAGCTTGTGCTCCCCACTGGAAACCCAATCAACATAATAACAGCGTTTTTTATTAATGAACGGGGGGATAAAGTTACACAGATCCCCTGTCGGGCTGCGGCGCTGTCGGTGCGCAGGAGATCTGGACTTGATCGAGCCACTTTTAGACCCACACAAACACACATACACACACACACTTCATCTGTTTTTGCCCCCAAAACCCTCAAACAGCAGCAAAGTTGTCGAAAACGAGCAGACACATACCTTTTACTGCCCAGTCGTTAAAACAGACCATTCAAGAGGACAGTGGAGTCATCTGGGATGTTTTGGACAACTCCCCGAGTAAAATTAGACTTTAGCGGTATTTCTCCTCTCCCTGCAACTCTCTCGGTAAAGCTTCGGGATATATCTCTTCAGCTTTGGAGCAAATAGATTAAATTATTGATGGTGGAAATTGCATGGCTGGAGTAATGCATTCCCATGGCTGCGCGTTTCCTTTGAAGATCGTCTCAAACCGAAGTTGTCGCAAGCAAAAACGCAGCAGCAGCAGCAGCACCGCGGGATGGGAGACCTCTGGAGTCGAAATGAGGATCCTCTTTGCAACTACAGTAACTTTACTACACAATGACGCGGCAACATGTGACCTGCCGCCGGCTGACTGGTCGCAACCGAACTAACAGCCCCGAGGCGAAACTATTAATGCGCTTTTAAGGTGCATTACTCCCCTTTGTTTGGTCCGCATCTACAAACGCAGAATAAACGATTGAAACCTCTCCTCTTCCGTATTTTCTGCTCCAGCCTCCACAGTAGGCTTTTCCACCCCTCTCTTTTTTTCTTTTTTGAGGCTTTTGCGTAACAAGCGCGTCTCCACCAAGTCGTGATAACACCGCGTGCCATTTAAAGATGCCCTATTTATGTAAAATTAGATGTTCGGGGTATTTCAGAAATAAGTATTTATTTTAGATGGGGAGATTAGATGTGAGATAAACATGGATTCGGTCTTCCCACTTCTCTTGAGTCTTTAAACTCCCCGATGCGTCATTTTTCCCCTCAGTTTTGATGCAATATTTGCGGGTTTTTTTCCTGCAGGTGCATATCTTCCTTGCAAATGCTTCTGCAGTGCAGGGATGTTGCCATCACCAACAGCTGATCGTAGCATGGGGAACTTCCGACTGTCCTCTTTGGTCCCCTCCCCTCACATCATCGAGAACAAACTGGGATTAATTCATCTCTTTTATGAATCTGGGTTCAAATAAAGAGCTCTCAATCGTTCTATTGGTAATGGATGTTGGGAAAGTCTACCTCTGATGAATACAAGAGCGAGCATAATGGAGGAACAGCAGCTCATTATCCTTGCGTCTTGGCACGGATCCAGTGCAAAGATTTATTGTGATGCGTTAGTTATATTGCCATCATGGCTCTTCCCTGCGTGCTTGTTTGGCGTGCAGCAGTATAAGAGTGGATGCTCACACCTGCTTAATGAGTCACTCCCACCTCCAACACACCCGGGGATGTGCCAAGATAGATATAGCCCTCCCTGAAGGCTCACAGGAGGCGAGGGCAAACTCTGGATGACAAAAAGTTGCATCAGCAATCACTGAGCGACATGACTCCAAAGAGAATAAGAAGGAAAAATGCGCTCTGCTCAGGAGGGGCTGTTCCAAACAAGTAATTCATAAATAAATCTCATTAGGAGAGCCAAAAAACCAACATCATGGTCCCCAATCCTTTCTGCAAATGCAGCTCAATTAGGGGCAGATGCGTCAAGACAAGTGATCCAGCCTGAAACTGGAGCTGACATTGTGAAATATGTTAAATTTATCCTCATCTTGGAGGACCAACCTCTCCTGAGGTGAATTTTGAAGGCAACTTCTCGTTTCCCGACCTTGTTTGCGCCACAACCGGGCAGAGAGAACCTTCAGCGCCAAACACCTCCACCTGGCGCGCCAAACTGCGCCTCGTCGCGCGCGCGCGAGTGGAGAAGCATGCGTAACACGGCCGAAATGACATTTTGTGAAATGTCATTTTGACTTGCGGATAAAGAGAGACGAGGATGGGTATTTTTTTTTTTTTTTTTATCAAAGTGGAATTGCATTCCTGCTCAAGGAGCAAACAGCCAAGGAAACGCGTTGTTTGAGGCTGGGATGACGTCAAAGAAGTAGAGAGGAGAGCGGAGACAAGTCTGGGAGCGCAGGACTTAATGTCATCCCTCCTGTGATGACAATAACCTTTAATGTAATCATGAGACAGCCACGGCACACTGGTCTGATAAGTCTGGTTTATACAGGCCTCCATCCACACCCTTATGCAGCTGATACATCACTTCTGTGGTGGCGAGGACTGCAAATCACTCCAGCGAGACGCATGGTCCCTGTCTGTCTGTCTGTCTGTCTGTCTCTCCTTCCTCCCCATCAATTTGCTGAATGAACACACACGGAGATTTGCCTGGAAACAGTCAATTCTGCAACGTGCTGTTTTTCAAGAGCTTCAAAGTACAATAAATGAGCTTGAAGAGAACCAAATGTTACATTCCCCACCTCCCCTTTTCCTCAGTTTTAAGTTAAAAACAGATGCCATTCACTTTTTTTAGTGCGTTCGAGACCAAGGAGGTAAACAACCGCGCGTTATTGTTTCCAGAAGTTGCTGCTTTGCGCACGGATTATGCCACACACTCCGTTGTCCCGCATGCGACCGTGTATATTAATAACTCGTTGTGGGCTTCCTTGATGCAAAAGCACAATCACGCCACGGAGTGACGAAGAGCTGATAATTAAAGGCTCGGAATGGGCTTGAAAGCGTCGCATCCTGCCAGAACTTGTTGAAACAAGCTTGTTAATTGGATGAAGGGTGTCGGTGATGAAGATGATGGCGTGGTGACTAAAGCAGTGGCAGCAGCGACCGCGGCGGAGGGCGAGGTAGCCTTCCAAACTGATGAAGATGATTAATTTCCCTTTCCCCCCTCTCTTCCTTCACCACCACCACCACCAAACACGTCGTGATGTTCGCTTTGCTGCGCGCAGAGATTTCCACCAAAAACAACCAATAGTTCTTTCACACGTATTATTATAATGAAAAAAACCTTCGCCTTAAAGAAAACGGCAGCATTTATGAATGAAAAGGTTCTGGATGAGCGCGGTACGACTTTTCCCAGAACGGAAGCATCACACACCCCCTTAAAAATGAGATTTTCCGACCAATTTCAACCACCAGAATCAATGAGTGAATGTCAAACGGAATAAAAACGACGCACAAAAAATGACAATCATTGTGTGAATAAAAAAAATGCAAGAAAAATTATAAATGACATAATAAACACGGATGATTATCGTTTTATTTTTGCGCCCTAAACATTTATTTTCCGTTCAATTAAAAAGGCCTACCGACAAAAGGCTGTTTTATTGTGCAGTGAAACCTACCATCAGGTTTGTTATTGACGCCCACCTCAACTCTGCAGAGCTGGGAGAGGGAGGCAGAAAGAGACAGGCACGGAGAGAGAGAGGGGAGATTCTCGGTAAAGATAACACACGCGGAGACGCACGCACTCAGGGGCGCGCGCGCCAGAGCGCACGCCCGCACACAGGCGCACGCAGCCCCATTTATGGACTGATCCGCTGACGTACATTGCAGAAAAGTGCTATAAAAAAACCTTCATACATACAAAGTGTGTCGTGCCACCCCACAGACCCCTCCTAACCCGCCTCCGCTCATCCCTCCTCCTCCACCCAACACGCCCACGCCCACACCATAATCCCATGTCTCAGTAGGAGAAAAAAAATATTAAAAATACTGCTACATGGCCAGAAAATAGCTATTCTGCTGATAAAAATGTTTGATTTAAATAAATCCAAACACGGATGATGCAAGAAAAATGGATGAAAGGCCAAGGATTTATTTTAAAAATATGTGTTTCATATTTTTAAATGAAAACCTTGTATTCATTCGTTGGATTAATTATCTTATAATTCATAAAAAAATTTCATTGAAATGGCGCAAAAAAATGTAGCGATTCTGCGGGCGACGCAGCCGTCATTAAAAGATCATTTTATGAATGTCGGGCAGCCTCATCAGCTGCGG
>NC_050514.1:15275147-15306734 GCF_002922805.2 Oryzias melastigma
ATAGATAGATAGATAGATAGATAGATAGATAGATAGATAGATAGATAGATAGATAGATAGATAGATAGATAGATAGATGGATGGATGACGGATGGATGGATGTAAATTTGCATGCATCTGCATCCCTCTCCATTTGCTGAAAGTATCACTGCAGCGTCCTTAAGTCCCACATTGGTGGCATGATTAGGCACAACGCAACGATTACGCAAATTCTAATGCAGCAGGCGGTGTTCGGAAACTCCACAAACGCGTCCAAACGCTCTCCCTTTCTCCCCGAGAAAAACGCATCCACGTTCCCAACGAGCGATACAAACGCCTTGTGGGTTTTTTTCTTCTTCCCCCTCTCCCTCTCCCTCTTCTCTTGTCCGTTAAATGTCCACTCTTCATTTGCATGAAAAAAAATAGTATTTCAAAGGTTTATCTGTCACCTGGATCGGGTCTAAATTTCGGAGTTATTTCGCTTCCCAGTTACAACGAAGTGTCCAAAAAAGCGCGTAAAGGCGAAGGAATGAAAGAGGACTGACAGCAAAACAATGAATTGTGCTCTTACCTTTATAAGGGGGCTGACAACCACTATGTGCGTGGTTAGATCTCCGCGACCAAGACTTGCATGTCCCAAAGTTTAACGCAGTGTGGGGGGGCTTATAGGTACTGAGAATGTGGTGTGCGAAAGACCAGACGCCCTAACATTTCAACTTTCTCTGCGCTTTTCAGAAAAAGGGGGATTTCAAAAAAAAAATAGCCACGAGTTATTTTTCAGCGCCTTTTTTTCTTTCTTCGCCTCCTCTCCTTTTTCTGCGTCTTTTTCTGTCACCTCTCTAAAATCCCGTTTGATTTCCTGTTTAAAGAGCAAGGCTCTGTCACAATAAGCTTACCAAAAGTTGGAAAAACAATCCCAGGTTTTGGCAAAAGGGGGGGCTGGGAAAAGAGAGAGAGAGTTGGCGTCCACACGGCGTTTTAGTCCATGCACGACTCCTGTGCCTCTGTCCAACGTGCTGAAAGCATAACACAGCCAGGGTGAACTATGAGGGGCCAACACAATGTCTCTACTTTTTTTTTTTTTAACTGCTTCCCACTGTCACGTGTGTTTCCCACCCCGTGCCAAAGCAGTCCTGTTAATATTTGATCAAATATTGGTCGGACATTTCCTTCCAGATAACATGACAAACGCCGGTTCACTCCAGTGCACGTTCGCCCTGGAAGGCAGCAGATTCAAACTGATGCCACTCCGCACCGTTCTCCCTCCGAGCTGTCATGCTTTCTTTAAGTGTCACAGGTAATTGGCACATGTTGCTTATTTTTAAAAAACGTGCTTAAGCCAAAAAAAGAAAAAAAAAAATCATCATACATACATGCATAAAACATGCGAGCCACACATTGCGCGCAGACATAATGTAACATTTCCTTACCCCTCTCACTGAAACGACATATCCTGAGCAGAGAAATGCCTCACAATCTTTTCTTTAATTATTTTCCCCCCTCTCACACAAGCTTTGTCAACACCAGCCTCAGCAGACGCGGCTCTCGAGTTTGTCAAGTAGGAGTCCAACCCTTCCAGCGATGCGTTGCCAGACTAAACAGCGAGCACGACTCTTTTACTTGTAATCATTGCTGATCTGCTGCGAGTTTCCATCGCTACTTACCATTTTCCCCCCCATATGCTGTCCTGGAGACAGAAGTGTCTTAATATCCACTCACTCCAACAGATGCTGGTAGGTAATGTGTCTTGTTTGAAGTCATCATATGAGAACTTCTGCTGTGCACAGTAGATCGCCCACCACTTCGCTGACTTATGAATCTAATAACCCTTTGCAATATCGGCGTGCTTAAACTCTCTTAGGCAACACCTTGGTGGCTCTTCAGTTGAGACAAACAACAACAAGCCGTGGATGTCAGAAAAGCTCGTGCAGATATACGTAACACCCTCGCCGGGACAACGCCATTAGGGGTCTTACGTGATTCAAAGGACTGCTGCACAAGTTTATGGAGGGGTTGGAGCTCCTGACTGTTCCCCCGTTGCTGCTTCAAATCTTTTAAATCCACAGTGACGGGCATAAAACTTCTGACACATTCGGGCGTTTGCGCTATTTGGCGAGGGGGCCACAGGCCGATTACGCACACACAAACTTGTCATGAAGGAATAAAAACACACATTCATGGCGCCCATGCACGTGCAACTTCTCGAGGAACTTGTTGCTGCTCAAGAAAAAAAAAAAACTACCCCCACCCCTTCCTCATATCCATACTTACATTGCTGGAAATGCTGCGTAATTCTTTTGTTTGCCCCCTCCGACACCAAATTACCCCCCAAAAAATTGCAAGGGAGAAAAGTTAATCCACGTCCTCAAGAGGCGTAATTGCACCGACCGCTGAGTGGAAAGGCAGGTGTGACCCTTTCTGGATCAGCAATATCTGGAAGTTCAAAGGCGAAATCTGTTTTCAGTAAAATTCCATCACTTGCGCTGCCAACACTCAGCCATCTGATTGTTATGCAGTGACGAAGCGCTGTGCTTTCAAGTGGAGCCCCAAATGTACTAAGTAACATGAGTAATAGGTGATATTTGACTGACTCTTTGCCAACATCCCAAACTTTCTAGAGAGAAAAGTGTCATTTTGTTGGTATTTTACCCCATTTTTTTTTCTTTTTTGGTCAGAGTTTATGGAAATTACGCAGCGTGGGTGGTGCGTTTTTTTCTTTCTTTTTGCTGACGATGTCACCAATTATGACTTATCTTGCAACGCCCCCAAAAAGTCTACCACTGCAGTGGTCCCCTTTTCCCGTGGTGCATCACGCACTGATTCAATCCCGGAAGCTTCATGGCTATGATAATAAAAACGTGACACATTTCCTACTACCTGAAATCAAACCCACTCATTTGTCAGAGCAGATTAGAATGAAGCAAAAACTTGTGAAAAGTTAAACATTTCTGTCTAAAAGACACAAGATGGCATTATCTGATAAAATGAGCAGGTTTTTGTTGGTAATCGGGAGTTTTTTGTGTGTTTGGAGACCAAGTTGAAGGCAACAAGTGTTGGACAGAGTCACACATGCTGTAGCTTATTATCCTTGAACTCCCTCCTTGTTGGCTTTTCACACAGGGGGCTACTCATTACAGGCTGCTAATAAAAGGCAGCCACGTAAAGAGGAGAGGTAACACATTCCAGCTCAGCGTGGACAGCATTAAGAGGATGAACAAGTCCCTTCACTCGCTTCACATGATTAAATGATCAAGATGTATGTGTCCCATCACGTCTCGGGCTCCTACCATCATCCTACTCTCAGGCCCTTTCTTGCTTCCTGACGTGGTAACTTGACTTGCTCCTACTTGTGATGTTGTTAACACTTCCTCTGCTCCCACACCTTTTGCAGACTCGGTTACTGACTCATGCTCGTCTCTTTTCCACTATCCATGCCCTCCCCCGCATTCTTCGCCATCACATCTTATACCGAGCTGGAGGTCACAGATCAATCCCTTCATCCCCTGAGCGGCGTGTGACTGCGTGGCATTTCGCTCCACGATCTGCCAAGGTGCTTCACCTCTTTTAAACCCGCCCGGGGAACTTTTAGGCGTTCGGGTGAACCGTAGTTTGGTCGAAAATGTGTTGCTAACTTGTTGAACCTTGAGGATAAATGTGGGCCGGAGCACGGAGACGACAGTTGTGGAGGGGGGAGAAGAAGGAGAAGAGCTGGAGACGAAGCAGCTCTTCTCCTTGGTGTCTGTTTCAGTGCCACTTGTTGGGTTTTGTGATACACAATCTGCCTTTAAGATGTGCCAACAATCTGCCAAGGAAAAGCTCGAAAATGAACTCGGTGTCCGCCTGTGACAACTGAACAAAATGAATCACTAAAAGGAGAGTATTGTTGGGGCCGTTTTGACACCGCACTCGTCATACTTCCCTGTTTACATCTGCTAATCGCATTTGGGCCCCGTCTGGTCTCCGGAATCATTACTAAAACGCAGAGTGGCGGCCTCAAACTTTGAGTCTGTGAGAGCTTTCCTCCCCCCGCGACATAATGACAACTATTAAGTCAGGATGGATCCAGTCAGGCCTGTGTACCATTACTCTGTCTTAATCTTTGTTCCATGAATATTGATAACAGGAGCTCTACGTCAGGAGTTACTAGTACCTGCTGTTATAAATAGAAGCAGGTTATCTCTTGCTGTCAGATGTAGCCAATGTATCTCCCCCCTCTACCTCTTGTATCTACAGGAAGTTGAGCTCTGAAACAAACAAAGAGCAGAAGAGAAAACAACAAACAGTCTGATTACACACCAGAACATCCAACTTCTGCATCGCTTGTCTCAACAGCTTGTTCTGTGATGATCAAACCCACTGGATTAAAAATAAAAAAAGCGCAAATGTTGTCTAAAAAAATGCAGCATAGTTTGTGAATGAGCCAGCTTGCTTCTGTGTTGATGAAGTCCTGTCGTTCTGCGGTGCAGCTTCAAAATATTTCTGTGAAGTGTGGAATTTATTATCGGGCCGGGCCGGTGACTCAGAGTTCAGATCTTCCCAAAGTAATGCAGCTTGTAAATAATCTGTGCTGCGCCGCCATACTTCACGCTGATAGCAAACGCTGCATTTGTGCTAATTCTGGTGTTCTATGTTTAGTGTCACGGACAGAGCCAGGAAGAATGGTATCTGGGTTGCCCCAGTGGCTCAGCAGCGTGAGGCGAAGCCGAGGGTGCCGGTGTGACGCTGAGGGTTTCTTTCTGCTCCTGCACCTGTTTCATCTGTTCTCTCCTGACCATCACTCAGCGGTTAAAGACACAGGTGACTGCATAAACTTTGTCTTTGGAGCCTGGGGGCAGAAATCTGGAGCTCAGGGTGTGAGATATATGTGCATTGATCTCCTAACTCTGACTAACCCCTGTCTGCATATCAGTCTGGAGTGGAGGATGCTGCCTGTCTGCCATTATCTTTATGACCGCCTGGGCGAGACGGGTAATCTCGGGCCTGCCACCAGACTGAGGGACGGCCAAGCTGCAGCCGCCAACGAGGAGGGTAAGCACTTTAGTTTGTATTTAACAACTCAGGATATGCCGGATGAGGGTCGGAAATATGAATCCCAGCTTGTTTCAGATCAAACTCTGCCCCGGGACTGAGGCTTATTCATGACTGAAACGAATGCAATTGTACTTCAAATCTGCAGCTTAGTGCTCTGAGATGAGATTGTGCACGAGTGTTTGTGTAAGGAGTCCTGTGAATTTGAATAGTTTTTATTTGCATATTGTTGCTTAGCTAAAGGCATTATTGGTTCCCAGTGGTGGTGACCTGAAATTTTGCATGCATGGCAACCCCTGTGAAGGATAGCTCCTTTATGCTCAGCCATATATTGCACGGAAGTAGCATGAAGACACTGACCTTCAGCGCAGCACATGAATGCAACATAAGTCGCAGCAGATGTGCACATTTCATTGCTGTCCCTCCCTCTGCTTTTCCTCTGATTCCTACAAGGAAGACGAAACAAAAAAAAAATGAGTTTGCCTTTTTTCAGTGTCGTCTATATTCTTCTACAGAGTGCATCACTTTAGAATTTATTAATAAGGATTTGAATCAAAAGGTGGACATTGACACTGTAGGATCAGTTATGTTTTATTGTTTACATGTGCGTAGAAGTAATCCCTCAGTTACGTAGGTGAACACACAGGAGGTAGGTGGCAGATTGTGAGTTCAAATATTTAACTTGGTGTGATTCACTTCGGATAACAGCGAGGTGGATTGACACAATGCTGGACACCCAGGCTGCAAACATCAAGTTTTACTTAGAAGAAAAAAAATGAAAGCAAAAAAAAAAAAAAAAAAATATGTGTTTGCATTTTCATAATCATGTAAGCCAACTTAAAATATAAAGTAAGTCAAGGTCAGCCTCACTGTAAAAAGTGAGCAGACTTTTTAAAAAAGCAAAGCATTTTTTTTGTGTTTTTACATAAAAGCCCTTTTTCTGACCCCATATTAAAATGCCTACGTGATGAATATAATCTTTATCTGCTTAAGAACTGGTGTGGGCGCCCACGAGCAGAGGGGTCAGGGTGTTTTCTATAGTTATTTATTTATTTATTTTTGCTTTATTACTGGTCATCTCCCATCAAAACTAAAAGCTGCTGCCCGCGCAGGAGGTGGAGACTCATAACTTGAAGGCTGGCAGTTTAACTCCCTGAATGCTGCCTCCACAGCAGCTGCCAAAGGGCTGCAGCTCCAACGTCCAGACTGCTCTGCAGATACAGTGGGAGGCGGTTGTTTGAGAAGCTCCAATCGTCCAGACAAAAGGGTTATAAAATTAGGCACAGATTTAATTTTGCATCAGAAAACAGATAAGATCAAAAGTGACTGAACTTTTTGCAATTCAAATAAAGTTTCAAAGCACAGAATTGTGCATTTATAGTGTGGCGTCACAGCCTTGAGGTTATTGTATGATGTAGCTGGAAAGTTTTCTGCGAAAGTAAAAGAAAAAGGAAGACCTCGTGTGGTTTTGGTAGCCTTGTTCAAAGGCTGTTGAAGAAAAAAGATGAAAGAATAATAATAATAAAAAAAAAAAAAAAAGTGTGATTTTACCAAATTGAGTGATGCACACGGAGCAGACAGTTACTGATTAAATGTAGATCAATTTGAAGAAGTGTAAAATTCGTCAGCCGCAAAAGTAAACAATAGCCCGGAATACTGTTTGACTGTTAAATTGATCTGGTTGACAAAATGATTGATAGCAGCCTCGTGAGGGTATATTGGATTTAGGTTACAAATGTGAGCAGATTGCTGCCAAAAGCTGCAGGAAAGCTCAATCCCAAACATGTTACAATAGTGCCAACATTGCATTGCTGACAGAAAATTAATTTTCAGCTGGAAAATGTAATGATTGGCCCATATTTAATCAGGTGTGTTGACACTTGTGTGTTTTTTAAGAGGTTTTGATGCTTTAGGATTCATCGTGTCTGGTTATAAAAAATGACACATTTGGACAAAAATAATAAAGTTGCTATAATTAACTTGTTAGGGAGTTTCAGATCTTTTTTGTTTGTTCACAAACAGAGGAATTCCCTGAAAAATACACAAAAAAGAAAATATCTATATATTTTGTTTGTTGTTTTTAAATCTAAAAAATATTTCAACTCTTCAAATTACATTAAAAATGTCATTTTAATTTAAATTATTTTAATCACTTTTAGGTGCCTATTGATGCATATGTGGAACCATTTTGGCTCTAAAATCACCTTAATTTTAGTTAAATAAGTTTAGTTAATTATTTTTTTTAATAGATGGAAGTAAATTCAGGCGTCAAGAGGTCAAACTCAGAAAACTCAAGTATTCCTGCTGGTCAAGAAGAGCATAAATAAACATCACCCCTCCAAAAAAAAAGACAGACAAGCTACCCCATTACAGGTGACAGACAGACAATAAGCAGAAAGTTAAAAACGGAGGTCTTAAAGGGAATAAAAGCTTCGCCGTGAATGGTGAGGGGATTGTTAAGGGCAGCACAAAGAACTGGGATTTCTTGTGTTCGTCTGTGAGGGATATCCCAGCCAAAGTTTCTCAAGACATCAAAGAGTTTCTGCAAATAAAAGCACACTTGTCAGGGGTGAACAAACTGCCTCCTTTATGGCTCCTAACCAACCAAATTCATGCGCACAAAGCCTTTGGATGTACAACACTGCAAAGAAGACATACTATTCAGATGACGTGCTTTGTTCTCTGGTGGTTTGCCGTGTGCTTTTGTCTGTCCTGACCAGGACAGATACATAATATCACTGGATCAAAATCCTTTCAGGCCTTTTTAGTCCCTGTTAAAGACTCCCGTTACACTCCCTCCCCCATGCACTCCGCTATTCTTTCTTTTCTTAAACAAAGTAAACTTGATGCAGCCAGATAACACTTGCAGCCCTCAGGCCTCATGCCCAAAGATGAGTCTCAGGTTCAATCGCTTTTTTTTTTTTTCCTATTTGCCATTTGTGCAGACTGTGGTCAGACAGACTGGACATGTTTTGCCGTTGATGGGAGATCTTTGTCCTGTGTGGTTTGCCGTTTCTTTAAACATCTGCCACCTGCACTTCTCCCAATTTAAAAAAAAAAAAAAAAAAAAAAAAACGTCAGTTGGAAAGTTTTTTCACGCATGCACTACCTTTAAAAGAAGGCAGTCTCCTCCACCTGCACACGCTGCGACACGACTCACTATTTCACTGCAATACATCACTTCTTTCTTATAATACTATTGATTTATTTCTCAAATTAATCATTTTTGCTAAATTTAAATGAAATATTAATATTTTTATTTTATGAGAGGGTATCTGTGGTTGTTGTTTCATAAAAATCAAAAAGAGTTCCAAAAGTGATGAAAGCGTTTCATTATGAATCTATGATTCTAAAACCATTCCCGTAAATATATATGCATAAAATTTGTGTATTTTATTCCTGTCATTTGCTGTAAAATGCAAACATCTCTCCGCTGGTGCAGAAGAATCCTTGTCAAACCTTAGACACATGCATGCAGCTTGAAAATAAAAATCTAATTTTACAGCCTTAACAGATTTCAGGGTGCTGAATAAAAAAAAAAAAAAAAAAGAAAAGTCTCTGAGTAAATACAATGACTCATCACCAGGGTCATTTGCCTTTCTCTGCAAATGAGTGTGGGTGTGTGCCTAACTTGCTGTTATAGGCTGCTTATTGTTTTTTAATCATGGAAAAGATAAAGAAGGAGTGAAAACGAGAATCCCAGGGTTGTGTGGCCACTCTGCCTGAAAGACCAGAGAGGCTCAACCGCGTGTGTGCATCTGCACTGTAAGTGTGTCAGGGAGACAAAGATCGAAGGTTGCGTTTTGAGTCACCCGGCTCCTTTTTTTGTGTCCGAAGACGCATGTTATTTAGCAAACAGAGACTTTGGATGGAAAACGTACAGCACACCTCATTTTATCTGAGGGGTAAAAGATTCCAAAAGAAAGGAGGGGATAAAAACAATAATATATGTAGTAAAGTTCCATTTTTTTGTCATCTTTCAAGGAGGGCATCTCTTTTTTCCTTCAACTTTTTAAAACTCAAAACTAAAGGTAGGCAGGACTAAATTTAATTAACCTCTATCTGCAGAAATCCAGCCCACATACAGTTAAAGTTATATCCATGGTAACACTTCATTTGAAAAGGTGTGCATGAGACCGGCATTGCACTTTGATGAATAATCTCTACCTGATCAGGAATATAACTGTAAAAAAAAAAAAAATGAAATCAACCTTTCAAACTCAAAGTTCTTTTCTAATCTTAAATGTAACCTTTTTATATATATTTAAAGACACCGATCCAAAGCTTAGAAGATCTCCAAAACCTTTAAACTAGACGGACCTGCATGGATTGAGCATGTTTAGTCATACAGAAAACCTCACAACAAAAAAGCTACTTTTCAAAAAAAGTTAGTAAGATAAACGAGAGATGCTCCGTTCTCCTTAACCCCTCCACTCACTTTATGTTAGAACATCAATGCAGATTCGACTGAGGTGACCATGAATAACATCAAGCTGCATGAAAAGAATGAACGAGACTTACTTCTTCAAAAGTACAGTCACAGAGAAATGCCTCAAGAAGGTGAGATAAATTCAGAGAAGACAGCTCAGCTGTAAGAAGATACAAGTCATCATCATGTACAGCCCACCTGTCTTCAGACCCAGTCGGGGGGGTAAGCTGGCGGCAGAAAGAGAACGATACCACTGACGTCAAGACATGTAAACTCCTACAGACGAATCCTGCAAATCCAGCACCTGAGGCTCTACAAACAACGCAGAGATTATTGGATTACTGAATGCCATTATCCATAATGAAACAACAAGACACAGGGAAGATTGCCCCCAAAGATGGACTGATGGGAATTCTCGTCAGGCGGAGATTGCCGGGGAAGAGCAGGAAGCAGGATGGGAGAACTTTCCCCTCCATGAGATGAATCACGAGGCAGCCACGAATGAATCACACGAGAAGCTGGAAATGAGTCAACGCAGAGCGCGGCGCTCTGATCGCGGCGGCACATCTGCAGGCCCCAAACACCCCGAGATGTGGGCTGAGAAGTAACAGCAACGGACAGAAACTTTGTCACGTTCACTTCAGACGTTTCCACGATGATCCAACACAAGGATCTGCTCAAACTCCTGTAAACCACCTCTGAATCTCACACCACAACATGATGGAAGGAACTAGTGTTGATGGATGGAGGTCACTGATGAACATCAGGATGCTTCAAGTCAGATGTGTAAAAAAGAGATTTATAAATCTGTCACAAACTTCAGGATTCCAACAAAAAAAAGTGTCTGAAACTGAGAATCATTATCCTTCCACTGCTACTCTCTGTCATCATGATTATATTTTAATTGAAAGGGAAGAATCAGGACCAAACTAAAGTTCTGTTAGATGTTTAAAAACGCTATTTATGCAGATACAAGCAGACACAGCTCTCCGCAAAATGTATTTCTTCAAAACAAACTTCGGATTTATCAATCTTTGGAGCTCTTGAAAATGTCTAAAAAAACAGAAAAACAAAGACGTACATGGATCTATTTGACTACAAGTGGATGCATCGGAATGGAGTGGAGCAGGTTGATCAGATCTCACTCAAAATCTACATAAACTTCATTTTTCTTCTGCTCCAGAATCACAGCAATTAGAATAAAGAAATCTTAATTTAATTTATATATACCCCCTCCATATTCAGAAAAGTGCCACAAAAATCCACAAAACACAATTTTCCTCGGATTGGGTCTTTAAATTAAGGATTTTTTTTTCAATCATACACATGCTTTGCGTTATAGTAAAATGTTTTGGAAACATCTAAAAATGTGGCTTAAATTGGATAGATAAGCAAAGATAAAAAAGTGAGTTTGTATCTTCTTTAAACTATTTTAGTGTGTAAAGAAAGTAAAAGCCCTTCTTATTTTTAGTGAAACAATATGTTTGATGCAAAAACAAACTATGTTTTTTTTAATTTTTAGATTTAGCAACTTATAGTAGATGTGTATTCCGGCTTATTAAAAAGAAAAGAAAAAAAAAAAGAAGCATGTCTTAAATCCAGGAAAAAAATTCAGATGTCAAATCTCAATAGACTCAAATTTTATATTTCCCTCTCAGGTGACTTTTATGCTGCAATAAGCACTGCAGGCAAAAGGTTCAATGTTATGAACAGTCAGAGCGGCTCTAAAAACTGCCTGTTTTTTTTTTTACATTTCCCACAAGATCTTTTCCTGCAATATGTAGATTTGAAAATGATATTCATCTGCAGGAGGGAATCAGCTCAGCAGTTGGATCTTAGCAGCTTGAAGTTTGATGTGTTATTATTATTGTGTTTTAATTTGCTAATATTTTTAGGAAACATGCTTGGAGTTCCTCAGGCAAGAAAACAGCAGTGAAATATTGTTATAGGAAAATATCTAGAAATAATTGAATTCTCCGTAAAGATTTAGGACAATAATGGCAAATAGAACTTTAGGAATAAATTAAAAATCCAGATTCTGTAGCACAGGACTTTAAAATGTAAGACTGCCACATCAGAACCAAAAAAGGACATCATGTTTGTTCTAACCCAGCCTCCTCCATTCTGTTCCCACATCTTACCAAAACCCCAAAGGACAAAATGTTGCAGTTCATTAAAAGACCACTGGAGGCAGGCTGCAAAAATGAGCAATTATCTATTAAATTCCACTTTAAAAAGTCAGATTTTACACCAAAAATCAACTTTTATGCAGTCTGCTAAAAAAATAAATAAATAAAATAAATCAGTTTGATGTTCATTTCTTTGTTGTCTATTCATGAAAACTATGTCTCCATGTTTGTATGTGTTACTGTGTGTGGAGAGAAAAGCAAATCGTTTAAAAAAATGTTTTATTACAGCTTTCAGAAGGATGCAGTGGGAGAGAAAGGTATTTTTCAATCACTGATTCTTCAATTTGTTCCACTGGAAAATATGAGAGAAGTTTGTAATGTTCATCTTAGGTACACTTTAACTGAGACAGAATGTAAAGAAATAATTCAGGACATCACATTGTAAAACGAATTCATTGATATAATACAGAAAATAAGTGTTCAAACTCTAAAAAAAAAAACAAGAATTCTGTCCTGACAGACCCGTTTCTTTTTCTTTAAGAAGCTCTTCTACCCTTCCCTCATAACCTGTTTGAACTGGTAATCTGTATAAAAGATATAATCCCCAAAAGACTGCAACCTCTCCACTGTGACCAAGACCAAAGAGCTGTTGAAGGAAACCAGTCCGAACACCTGAAGAAGACTGGGATAAACCAATCTACAATGAGCAAGCGGCTTGAAATGTTGGGGCAGAAAACTGAAGAAACACAAGATCACTGACAATCTTTCTCCACCTGGACCTTCATTAAAGAGGAGTAAAATACTGCAGTGATCCAAAGGTTCAGCACATGTCCAGGGCTGTCTAAGGTTTGGCAGAGACTAACTGGTAGACTGGGAGAATGTCATATGGTCAAAATGGAGCTGTCACCATGTTCGGAGGGGAAGAATCCCAAGAACACTATGCACTGTGAAGCACAGGGGTTGAAACGTCATGCTTTGGGGCTACTTATCTGCAAAGTGGACAGGGAGACTCAACCATGCCAAGTAAAGGATGAATGGAGACACAGATTTTGGACGAAAACCTCCTTTTATCAGTTATAGCATTAAGGATGAAAAATGGCTGGATCTTCCATCATCATAAGAATGATTCCCAAAACATCACCAGATCAACAAGGACTGCCTATGCAAACAATTATTTCAAGGTTCTTGAGTGGCCTTGCTATTCGCTGGACCTCAATAGAGAATGCGTGGAGGGAGTTTTAAAGGGTAACCAAACAGGGAAGTTGGAGGCTGACTCCACCCACTGCCAAAATTTGAAAATCCAGTCAGAGGGGTGGGGCTTGGGGGCAGGACTGTTATCATTACTGGAGCTCCAGATCATGATGTCAGACTTCTAAAACTTACATGGTTTGATCAATCACAAAATCCAACCGCAATGCCTTGTTTCAATCTGTAGGGGGCGATTTTTGACTTTATTTTCAAGAATTATACCGTTTTATTTCAATTTGTCAAAAATGTGGCAATGACCAACAGACAGCACTTTTAAAGCCCCATTTATAGAGATCAACAGCCAAAAAATGTTAATTTAGGGTTTGGTTACCCTTTAAGTCTGTGTTTAATTAGCTCAAATACATCACAGCTCTTGAGAAGATCTGCCTGGAAGAATGGACCAAAAAGGAGCTGCAGTGAGTGAAAACTTGTTAACGACTTACAGGAAATGTTTGACTTCTGTCATCATCTACCAGAGTTACATAGATTGAGGTAAACTGTTGTTATTGACCAAACAACTATTTTTACAACATTATACAAATTGATACTTCATAAATCAGAGAAAGTTACTTCTGGATAATCTATTTATGATGGACAAATACTGACAAACTGATTTAAAACCTTGTTTCTCTTCTTGGCGGGTGGGCGGATCCAACAAAACTGTCACCTCGTCCCACCCAACTACCATTTTTAGGCCTCAGCATATTACTGAAACTATGACAACAAAGGTCATGTAGTTGAAATATCATTGTCATTTTTAATGATCATCAACACAATAGACATGCACTTTAGATTTGCATGCAAAACATTATGAAGCTCAAGTTGTTTATAATCTTAACCTAAAAATAATTCTCATTCTTGTTCAGAGACGTTTTTTTTCTGTTTCTCCTGAAAATTATTAAAATTTGGAAAATGTGAGCCTTGGTTAAGCACACAAAAAACAAACCACATATTCATGAAGGTTAAAATAAAACGAATAGATGAAACAGTTTGGTTTGGAGGACTTCTGCAGATGCCACCAGAACAAAAGCTGGGGTTATTTCAAAGACTTTTAGCAATTTCAGGGTCTTCTCAAAATTCCAAACTGAGTCATCCCGTTGAATTCTGATAGGTTTACAGGAGAGAGGTTAAGGAGGGTCAAGAAGTCAAGGCAACATTTTCAGAAATAAGCATTTTACTAAGAAACACTAAACAATTTTGGCTACAATAAAAACAGAAAAATTCTAATTTGAATAAAAAACAAATATTAGATTTCAAAATGTATAGTCTTTATAGATCAGGCATGACTGTGAAAACTTGAGAAATGCTTAAAAATATAATTAAAAGTGGTTATAATTATGAGGAATCACTCTCAAATTGAGTCTTTAAGTGTATATCTACTGTATGAGGTCTAATTTTCTGGTTGTAGTGGCAAAAGTAGAGCAGAAACCAAAGGAAGCGCGGAGCAGCAGTGAATTAAGCAGAGTCGGTACACGCCCACGCGGTCCTGAGAGGACGTCTAATCAAGTGCAGCAAGTGAAACACCTGTGTAGGTGTAACATGTATGTGGCTGTAACTTTATTTGAAACAAATCCAATTAGACCGGAATAAAAAGTTCGGTAATAGAATAAAAAAAAAAAAGTGCTGCCTGGGTAGATGGGTGGTCTGCGGTGGTGAGCTTCTCCCCTGCAGGAAGGTTACCTTGCTGTGCAGCGTGGTAAGCTTTGTGCTGAGGGTTCTTTAGGCCCCCAGACACCACCGAGAATAAGAGAAGAGGGAAAAAAGAAAATAATCTGGCGTAACGCTGTGTGCTTTAAAACAGTTTTTCTCTGCTTCAGGCTTTTTAAAATTTATTCTAAGGATGATATAAATATTTGCTTTAAAAAGCAAATTTTGTAGTAATTTCCACCTTTTAAGATTCTATGAGAGATCTGGTGTGCTTTCCCTGTTTCCACCAGGAAGGAGTGCAAATGCTGCACTCTGAACTCAAGTTCAAGACATGAATAGATTACAGCACATCTAAAATAATAATAATAATAATAATAATAATAATAAGGTGAAAAAGTGATTCTTTTTAAAAAGGGAAACTTAGTTTAAACACTTAAAATAACATATTTAAAACTTTTTAATGTTGATGATTTTGGCTTATAAAAAACTCAATTTGAGTCTTAGAAGATTAGTATATGACATCAGACCAATCTGTAAAAAAATATGCTTTTAGCTCAAGTGTCGGGCTTTTGAATGCTATGATCATTTCTATCCATTTAGTATTTGTTTAGGGTTTTTTGCACAAATGACTACATCAGTGTGGCAGTCTGAGGCACTGTATAGGTGTAATGGAAGGCCAGGCTGCTTTGATAGCCACCTACAGTTCATCGGCATTGTTCCGTCTGGTGTCTATCATCTTCCTTTTGACAACAGACCATAGATTTTCTATTGGGTTCAGGTCAGTGGAATTTGATAGCCTATTAAGCACAGTAACAGCATGACATTACAACCAGCTTTTGATGTTTTTGACAGTGTGGGCAGGCGCCAAGGCCTTCTGGAAAATAAAAACAGCATCTGCATACAGCGTGTTAGCAAAGGGCAGCATGAAATGCTCTTGTGGACTGTGGACCAAACGCTAGCAGAGAACATGGCACCCTAAGTCCACTAAAAGCTCTGGCATTGTGGATTGCGTGCCTCTCTACTCTTCCTCCCTACTCTGGTATGTTTCATTTAAAACAATTACCCTGGACCACCAAGCAACAATTCAGCACTTTTTCTCCTTCGCACAGGTAACTCACATCTGACATTGCCTCTGGATTAAGAGAGGCTTGACACAAGAAATGCAACAACTGTAGCTCATTTGTCTTTTTGGCTCTTGATGACTCAGTTGACTCTTTGTGATGCTCCACCAAATTCTTGAATAGATTTTGCTTTAAAATCCTCTCAAGGCTCCAGTTATCTTTGTTACTGGAGAACTTTTTCCTTTAACACTTCCTTCCATTCAATGTCTGTTAATATTCTTGGATACAGCACTCTGTGAACAACCAGCTGGTTCAGCAATAATTTCATGGCTTGCACTCCTTGTGAAGGGTGTGGATGACTGCCTGCAGTCGTCCCCATGATTGCATGGCCTACTGATCCACACTGTTTGTGATGGGTGGTCACTATTTAGGCTCGCGTAGTGCTACAATCGTTTCAGTGTCTGGTCTAACTTTTGCACGAGCTGCGTCAATCCTGGCAGGAAGTTAAGCCAACATATACCCAGTTGGTGTTTCTGTTTCAGATCCCCCAACCGGGATTTGAACCGGGGACTTCTTGCTGTGAGGCACCGTGCAGCCCGAAAAGAAGAAGTCAGTGGTAGATGCAGTGGAGCTCTTCATTGTGTTTCTTCTGTCGTGAACCTGCATACAGTATAAGTAGGTCCATTTTGGGACAAGCTTACATCTTCAGGCACCAATCAAACGTTGAAAATAAAAAGTAAAATTAAGTAAACTAAACAAGTCATTTACTGTTTATGACAACTGAACCTTCGCATTCCAAACAGGAAGTACCTGTTGGCTCCATGAAGCCAAAATCCCATAGACTTTTACTAAGAAATATATATATAAAAAAAATCATTCTTATTGTCAAAATAACCATTCTTGCTCTACTACCTTTTTAAACATGCTCTTGCTAGTCCTAATTTTTTGTCATATTTTTCTGTAGTGGAAGTTATTCAAGTTTTATAAACTGGCCAATCACATGCCTCAATAAAAGTAGGTGGTGCTTGCTGGCTCCCACAACCACGTTTGATTGATAGATTCTTCCAAGCTTGCTTTCAAATGTTAGCCTTCCAGCAAGCTCACTCTTGATTAGTGAGAGTGGTTATCATAGAAATATTGATTCTGACCAATCACTGCTTGCTGAATAGATCCAACATGGTGGCGTCCATAACGTAAAGAAGAGGCGACTTAATGTGGTTGGAGTTGAAAGCAAGTCCTTTTCGGGTGATGTCACACTCACTTGGTCCAGTTCTCTTGCTAAGCTTTTCTTGGAGTTTTCAAAGATGTGTGTGTCTGTATACAAAATTTCTATTCCTGCCCATGAAAATCTTTTGTAATTGCTAGTAGATGAGCAAAACTCTGTCTTCATTTTTCTTTTGAAATCTGCTTCAAGTAATAAACAAACAAACCTTGAAGTTGTGCAGTACACATTGGAATGACGATACAGTGACAGCACTCAGAAAGTTTTGCATTAACTTCCTTGACAACATTGGCTGTCAATGTATTCATCAGAAATATATTAAAAAAAGTTCACAGAGGACATCTTGTCAAATGGCAAAACAACACCTAACTATTTTTATTTAAGCCACACACTATTGCTTCTATTTGAAGACTTATTTTGTTGCCACATCAATGCTCCATGTGCAGGAGATGTAAATACTGGTAAAGTTCACTTCTGAAATGCAACATAATAATGAGTTTTTTCTTATGGGAAATACTTAATGGTCGATCTGTTTAAACACTGCAATCAAGGATGGAAAACATGTGGAAACTGGGTGTAAGGACGCTCGTCGCACATTGCCTGTTCGGAGAATCAGGGAGGAATTAAGACAGCGGAGTCTGGCTAAACGCTACTCAGAACCAGGGGCCACAGACGAGAAAAAAATAGCCTTCTTAAGCAACTGAAACCTCTAGCTGTCTGATTAAATGCTACTTGGAAGCTGCACAGACTGGGTCTGTGTAACACAACCCTTTGAGACGGTGCTGCAACAGGGACTCTGCAACTTGGAAAACAGTGTGACAAAACAAGCGGCTGTCTCAATGTGCCGTAAATATACTGTTGAGTTTGGCTGGATCATGCATACAGGTGGGACCAGAGAAAAATAATAATCTTTTGGCAGAAGTAAAATCAAAGGTTGTATGGGTTCGCAGATCCCTCAGCAAAACGATTGACTGTATATAGAGAACTGGACTGAGCAAGTGTATCACATCACCAATAGAAAATGCCTTACTTCTGGCTCCAGGGAAGCCAAGTCAGTCACCATTTTTCCAGGATACAGATGTCACCATTTTGGAGCCAGACAACAGTGATTGGTCCGAGTTAGTCTGAGTCAACGTTTCTATGGCAACTACTGTCGCCAATCATGAGTGAGTTCGTTAGACATCCGTATCCCTTCCGCTGAAAGGTGCTCGGGAGAATCTGTCAATCAAACAATCGAGTTGGGGCCAGTGGGCACCACATTCTTTTAAAGGCAGCTGATTGGTCAGTTTATAATTGAGTAACTTGCTAAAAAGAAAAAAAAATATCTTAATATAGTTAAATCTTTTTTAGTTAATATCTTTATTTAGGATTAGAAAGAAGACTTCAAGAAGAAGGTATCGGATCAAGAATGGTTATTCTGACAAATAGAATGACTGAGAAATAATTATTTCTCTATAGACGTTTATGGGATTTTGACTTCTTGGAACCACAGATACTTCCTATTTAGAACCCGAGAGGTTAATATTCCAGTGATTATACACTCATTGGTCAAAACAAGTGAAAATAGGTGAAGTCAAAGGGCAAAAGTGGGCGTGGCTGTGTTTTGGCAGCTGCCCAATGGAACAGGAAATTCCAATTTTGGTTAAAATAAAAAGAAACCAACTTTTTTTTGTATGTCAGGTTGCATAATAATAATAAAAAAAAGCTCAAAACTTATTGACTTAATAAAAAAATAACTTTTTGAAAACAAAAGATGAATGATGCATTGGATCCTTTGAATGAAAGCCGTCACTAACGGGAAGTGGTGGTAATGAGCGTGCACTGTATGGCAACAGCAGGATTTAACCTGTTCCTGACAAATGCTGCAATGACGGGAAATTTGCCATTTTAATAAACAAAAGTGTGATAAATCTGGAGCTATAATTTGATGTGAATGGATGAGTTTTAGAGGTGCTGTCATCACATACCAAGCACAGAGCAAACACTTGCTCACAGGGGATTAATCCACATTGTGTGCACCGTACAATCAAATAAAACTGATCGGGTTCTTAGTTTCCCTCTGCAGTCTGCGGGATGAGACTTTAAGTCAGCAAAATACTTCAGTAGACTCTGCAGATTGTGAAATGTTTATTTGCAAGGCTACCTGCACCATACAGCTCTTTCTCCAGAGGATGAGTCATCAGCAGACTACATGCGCTACATTTAAGGTGGGCTTTGGATAAGCTCCTGGAGGAAAATGTAGAGGGGCAGAGAACACTGCTGAGCCATCACAGATGTACTGATTTTCTGTCACATTGTTTCACAACAGGAGACCCTACCTGGTAAAGGAAACTGTAAATCTCTCCCATCCCCCCATGATTACGGCTGCACAAGGTCCTGTCAACAGTCAGCTGCGTGTTGATGAAGCGAGCCAGGTATTTGCTGCCACATCTGTTTCCACACGCATTTGCTTGCCCAGTCAAATGTAGGCGAAAATCTTAACATAAAATATTTTCAAAACACTAAAAGCTAAAACACAGAGGTACTTTGGATAATAAAAACAGACATTTTCATGCAGAAATAGCAAAAAGAAAATACATTTTTTTGTCATATTTAACAGGAAACATTTAAAATACAGATTTTTTTTGACAAAATTAAGTGTAATAAAGTCCACTAAACAAGCCAGCGCTCAACTGATTTGAAAAATGCTAAGGAGACCTCTGACATAATGTCCTTCACAAATTATTTTTCCTGTTTTTTTTTTTACAAATCGTGAAATTATTTTATACGGTAAAAAACAAAACAAAACATGAGATTACTAATCAAAAAAGAAGAACTTTTTGCACAAATTGAACCAAATAATGATTTTTTTGTCTATTTGAAATCAAAAGTACGAGCTTGAAAAGGCTTACCTTCTGCTTTCTCAGATGAAGTATCTCCAATATGTGAGAACGTGGTGAAAAATGCAGCCAATCTTCCTGTTTTAATTGTTATTGGATCTATTCGTTTACTCTTACCAATGGGATTTACTGGACTCAAGTGCCTGTGGCGTAAACAACAACCCTCATGGCCCTGTTTTACATGCCAAACCAGGGTGGATCCCTTTCATTTCCATAAACCTCTTTAACATTTGCATTGAGCACCATGGAACAGGATGAACAACAAAAGCAACTTTAATAAGTCTGATTTTTCTTTTCATGCTCACCTTTTTTTGCCTTTAATGTATTTATTGTCTTGATGTGCATGCATGTTCACAGCAGCGTGAGACACCTGTGAGCTCACCTCGAACACGCCTGCATTACCATGTGTCATGCACACATTGCAGGCTAATAGAGCTCAACGAGAAGCCAGAAAAAGGACATTAGTAGTAAAAGGACACGGAGTACTGGTGGTGAGCTCCCCACAAGTTGCTCCACTCTGACATATTGCTTTAAGATATCGGGTCATCTAATTAGACAGGGGGATGAAAAGTTCACAGCTGTGACGTGTGACATTGTGAGAGTCAGGAACATTGTAGGAGAGATCATACGGTAAGCTTCTGCAAATTCAGTTTTGTTCTGTGCAAATCTACAGGCAACAATGGTTTATTTGTATTGAACTCGATCAGTTAGAATATTAAATTTTGAAGTAGTGCTCCAGTGTTTTGCATATATCTAAGGAGTGCACATGTGGTTGTTCCATCTTTGTTTTAAGCTGCCTCGTCTGCTGTATGTGGGGGAAAACTTTGACTCTGCATGAGGTTCAGAGGTGAGGAAACAGGAGCAAATTGTAAGATAATAAGAATTTAATTCCCTCATATGTGCACCTGTCACAGCGGACTGAAATAAGAAGGATGCACGGATTTAGCATCATGACAATCAATCAGAAACAAACTCCTCTGACTTGGGGGTGAAGTGCTGTTGGAGTCTTCGTGATCTTTGTTTAACAATACCAAAATAGAGTTAACAACTTTGTGACGCATTTGCACAGGGGTGTTTTTTTTTTTTTTAAAAACTAACAAATGACAACACATGGAATGAAATGTCTCTCAGGGAAGCAAGATAAAACAATGGGTCCGACATGATCTGAGATTCTACCTGCAGTTGCTAAGCAACACCCACCTCCAACTTCTCAATCTGTCCCATTGGTCAGCAGGAAAAACGCACAAGGCGCCCTATTGGATGAGAGAAAGTTAATAAACTTTAGCCAAGGCCTGCCTCCCCGTGTGCGCACACACTCCCTCCCTCTCTCACACACACACAATGAAGAGATTCTTGTGAATGAGAGCATGAGAGGGTGTCAGTGCTTGCGCAGTACAGTGCTGATATATGCATTGAGCTCCTGAGCTAAAAATAAAGATCACACTGAACGCTGTGCCACTGAAAGTTGCAAGACAGAATTCAAAGTGACAAGTCGAGTTCTCTTCAGACAGAGCAATGAGGTCCCACCCTCATAAAAGATCCAGGAGGTATTTTTGACTGGGTTTTTGTGTGTGTGTGTTGGTGTATGTGTGTGTCTAGAACTCTAATGACAACTTGTTCCCAGCGATTCCCTCTACCTTTGAGTTATTTCGGGCCTAAAATGCAGCCCAGAAAGACGGGACCAAAACATTTCTTGAAAAAGCTGTTTAGGAGAGATATTCAGCAGCAGCTCCGTCCTAATTGTTGAAGGAACCAACACAGCATTGTTAGTGGACCTCAAGTAACTCCACGCTTATATGTTTTTGTGAATGGTCTGTACATTTCATTTCTATTTTTATCATTTCATCTTACAATTTCACCTGCTCAGTTGCAACAGTTTCTCACTCATTATTCTCACACAAACTAGGTATTGGTATGTAAAACACTAATTATAAAAGTTGGAAAATATGGTGCAATTAAGGAGATGATAATATTGTATTATAATACAGTTGTAAAGAAATGATTCAAAGTGGTAGATCAAATGGGTAATGCAACTAAAGGACCAAAAGGAACATTTGAAATGAGAGGAAACAGCTGCATTGGATCATTCTACTCAGTCTTTTGGATACAGAGTGGTGTGCATTTACAACCAAACTTACAACATGGATACGAATCACAAAATAACTGAGGGGTTCCTCAATGTACTACTTTAGTTCAAGTTTGATTTCTCACAATCAAGTCAATAATTACAGGGTGTAATCTTTAATTGTGTTGTTTACGAAGGTGTTATTCCATACCTTAGACGTGTTTTAGCTAATAATCTCTGATTAAAACCAGATGATTTTGAATGTCGAAAGTGACTCTGAAGTGGGTCGGCCATATTGACGGTTTAACAGGAAAGTGGGAGAGACTAAGTTAACAGAAAATTTAAAAAACCTGCTAACCAGAGCATAGTATTCAATTAGCGCTCAATAAATCAAGACATCTGCTTATATTTAGAAAAAAATAATCACCTATATTGTTGTTTAAATCATTTTATTTTCGTTCCAGGCCAGTGGGATGCTGGAGCCTATCCAGCTACTGAAGAACAAAGGCAAGACACACCCTGAACTGTCTGCAAAACCATCAATGTTCTATATAAAAAATGTATTAACAAAAAAATAATAATAATCCAGCCTGGACATGTTTATATTTGCTGTAAAGATGGATAAGCTGAAAGGGTGGGGAGAGAGAAAAGGTTTTATTTTGAAACCATCCTCCACTGGTCGTTTGAGGAACTGCATCAGTCTGTACTTTCAGGTTAGTTTGTGGAATGAAATGTGAGTGTGTGGCACAGACACACTTTTACTCTCCAGACTACAGCAGTGAACATCAGAGGATAGAAATAAGTATTTGCTTTGAAGGTCTGTCCTTACATCTTGAAAAAAAATAGCTAAAACACTGCTGTGTGATGCCACTAGTTTGAGTCTAGGTTGGATTTAAAAAGCAAATTAATCCGTCTTGATAATAGAGGACTTCACACTACTTTGCAATTTTAATAATCTTACAATTTAAGATGTTGAAGTAGTGCTCCAGTGGTTTGTCCAGTGGATGTTATTTTTTCTGTTTTTATTGAAATCTAAAAGCAGATTTTTTTTTAAAGATAAAAAAAAAACATAATTTTCATGGATAAGGAAGCCTAACAAGATAACCAAGAGATGACAAAAAACTGAATGATAGGTAATTGTTTTTAGTGTATTTTAAAGCTGATTTAAGACATATGTTAAAATCGACCCGTCAACGCCATAGATGGTTACACAAATCTAACGCAACAAGGTTAAATAACTGCTGCACAAATGTTTCATATCGAATCTGAGTGATTGAAAAGTACATTTACAATTACTCAGCAGACGTGCAGATTACTAATATCTCACTTCAGTGTTCTTTGCCTTTTTAAATTTACCACCTCTCCTGAACCTATTGGACAAAACTTATTTGATGATGGAACACAGTGTAACTCACACCTAATGGGAGAAAAAAAGCCCCCATGCACAAAGAATTCAAAAATCAGACTGAACACGTTTAAAAAAGTATTGGTTTATTTGGCAGAGAAAAAAACAGACTTGGCTAGAAGCAGTTTATATGCAGTATCTATAGCTCCATGCTAATAACTGTGCAGTTTGTTAGCTGCCTGGAAAACATGGTGGACTAAAATACAACATTTAAATCACAGGCCATTCATACGACATCCACTGCTTTATTATTACCTTGTATGTACAGTTATCATAAAATCAAGTACAATTTCAGTGCAGAAATGCATTAAAATAACAATGTAAAGTCAAGTGTCATCTTTGTCACATTTGCAGTGGACGACTGCTTCTACTTGAAAGGAGTAAAAGTCAGAAGAAATCAGGGAGTGCTGCTTCACATCCGCTTGGTGACCCTTTTGAACTGCTGGGACGTTTTATAGAAGAGGGATCTGGACTTTGGAGGTTCCAGAAGGTTGAGGTTTCCTTCAGAAATGCTCCTCACCACTCTGCGGGGTCTGTTCTCTGATCCTGGATGACAAACAATAATATATTGACAACAACAACTCATTTGTTAATGTGCGATTTTGCTTTCTGCTGCTTACCGGCACATCGGCTCACCCTGAGCGGCCTCTGGGCAGCAGAGGTGTCTTTTTTTATTCGCTTCGGAGCTGATAGGCCATGAGTTAAGTCGTCTCTGAGACTGCAGGAGTAAGGAAACAAAGTTCCTCATCTTCTTTCAAGAATACTCACTGAAGTAATGACGACATTTACAATCACAAGAGACATCACGAGAGCTTTATTACCGGTTAAATTTGCGTTTCCCTTGTGCTGCAGACGTCATTTCCATGTAGGTTGGTTTGGCTCGTTTCACATCTTGCAAAGGTGGGATTTGCTGCCGACTGAGCAAAAGTTTATGTTACCATGACATATTTCGACAGCCTTAAAAGGGAAACGATTTCTTTAACTTCCAAAAGACTTTAAAAAAAAACCCATTAACATTGCCTCTGAAAATGGATCCATCCTGTTATATACATGCACATATGTAAACCTATAACCATTCCTATCATATTTGATACACATATTTCTGAGACCCTATTCTGATTCGCATGATCCAAACTTCTCTTAAAAAACAAACGTATATCTTGTTCCATATTTTCTGCGGTGTAGTTCTTTATTATTCCACTAGGGGCAGTAGAGGGGCTTTTCCTGCTCATTTCAAAATGGCTGCTTCCATGAAATCTCAATCTTTTGGCGGGAAATTATTTTTTGGAACTTTATGATAATAATAACTCATCTATTGCTATTCCCCGTTTTAAATAACTACTTGCTTTTTTGAAAGAAGACAAAATGTGTTGTTAATTAATTCTCTATAACAGTTAATCTTGTTAAAAATATGTATTTCAAATTTAGGACAGTATGTAAATAAAGTGTTTTATAATATGTGTGGCGTTTTAAATATTGCTGTGAGGAAAAATATGTAACACCCAATGGATCATAATTGATACTATCGATATAGTATTGCAGACTTTTTAGTGGATTTCTTGAAAATGTTTATAAAACATCTTATAGAACATGGTGGGAGGGCCACAAGCTTCTTTCTTCACTCTGTAATGGGGAAGGGGTGGTGGTGGTTTGTGTCGTACAAATGGTCCCCTTCACAGATCAGTGGCAAATTTCTAATGAACTAATGTCGGTCTGCATAAACTATATCTGACACAGGTTTCTTAATTTTGATTAGAAACGGCAAAATTGCAATTAAGAGACCACTAGGAACAATTTTACAATAGATAAAAACATGACCGAATTGCGTTTTTAAACGTCTTTTTTTCCCCTCCAACAATAAAGAAGAGGAGCTGTGATTTGTGTCAACTAAGCACCTTTGATGCCAAATAAAAATAATAAAAAAAAATAATATTTCATCCTGAATGTACAAAATCTGCTGAAAAGAGGGATTGGAGAAATGTGTGGAGAGCCTGAAAAACATCCCTCAGCAATGGTTTCAACCAAGTAGTCAAGAACTTTTCTCCAACTAGGCCACTTCAAATTTGCACTTTCCAATGCAGCTGGAGAGCCGGCGGTCAATGTTAGCAAACCAATTAGTGTTCTGTGATCATATCCCACAGAGAGCTTCAAAATTTGCAGTAATTGGTTCATTCTTACAATACAAATTGTGAGGGGGAACTGGCAGAACGGAGTAGACTGAGACAGTCAAACACAACACAGAAAACATGTTATTAAGGTTGTAACTTCAGTGTTATTGCATCAGATGTAATACTTGTTAGGGTCTCACATGTAAGATATGTAAATTCAAAACCACGCAGAAGTTGGTCTGATATTAATTTTAAAGATAAAAATAGAAAAAAAAATCGTCTCACCTTTTAGAAGTCATCGGGTTCCCTTCAGTGACTCTTGGAAAGTTCCATGTTTGGCCGGGTCCAGAGAAGACTGTGGACTTGGGTGCTTGAAATGGACTAGGACAGTTTATTGTAATGGTTACATTGCTTGCAGCTTCATCGTTCTCTGGAATCTCGAAGGTCATGTTAGGGTCCATGCTGCTGTGGGAGCTCGAGGGCTGAGCGGGAACTGTTTTTGGGACGGGCTCGGGAGTGCACTGAAGTGGGAACATGTCGTCCTCAAACGCCTGGGACTTGGTGGCGCACCCCGGGCTCTGCGGAGGGAGCTGTGCAGACAGATTCCTCCTGATGGGCATTCGGGGTGGTCGGTCCTGTGTCGAATCTGACTGTTTTCCTCCGTCTAAGGAAATCACACAAAAAAGTAACAAATCAATGAAATTATCATAGACACACCATGAATGGCATAACAGACAGACAGTTGAAACTCATTTAAATGTAATAAAAATAGCTAACGATGCGTTACAAAAAAAAAATGATGTATTTCATTTTTATCTTGGTTTTGAGGATGCTACAAGTGTTAGTTTAGCTATACTAAAATGTCCATTCAGTATGGCATCATCTTTATTCAATACAATTTGAAACTTCTCCAGCCATATTTCATACTAGAGCAACATCATGGCTTTGAAAGTTTTCAACAGCCTTCATGGGAGACAGTTGAAAGGTGAATTATCTAATAAAAAATATTTATGAGGTTCTTATCTAAAACTAAATATTAGGACAGTCCAGATGAGATTGAAATTGGACAGCAAACAGAGGAAATTTCCCCGTGCGCCACTTCCTGAGCTTTGCATTTACTTTCTGTCACGATGTGTATATAGTGTTTGTTGCTATAGTTATCAAGTGTTAAGAAGTTTCCGTCCCAAATGTCATGGGATGTGATACCATGGTGTTAGTTAACAGGGTGACCATTACATCTGTAACTAAAAAGAAAGAAAAAAAACAGTTTACAATGAGCAATAAAGTCAAAGTCAGTACAGTAAGAGTTGACAAAGCACACAGTTCTAATCGTTAGTTTGTTGGTCAGATCCTAATTGTTGAGTCACCTACAGGATACAACATCATAGTTACTGAGCAACACAGCACACCAACAAATTTACTGGTAAACATTCAGAACAAATCAAAGGCTATCTAAAAACGACCTATTAACTAAAGTTTGGGGGTATTTCTTTTTGTGTCTTTATAAAGCAAAGTTATTCAAGTCCAAGCATTTTTTATTTAAACATGGCATGTGGCAGCACCATGCTATCTAATGGGGTCCAGATGACCCAAGCCTTACATTGACGTGTTATCCATCCCATGAAAAATGTGGGCGAAGGTGGACAGGATTTTATAACTGACAAAGACCCCAATGAAAATCAAAAAGAATTGAGAAAAAGAAATCTGTGCGCTGTCTTGTGGGGTTTAGATAACCCAACTTCCAATGTCGACATACCCAGGATGGCACAAGGGATAAACCAGGCAGGATACATATAAACCAGGCAGCAGTGGATGCAGTTTATTTTTTCTGAACAGAAACACAACCAGTGAGGTTTTATATACTGGACAGCTCTGCAAACCAACAAAAAAAAAGTGAAAAAAATGCTTGACATGTTGAAAACTGCATTTTAGTTTAGGAAGTGCTTCTAACTAGCCATAAGTTTGTTGAAATTAATCTGTGAGTGTTGAGTCTTTTTGTAATAAAGACTGAAAAGCAAAGCTTTGTGATGAATAAAAAGTTGTAGAGAATTGTACATTGTTTAAATATCAAAGATTAGTACCAGAGATAAGTAGTTCATGATACTCAAACACCCTTAAAATTCAACTAAAACCCTGTTTTGATGAGAATGTTCTGGTATAATCTGTATGCTGCTGGTCATAAAGTCTGTAAGAATTAGTAATGTGCACAAACATTTTTGCTGTACGGATTTACAGTGGTCTACAACTTTGATATTTTGTGCTGACCACCACGGTGCCTTGTAAAGGTTTGCCCATCGTTTGGCCCCAGACAACCAGGGCAGTAGTGACTAAGGCTATAACTGCACTTCGATGCCAAACAGTTCAAACCAGTATGATCCTCGCTCTGGAAACCCAACCCTTCTCAGCAATACTGTGGTCAAAAGGTCCGGTCAGACCACAAGCATAAGTAAGTGCATTTAAATGTACAATACATGATATCAAAGAGAAAACTATTTTACAGTTTGACAAATCCAAAAGACAATGTTCAATCCTAACATCCAGAAAATCTTTGACAACAACATCAACTGTTGGTAATAAAATTCTAAACCTTCAAAAGCAAACCAAATCAAATCACTCATGTTATGCACACTCATTCCAATTCCCAGAAACAATTTAGTCACCAATTCGCACACAGTGCATGCTTTTGGGCGGTAAGAGGAAGTCGGAGTATCAAGAGAACGCCGCACATGCCAGGAGAGAGCACTGAGAGAGGGCCCTAGTGGGCCCTTGTTGTCATTACTCAACAGTGCTAACCACAACACACACAAGAAACAGAAAAAGGGCACAAAATGAGAAGGAGTGATGGACTAGTCCCTAGTGCAATGAAAAACAAAGGATTAGTAATACCAGGGAAGAACAAATCTTTCAAATATTTTCACTTTCTTACATATGTGGATGTTTTTTAGGGACAAAAATTCAATCATTTTATGTAATTATTTTACTTGTAAATATTCTTAATAATTAATGATAGACTATTTTTTTCAGCTATGACAAAAAAACCTCACAAAAGTTTTTGTTTTTATGCAAATGTGAAATTAATGAAAACTGTCATTTTGTGTTTCTAACATGTTTTTGTAGCATTTTTCTATATCTCCTACATAAATAATTTACGGTTAAAACTGCATTTTTGAGTATGTCTTAATTCAAGTCTTGTTGGTTCAGAAAACCAGATGCTTGAAAAACCTCAGACCAGTGATGCAGCTACTGAAATGGGCGTGCCAAAATCTCCTTTCCTCCTGCGCGCACCCTTGCCTGCTCTTGCTTAGGTGTGCGAGACATGATGAGCGTTCAACACTCGTGCTGTAGCAAGGTGCAATTCTGGTTTAAAACTGTACAACTAGATTGATCCAATATTTCTCGGTGTTATTTTTGCGCTGCTAATGTTAGCTTGAGGCTACAAGCTGTGAACGGGCAGAGTTCACAGCGATAGGGAGGGGGGTGGATTGCTTTGTGTCATAAGTCCCGCCCACAACCCACAACACAATTCTGGGTTGTGGGCGGGACTTATGACACAAACCAACCCGCAACCCAGAATTGTATTTCTAATTATCTACTGCCGTAGTGCATAAAATATGTCTTAAAAAAACGAGAAAGACTTTTTGATTTTGGCGAAAAATGTCATAATCATAATCAAAATAGACGGGGAATGATTTTACTATATAAAACAAATGTGTTTGGAGTAGAACTTTAAGGTCCAAATATTTGATGTCAAGTGGTTATGTTCAGCTACAGCAAAAACAACATTGGATTTACTGAAGTTAATTTTCTCTTTTTTTCACAGAGATTTAAACAGGATGAATGGTTCATATGATGTTTTAAACTAAAATAAGCATAAAACGACTGAAGGATATTTCTCTGTGTCTATTAAAAAAAATCAAGAGCAACTGAACTAGTGGATGTGGCGGTGCAGAGGAAGGTTAAATCATAGTTTCTGCATCACATTAGAAGCATTGCACTTATGGCATTTCCTGTAGAGGTGTGTGTGTGTCTAGAGAGAAGGCTAAAAGAAGAAAAATGCCAGCACATAAAGGAAGTGAAAACATAAAACGCAAAGGTGAATGACTGATTTATACATTTCCCTAAATATCAAATGCAATATTTAGCAAATATGAGTCAGAGCTCAGACACAGCCTTCTGTGAGGAAACGATGATAAATAGCTCTTTCCTGCAGTTGTCCCCAGCAATAGTTCCTTCAATCACATATTTTTGGCTAGTGGGGGATTAATACATGCATGAGTTGCTATTTCTGGGGGAAGCTGCACTGAATTAGGGTCGCCTGGTTGCTGCTGCCGGTTTTTTATAGTACGCCTTTTCTGGTTGGTGGAGCAAAGGAGTTTACGTCTGTTGACGTTGTTCCCCTGCCCTGCTGTGGATCTGCATTTTCATGAATGAAGCTCAGGAGGGATTGGGAAGGATATGGGCGAGACAGACAGAGGCAAACATCTGAGGGTAGGAGGGGAGGACGGTGGAATGGAGGAAAAGACAAACTAACGTGTCTAAAGAAAAATAAAATCTACGGAGGAGAGGCAGATGGGTTTAGTATAAACTGAATAGCTACCATTCCTTATCTCTCTGGTAGATAGAGGAAATATATACTTTTAAATATCATCCTATTAATAGAAGTGTGAGGATTTGACAATAATTCAATAATAATTTTCTGTTTTGTAGATTTCATGTGAGATGTTTGTTTTAATATTCAGTCTACAAAGTGTTAATGTTCTTTTAAAAGCACAAACATGACTAAAATGGTTGAAACTTGATTGGTTTTGCAGGCTGCAGGGTGGAGCCATTTCTCAGAGCATGCTGCAGTGAGTGCCATAAAGAGCTGAGGAAGGAGGGAGGCTCTGACAAACATCATCCGAACAACATCAGAAGAGTTTGTATGTGATTAATATCGATGTGTTGCAGAAATGCTATTTTTAGAGCAAAAACTTCTGAAAACTGGATTTGGATGAATGATACCAAGCACGTCAGACTAGCTGCTCTGTGCTAAAATCCAGATGAACACAGTTTTAACACACGTCTGTTATTATAAAGAGTAATTTGAAAAGGTTGAGAGAGTGAAATCATGGCAGATTAGCTGACAGTAACTGAATGACAAGTCGATCCTAACTTGACTCATTCATCTAAACCCCTTTGATCCTCTGCAGGCTCACGGGGTTTCTGGACTCTACCCAGCTACAGTCGGGTGAAGGCGGGGCTTACTCTGGACAGATCGCCAGTTTATCGAAGGCCGACACAGAGACAACCACACTCACACTTACAATTTAGTCATCGATTAACCTAAGAAACATATTTTTGGACCGTGGGAGGAAAAAGCCTTGACACCACAGTGGAAAAGTTCATTCATACAAGCCGGGGTGGAGGCTTTTGTGTGTTTGTTTGTTTGGACTCTGGTCTTTCTGAGAGACTTGACGCTGCTTGCACAAAAGCCCAAACAGCCCTGCTGGTTACACCAGTGCCTTCATCCCAACAGCACAAGGGATTGGACGGTAAAGCCCATCCACTTCACGCGCCGTTCTTTCAGTCTAAAGATATCCTAAAAGGTGAATTTCAAACAATAACAATTTTTAAAGACCCACTTCAGCTCTAAGATATTTTGCTTTTTTAACGTTCAAGGTAAAGAGCAGATTAGGAATTTTTTTATGTTTTGAAGTATAAAACTAGTTTTTTCGGGAGTGCTCAAGTATGAGAGAGAGATATAAAAGGAGTCTACAGAACAAAACAAGCCAAAGTAAACTTCAAGTGTATTAACTCAAAATGTGTTGTGTAGTGGATTCCTGTGTGGTTTGGTTTTACTTAGATTTCTTCTATCAGAATAAATGTGGATTTAATTAACCACTTTATTTTCATCTCAAATACTTTTTTGTTTAAAATACATGAGAATTTAGAGGTAAAATTCACAATTTTATTGACTTTTGAGGAAGCAGGGGCTCCTGGTTTGAAGCCAGAGAGTGACAGTGGCACTTCTCATCTGAGTCATAAAATAAGCTACGCTGCTGTTCTGAATAAAAAAAAAAAAAAACCTCTTTATAATAAGAAAAACTCCAATATTCTTTAATAAATGTTTTAAAAGCATAATCAAAAGTGTTTTTGATTAGTATAGATTGTAACGGACATTCTTTGGCCGTGGAGGTGGGGGCGTGAGACGGGGATGGGGGGTTCTTCAGATTCAGGGTATCCAAAATGATAGGAACAAAATCTTGCTCATCAAAAGGTTATCAGAACATAAAAAATAGAAGATATAGTGTTAAATCTTGAAAGTGGTAACATAATGTTTTCCCAATTGTCTTTTTAAGAGGATGGAAATGATTTCAAACATTTACATTTTCCTTCTTTTATTAAACT
>NC_050514.1:15306811-15370906 GCF_002922805.2 Oryzias melastigma
ATTAGCTTAAAAAAGTTAGAAATAAATATCAGAGTTCAAATTATCTATTCCTTTTGTGGTTTTTAAAAAACAACTTTCACTCTGAATTTTACTGTGTGGGTTGAAAATGAAGCAATGCTGAATTAATGTGCAGTTTGGATATCATTTTAGTAAAACTCTCTATAAACAAATGTTTGTACAACAACACTAGTGGTTGGAGTGTATAATCATGCATGAAAGTGTAGATTTAACAAAAGCTTAAAAACACTGAATTGCAGAGGATTGAGCCTGATAAGAAGGAGAGAGAATGGAACTTTTTAAATCATTAAAAACGCTGAAAACTTGACACTCCAGCAGTGTTGGGTTACTACAGTAAGTTGAAGGAAAAGCACTACAGTCATGGTGACCCACTCCCTCCTGTTTCATTTTTCATTTCCATTCAAAAACATTGGTCATCTGGTAGAAGCATTTGCTTTTTTGAGACAGTTTTCCCACAATCCACTTCAATGAAATGTAGACCACATGTATTAAATATCATTATTGCTTATTTGAATGACTGTATTTCATGGAGGTTTTTTTTTTTTGGTGTAACATTGTCCCATAGGTTCCCTACATACATACATATACAGTTCTCTCTGTAAAATTGCTTGGGGGGATTCGGATTCTTTCATTATTCAAGTTTTGGCCACAATAGAATGTCTGCTGCACGACTATAAATCACATTATATTACATGCCGGATTTTTATTATGGTTTTTACTGCTTTGGGCAACTTCTTTACAGCTAAATGAAAAGCAACAAGGCGACAGAAAATTGTAGGCATGACACAACCATTTCACATCAATTAAAAAACAAAAGAACGAGTGAAATGCTCCTCATCCAGAACTAGATTCAATATTTTAAGTGGATAAAGAAAGTGAAAATGACAAGTGAAAAGTGAATAATATAATAAGTGAGTGGAAAAAGGGATTAATTAGTAAACTGAGGTTTTTTGATTAATGACTACAATATGTATGCAAGCACAAAAAAGTAAGAGAGTCTTTCTACCTGTAGGTGACAGAGCACCGATGCACAATGAGGTTCTTTTGGAGCGTCTCTCTGCACCTGAGGATTACAGAATAAAACAACACTAACACATTATCATAACTGCAGCAAACACAGCTAAGAGAAAGGTGTGTTGACTTTTCATGGTTCAAGTTGAATGAAATAAATGAAACACTTCCACAACTGCCATGTCGAGATGACTTAAACACCTTGAATTGTGCAGGCTGCAGCTGTTTAATCAAAAAAACACCTTTGAAAAATGTATATATTACCGAATACACATTTAAATCCTGTGAGATTGCTTTAATTTTACAAGCATTTGCCTTATCTGCCTTTATCTGAAATATGACGCACAATAGGATAACATTAATATCCGCACTCACACGTGAGATTCTTTGTCTTTCAGAAAATTAAGTTCACAAAAACCCCTTTCAAATAAAATAAGCAAACAGTTCAGGAGCAGGTGCAGATTTATGTCCTAACAAACAGGAGACAGAATAATAGTTAGTGGAAAACACCGCTCACTTCTTTTATTTGGACTGTTCCTTTGCTAGTCTTTGTATGATGCTTTATATATTTACATACATATATATATGAGGGCCGGGAATCGATTAAAAACAATTAACTAATTAATCGCAAATCTAGAAAAAAATAATCGCGATTAATCGCAATTGAATTGAACTTTTAAGTTTTTAATTTTCTAAGTCTATTTTATGTCATTGTTTTTATTAGCTCTTATACTTTTATCATAGTGTCTCTTTTTATTTATTTTATTTTTTACATTTTTTTTTATTTTATATATATATATACGTACATTCTTATATTGCTTTTAAGTATTTTATCTGTTGTGTCTTTGTGGCAAATGGACCTTGAGTCTGTAATAAAAGTATCTTCTATCTTCTTTTTGTTACAATATTTTCCAGATACTTGTTTGAAAATAATCACAATAGGAAATCACAAGCAAAATTGTACATTTAGAAAGTTTTTATCCTAGTGTCTAAAACTGTTGTTTTTGTCTACTTAATTTACCTCTGTATTTTCAATTTGAAAAAGTACCCACTTGTTTATTTGATAACAATTTAATCAGCACAAACTCTCCAATGTCACACTGCCTTTATTTTTGTCATTTTTCCATGTTGTATTCACACACTAGACATAAAATTATGCAAAAACAGAAAATTCCATCAGGAAAAAAAATATTTATTTTCCTGTGGAAACCTCAAAAATGTTTAACAAACTGTTTTTACAACAGAATAAAAGTTTTAGGTGTAAATTTATAAGAACAACAAGAATAAAATTTCTAATCAACATGTTTTTGAATGTAAATATATATATATATATATATATATGTGTGTGTGTGTCAGCAGGGGCTGTATCTACTATGTCAATCAGAGAAAGTAGTTGAAAATGAAACCTGGAGCCTCACAGCTCCAAAACAAACTAGATCTGGACTAAAGCCAATCTGGACACTGAGACCTACTGAACTACTTTACATGTCAGCTGAAATTTGACATGTCTTTAAAAAAAAGAAAAACAACAACAGAAAACTTTCATCCAGGAGAAAAAAAACACGAGCGTGTCAAATGAGATGAAATTGTGTCTTTTACAGTAAAGAGTTATAAAAATGTGGGGAACGTCTTACCTTGTTAAAACTGTAGAGTAACTAACTTAAAGGCACCACTTTTGTTTTTAAGCTAGTTTATGTTAAGTAAAATATTAGGTGTAATTACTTTTAAGATAAAAAAAGTTTTAACAGAGGTTAGAGATGGTGGAAAAAGGTCAACGCTTACTCATGCTGAACAGAGGATGTAATCACCAAAACCTTTAAACAAACTTGAATTTTTAAATGCGTTAAAAATATATTTCATAAGCAAGAACACATGCTAATTGAATCAGAACGACTAAAGCCTCATTTGTGCAGATGAAGGACTTATACTATTGCGAGCGTTAATACTCACAAATTGCTGTCCCTTTATTCCAATAACATAATGTTGTTTGCATAAAAAGTGACTCTGCCTTATTACTTTGAACCTTAAATTTGATTCAAATCTAGTGATTTATTCATTTACTTTTGTGAACCAAATGTATAACCCTGTTTGTCCCGCTGTGCTAAATGATTTCTGTGGAGAATTCAAAGTTGGATTTAAAACAAGAACACATTATTTTTTGGAAAGAGCACCACTACTCTTATGTCTTAGCCCAGGGGCCGGCAACCTTTAAGGGTGAATGAGCCATTTGGGGTTGATTTCTACTGATCAAAACCTAGAAGGAGTCTTTGTATTCATGACCTTCTTTTCTTAAATAATAAATATGAAGTATGTCTATTTTTTGACACGAGGACAAGCAAAAATATGAAAAGAACCTAGCATCTTTCTTTGTTTTTTTATGTTTGACAGAAGCTCTAATAACTTATTTTTAAAATAAAAGATGCTCTGTGCCAAACAGCATCATCTCAGTGCAGCTAGTAACTGACGTTGAGCAGCTTTAGATAATATGTGCTTTTAACTCATAAAAGATCAAACTTTTTACCAATGTTTTGCTTTGCATATAAAATCTGTGCATTCTGGAGGTAGTGTGAAGCAAACCATCATCAGTGATAAGATTAAACTTTTTTGCTATTTTTATAGCATATAAACTGATTATGAGCTGTGGTGCTACACAAATTTGTATAAAGGTGGAAGTTTATGTTGTAAAACATATAAAAGTACTTGTGAGAATATTAGTAAACAAAAATAATAAAAAGGAGCGGACCAATTGTTCAAGTATTTAAGGAGGTTTTACTCATCTCTTCTCCATGCTGAAAAAGCAGGAGACTAAATCAGATGGTGATAATGATGATGAGCTTGACTTACTGCAGGGGCTACTTTGGTGGTATTGCAGATGAGAGAAAGTCAGGATAGGTGCCAACTCGCTGCGGAGCCCGGCGCTTTCTGCCTCATTTGTCTCCTGCGACTCCAAATTCCTTTCACCTTTCCGCTGCTGTTCCAGCCCCTCCTGGTCAGCCCAGACCACACCTCTCTCCCTCAACACAAGGGGCTCCAATTCATGGTTATCCATCTCATCTTTTTCTGTGGCCAGCCCCTTTTCATGCAATAGGGCATAGTGGCGACTGAAAGCTGGCAGCAAGATGTTCACCATTCTGAAATGCGATAGACATGGAGGTTAGCTTCACTCCTGCAAAACAAAGTGTAATCTGCTTGGAAAGTTTCATGGGGCTGATAATCAACGCACTTGTGCACTCTCTTGTTCTCCTGATCCTGCAGCAAAGTGAGCTGGACCATTTGCTTGACGTGTTGTTGGAGATCATTTACCTGCAGCTCCAGTCTGTGGCAACGCAAGTCCTTTTCTAACACCTAGCAGGGAGAGTGGAAAGACTTCAGAGAGCAGAGAACAGGAGGCAAAAAACATTCTGACCCTGACAGGCAGATGTGGGGGGAAAAAGTTGGTGCAAGTTTACTAAAAATTAGTTGCAAAGTTCAGCATTCGTCCACGTTTTATTGAAAAGCGATCAAATCGGGAAGGGAAAGGAGGGGGGGAGAAAATTCTGACGTAAGGAAACTACGAAACAACAGCAGCACAGAGAACATTTGACTGCTGGGTGCGTCATAGTTCTGGGTCAGTTCTAGGAAAAAGAAAGAAAAAAAAATAACATGGACATGGTTTAAGGTAACTGGCTGCTGTGTGAGGGATGAGTAAAGGGTATTGATTAATTCTCTTCAGTGATCCACGAGTGGGCTGGACAAATAAAATGAGCACGGCTCTAATTACTGAGAAAACAGATGCGAAGAAAACAAAGGCAGTCACGACAGCAGAAGAGCCGACACTTGCGTTGCAAATCAAACAAACAAAAAAAAACAAATCCTGCAATACTTCCTTCATATATGTACACTTCTCTTGGCCAGTGGGAATTACTGTTTTTCAGACTAATTTAATATCTTAATAAATGTGAAGTAACTAAAATTAAGAAAACAATCTATATTTTTGTCAATGAAAAGTAAAAAAAAAGTTAAACGTAGGCAGGTTCATTATCAGCAATGCAAAACTTACCATTCATTTATTTGGCATCAATTAAAAACAGGATTTAATATCAACAAGACCGGTGATAAAATTTTACAAGAGAGCTCACGAGTGTGAAAAAGTCAGAGATGATCAGTCAAATATAAGGAGCACGAACAATACTTTGGATCTTTCTAAATGAGTTGGCTTACCTCTGAAGTCTGATCATTTGTCTTCAGCAGCTTCATCTCGTTCTCAAGTCGATGGAGCAAGCCATCGTTTTCCAGGAAGCGCCCCTCTGCCTCCTTCAGACGTTGGCATATGTGTTTCTGCTGAGTGCGTAAGCTGGCAATCTTCCGCTCATGCTTGCAGGTGGCCTATTGAGGAGAAAGAGAGCAAACTGTAATCAAAAACAGCATGGACGCTACCCTAGTATTAGAAAGCATTATGGTGTAAATATTTTAAATAACGCCACATCGTTTGCCAGCTAGAACCATATATAATGATGCAGATCTGTTATTAAGGCTTTATTTTAAACCAAACTTCTAAGAAAGTTACTTTACAACCAAGTACGCTTTCCTGCATGAGAGTAGAGACAACTACAGAGAAGTAAATTGATGAGTCTGCAGCTATTTTTCCACCATGACTGATTGCGGCTGAAAAGACCACGCGGCGTGAACATCAGCTACCTTCTCCGTCTTGTCTTTGGCACAGAAATATTGGACCTGCAGGTTGTCCTCCTCGCTGTAGCGCTGGCGCAGCTCATTCTCCTTCAGTTGTCTCTCCAGATCCAGCTGCTCTCGCCTGATTTGGCCCCGGCTAGAGAAGATCTGCTGCAGAGTTTCTGACACCCTGGGACAAGAGATTCATGTGCTGTGCTTCTGGTCCAACTTTTTGAGGCAGTACACAACATGAAAAAAAAAAAGTACTTTTTTTTTTTTTGCAATTCTCACAAGAGTATATCAGAAATGTGTCATTTAATACATCCATGTATTCATGCACTTGATTCAGCAGAGCTTATGAAAGTGTGGATCAGTATTTTTATGGTAGCATCATGAAGGTGTTGAGTCAGCTCTGCACATTTTCATGAAGTGCTGTCGGAGCCTGCTTTACGCTAAAAGTGGTTCAGTGTCATTCACATTTAGATGAATAGAGGGGGGGAATAATAGAAACACCTATTAGAGCTTTATAATGAAACAGCATCATCACAGGGATTCAAGCCAAATGTAAGGAGCACTATTGAGTAACATGTAAAGGCACATTTTTAAACTGCTGTTCAAAAAGCTCTTAACGTGTGCAAAAGGTCATACGAGGTATTTTAGTCCCTAAAATATACAATAATATAGTGAAATATTTCACAAGAAAAATAAATAATTATGTTTTAAGCTTGAAAACTATAATATTTTAATTTTAAGCAGCCAAAACAAAGTCTCCCCACACACATGCAGCGTTAGAGCAGCGCTGCGGTGATGCCGTGATTGGATGCAAGGGGCTGTCTAGTTGAGTTAAAGCGGCATGAGAGCGAGGAAAGGCATGCAGGTAAATAAGGCTGGAGAGCTGTCGCTGAAATGTGACTGCACTCTTCAATGCAATTCTAGTGACGTAGGAGACGCCGTGGCCTTGGTAGACTGTTGAATTTTTAATAGCGGCAGAAGTGTATTCAGAGCCTGTCTCCGTGCGAGTTGTGAATTCTGATGCCAGTGAATGAAGTGTGTGTGAGAGTGAGACTCATTCAGCTTTTCCTCGTCGCCCCCTCCCTAACCCCCAACCCAAATCCTCCGACGGGTGCCACTTCTTATGTAGAAGACAACAACATAAAATATGCAATAATGGTAATAAACTGTATTGACAAATAAAAGATATACCCAAAGTTAAAACCAATGAACACAAGTAGAATCCTACTGAATATTTGTTTCATACACAAAAATGTAAATATTTCACATTTTACTGTCAAGTTTGATTCATAGAATGCACAAATCTTTCTATTTGTATGAATTCCAATGCTAATCCAAACAGGCTATGATAGTCTACAATTGTGTTTTTTTTCACACTGTATGTAGGTTTAGTAACGGCAACACAAGATTAATATAAAAACAATTAATTAACAAACAAAAAAATATATATACAAAGTGATGACTTGTGAAGCTTATAAAGTATTACTAATTAAAAACCAGAGAAAAAATGTCTCAGAAATGTTCTTCATGTCACAAATGAATCACTCGATAATATAAAAGAGTGGAATTGTCTAAATATGCATATCAATTTGGAGAAAAGGATTCGACAAAGTGTTTGTGTGTCCCTTCCAAGCTTTAGATGTTGCAGCCACTAATGCAACATGAAGTCATCACAGAAGATGGACCGTATTCCAAGAAACAGACGTTTTCCAGGAGCCCTGACGGTCAGTTTCAAAGCCTGACAGTTACACAAACACGGTTCTTAAAAATCAAAACAAATCAGGGAAATTAGAGGAGGTGTTGGCTCATACAAGCTACGGGAATTGGCCCGGGCCGTCATAAGCAATTCAGCACCGCTGGTCTTGAAAAATCAATGCAGAAACCGTCTTCAGTACATCCTGGGCAGAAACGCCACTAATGCATTGTGTTATGACCGTTTCCAAACAGCGGCATAAGCAAATAAATGTACAGTGGATGGGTTTCCCACCAACTAATGATATCCATACTGATGTGTCATTATTTAAACAAGGAGAGTGAATTTTTTCCATGTGGAACACTTCTTGACTGGAGCTTCTGGTTATAGATTACAGGCTTTATGCGTTGTATGTTTGTGGGAATAATAAAAAATAAAAATAAAAATTGGAATAAAATAAACAGGGAAAAACATTAATTTCCCCAGCAATTAAAACACAGGAAAAACTGGTTTTAACAGGTTAATCTACCAAAATAAAAGCTCAATTGATGTTCAAAACTTGCAGTAAACTTTAAGTTACTCTTTAGAAACAAGATTACCTTCATTTGAACAACTACCGTATTTTTCGGACATAAGTCGCACCGGAGTATAAGTCGCATTTTTTTCAAGTAATTTATTTTACAAACTGGTTGAAAAAAACGATATTACATCATCCTGGAAGGTAAGTTGTAACATTCATAAGTGAATAGAAAACAGGCTGAATATGTGTCAACACATATTAGCATCATGAAAAAAACAAAAAAGTGTAGCATTTATATAACATAACAGTTTTATTTAACTATAGCCTCAAGAACTCATCAACTTTGTATCTTTACTGTAATTAATTGCACGCAATCTCACTCCATATCACTAAATCCCTTAAATTCTTCGTCTTCTGTGTCACGTCTGAATAACTAAAGTAAATAAAGTAATTGCATAGATCACCATAAGAGGGCACTCTAGACTTACGGTCCATATCTCATCTCATTAAAAATTCGTATATAAGTCGCACTGGAGTATAAGTCGCAGGGACATTCAATCTATGAAAAAAAACGCGACTTATAGTCCGGAAAATACGGTATGTATCCATTTGAGCTTATATGGTTTGCTAGGTTAGTAAGATACAATTTAAGAGCTACTGACAGTTTCAAATTGTCACAGAAAAGTGTTTTTGCCTAATCACATGACATAGTAACACAATGCACTGACTGCATAGTAGAAGTTGATTGGTAAAAACTAGCAATAACCATTGAAAAATAAAACCCGAAATAAATTATTTTTACATTTATAAGTTATACTACTGCTTCCGTCTTTGGATTAGGGTGTTTTTGAATCCACATATTTATGGGTTTAAAACAAAATGACAAGTACTCTTGCCTAATCTGTTCCTCTATTCCAATAACATGGTTTACAGTGAAGGGTTTACGACATATTAAAACAAAACAACAACAACCGCAGTGGTTTAAGTTACAATGTGAATCATAGCATCTGCTTACCTTTTCAGCTCGGCCAGTTTCTGAGAAGAGATCAAGCTGAGAGGCCCAGGCTCTTCTCTCTTTGCCTCATATTCTTTGAGTTTTTGTTTTAACTGTAAAATCTTTCAAATTAAAACAGGAAAAAAAACAGAATTAAACCACAGTCAGAAAGGAAATCTGCTGACAGTTTAATCAAAGTTGGGATTTGTTATTTACATTACCTCTTTCCGTTGCTTCTCACATATCACAGCATATTGACCAATGTGGCTATCCAGGCTTACAACGTTGCTCTTGACCTGTTTAAGTGAAGACATTTTTTTTTTGTATTTTGTTTTTTTATTTACAATATAATTTCACTTAAAAATGTACACTTAATAACAGCTATAAAACAACATGAAAGTTTTGGCACTGACCGAGGACTTAATCTCCTTGGCCCTGTTGGCATATTTCAGTGTGTTGTGGGTATCATCGTATGATTTAGATGAGGGGCTAACGTTGGCGATCATAACCGTCCTGCAGTTGCCCCCTAATGAGTCTTTCAGGATCCTTGTCAGTTTGCTGTCTCTGTATGGTATATGAGCCTTTTTACTCTGAAACAAACACAAATAACTGTTTATCAATTACTGTCAACAGTGAAATAAACAAAACATTTATTATGACAATTGGAAATCCCTTGAGAAAACTATAATTACCCTGCAGGATATATGTGGGAACACAGTTAAGTAAGTCAGAAAACATTCGAATGGTTTTAATTCTGCCCACTTTGAAAATATATCAAATAAACGTTTGAAAGGAGCAAATACAGATTCCAGGAATCCTCCACTTCTGTCAAACAAAACATAAATCAAGATATAAAAAAGGAAAGCGTATGTTACTGCTGTGGTATGCAGAAGAGTAATCACAAAAGTGAGGTGTGCCTCAACATGCATTCCCCATCTGGACCACAAGAGAAGCCTCCTCCGGTTACACTGTTTGGTTGAGACCAATAAACCTAACAGGGGATACATTTTTGGAATGGAATTTACATTTTGGAACTTAAGTCTTTGTGCAGCTGGTCTATAAATACATCCCAGCCACTCATACCTGCTGTAAATAAGGTGTTGCTGCTTAGTGGAATTACAGTTTTATGGATAAGATGACCGGAGAAACTCACAAAAAGGAAAAGTGTAAAATGAACTGAGGTAAAACTACGAAAATTTAGCTAAGTTATCAAAAAAAAAATAATTATATATATACATATATCCGAGCTCAAATTGGGTATTTTAAACTTCTATATGACAAGAAAATGTGTGAAAATCAAACAAGAACAAGATTTACATTGTCTCAAAACTAAGTTTGCAAACTTAAGATCAGTATCTCTAAAGATATACATAATAAAAGTAAAATTCTGCATTCAAAATAAAGATTCTATAGGTCCGACATAAATATTTAACGATGGCTGAAGCCAAAACACTATAGCTTAGGAAGACCCCATCAGCTCATGAATTCATAGCAAACATTCTTATTTTTTGTCAAATAATACATGGTTTGAGTAAGCTTGAGCATGAAAAAAAGCATCTTTTAGCCCCTGGTAGGATGTTCACTACTGCAAAAACTCAAAGGTTTTTTCCCCTCCATCTAAACTATTCAACAAGTTGGCACTGCTGAGTCCATCTCGACTTTATGGGAGTTATAAACCTTGATTCTCTGAATATGTTTGCAGAGATAAAAGGTCAAGCTGGAGAAAAGTTGCTTCATCAAACAAATCTGCATAAGTTTGGCCATTGCCTGAAGCAAATGAAGCACAACAGAACCTCTGTGCTAGATTAAGCGTCTACAAGTGAGGATGACACAGTCCGAGCAGAAGCAGCAGACAGTCTTCCTACTCAGATGATTGGCACAAGCGGAGACATTCTTTCCTGTAAACAATGACGTGAATTCCTTCGTCCACCATCAGTAAAGACTTGTGCACCATAGTGAGCAGATACGATGGGAACGTTGTGGTGGGTGGTGGACAATGAGAGGGGCTATGATTGAAATACAAAAAAATGAGCAGGGAGAGTAAAATGCCAACTAAACCACGGCGATGAAAGAAGACAGTTTCATTCCAAAGTATGAAGTAACCCAGTGAAGACGGATTGCATTTCAACATGGCTGTGGTAGGTTTTCACAGCACTTCCTAAATGCGTGCAGCCTGCATGCGCCTCATCCCTTGAGACTGGTGTGTAAAATGAGACGACTGCTTGACAGGTTAATGTATGCAACTGGAATGAAATAATACCCAAATACTCAGTTGACTCAGCCCTTCCCATGTTCCATGTTTAATACTGAAGCAGGAGTGGTTACCTTGTTTACCTCAAACTCAACCAATCAAGTCATCACAATATTTCCTTTGGACTTCAGTTAAAGATGTGCTGACAAACTCAAAGTTTGAACTTTTCATATGTTCAAATAATCAGAGATTATTGTTTTTAAACCTAGTGTCTGTTTTTGTGATGAGAATAAAGACAAATTAGGTTGTTAACAAACAGTTATGTGTGGATTAGGTACTTTTATATTCAAGTCTGGTTTGAGTTCACGTTTTCACCAAAAAGTCCCTATTCTATCAATATACATTGGGATCTTGAGATGAAGGTGCACTGGGATCACCTCTTATTCCCTCTTGATGTGCTTTTGCATTGAACTTAGGAAGATGGGGTACATCCTAAAAATGTTGGTTTACGTCCTGACATTAGACATCACATTGCGGCATGACCGCGTCTCACTTTCTGTTGCTGTCATTTCTAATGTCAATCGAATCGGCATTGAAAAGTTGGCAATAATAATGGCACGATCTAGCTGAACCCGTTCTTGTGGGTTCTCCAGGTCCTCGGAGGGCTGTAGAGAGGAGCGGCCGCATCTTATGGGCGGAGTGCAAGTGTGTCTTGTAGCTCCCTTGAGGGTCATTGAAAATTGAACATTTGATTGTTATGCATGAAGTATGTGTTTTGAGAAGTATTTGCAAAGCTAATGTAAGTTACACACATGACGTACGAGTGATGCAGTTGCATTGTATATGGCGTAGTATACTTAATTATACTGTATACACACACTTGTATAGCGCTTTACTTGAGTCTTGGAAGGCCCAAAGCGCTTTAGAGTCCCATTCATCCAATCGTACACTGATGGCAGCTCCACTGCCAAACATTGGCACAGATCTGTAACCACCAGAATCAATGTGGGGTTCATATCATGCCCAAGGACTCTTCGATACATGGCGGGAACTGAACCTGTAATATTTCGATTAGAGGCTGACTCCTTTACCTTTGCACCACCGCCTCTGGTGTCCTTACTCCACACTCTAGTCATTAGTAAAGCTTTACTCACAAATGACTTTAAAGTTAGATAGTGAGTATGGAAAAGGGACAAACTTGGATGGGGGCACGCACTTATCCCGTGAACAGCTTACAGGCTTTTTGCGCAGGTGGGTCTTAAGTATGAAAAAGCCGTACACAACACCTTTGTCCCACCTACTCTACCCTTACTCATTATGTGTTGTACAAGTGTTCCTTACATTATTTTGCTTGGGGCATGCCCATAGAAAAAATAGGCATGAACATTTTCTCTCTACAACACATGTCAAAGTCAAGGTCTGGAGGGCTGCATCCGGTCCTCCAAATCGTTTTATTTTATTGTTATTAATGGCCCCATGTTATCTTAGGCTCATTTCTAACTTCTAAAATTTTTACTAAATATATTTTTATGGAGAGTAAAATATTGAAAGTTGTTTAAGGTTTAAGTTAACTTATTCTGGAATAATATTCCTGTCTTTTTATTATTCATTGTGATGTTAAAAAGTAACGATTTTAAACTTTTAAAAATTTGCATTCTGCTCGCTTTTTAGACTATTTTGCCATTTACTAAGATGTTTTAGTCTATTATGGAGTTTAGCTAATATTTCAGCTACATGCTAGCAGTTTTTGCTAACCTAATTTTTTTTGTTTGTTTTTTTAGGCTAATCTAGCATTTAGCTAACATTTTAGGTGGCTATTCGCTACAGCGTTTTCAGCTATGAGCTTCAGCGTTTTTACACATCAATTTCAGCATCTTCTGTGACCAAATTCTGCTTACAGCATTCACGCTAGCATCATCTCAGGTAATGCTATATATCTAGTTCATAATTATGTTAAAAAGTTACGGTTTTAAAGTTTTAAAAATTTAGTTTTAGAGTTTTCAATAAATCTTTATCCTGTGTGGCCTGTGACCTACGGAGTGTTTTGGATTTTGGCCCCCTGTGCGATTGAGTTTGACGCTCCTGTTCTACGGGTACATAGAGCAATCTGGAACCTTGGCGTTTCATGTGGGCCAGCTATGTCCACTTAACAGATTTGCCCATTTTTGCTCCTGCATACAGCCTGCATCTAGCTGACTAAGTCATTTCCTTACACAAACGATCAAAAGACACTTTTCACCTAAAAGGTTAGCAAGAAAGTTGTGGCCTGTCTTTGATAGGAACCAATCATATAAATTGAATTCAGATGACTGCATCTTAGCATTGGCGTCTCATTTGTTTGAGGGTCGTATTAAAGTTATTGATTCTTTTAAGTGCATTAAAAATTACTCTTTTGAATCCATTCGCTAGATTCTCCGACAGTAGACAATGACCTGTAACATGTCTACTTAAAAACCTAAAGCCATGCGACACCATCATCTAAGTGTTCACCTTTCGCCATATCCCTCCAGAGCAAATCAGCTTCCACTGATTCGCACAGGTGAGTCTGTAGAGAGCTTTTACGTTGGATACCCTTCCTGACACAACCCTGTATTTTATCTGGGCTAGGGACAGGCACAGGGAGACCCCGACTTAGGCTGTTTTGTGGCTACATAGGTAGGCAGTAGCATGAAGGGTCTTGCCTAAGGACCCACACTGGATTCAGCTAATTACGCCCTTGATTTCCTGCATGGCAATCCTACACTCACCCGACTGACCAAAAAAAGATTTTAGAAAATGTGGTGCTTTAATTTCAAATACTGTAAAATGGAAAACTGCAAATGCTTTGCTTTCTTCAAAGCCTTTTATGAACGAGGCAAAACTGTTCACGTCCCATGAGACACATGGCAGCGCTGCTGATCAAACTAATATTTTCACTAATTTAAAATACAAATATGGGTATTCATGTTAGCTTTGTGTTTTAAGTGCAAATGAATTGGACTGAATTAGCAGGCAACCTCTCAATTTATTTGAACTATTTTCTCTCGCTTTAATACTACAAAGAAAGTAAACAAAACACTGTTTTCATGATACCTTTTTTTCATGAATTCCCATCTTTTACTACTACGTCTTCACTTGCTTTAGATTTGATCTTGCTTTTCAATTAGTTGTTATTACGATTTTTTTGTTGCTTTTTTTATATGAAAATGTTTACAATTATAGGCCAATTTAATAATGTAGGGGGGAAATTACATTTTGGGAAAGCAGTGGGAGAGGCCACTGCTTTAAACTTCTCCATTACAATTTTTTTTGGTCAACTATTACTGTAATGTTATGGAATATGCCTCTATGGTTCTGCGCAGAAGTGAAGTTGATTCACAAAGCTTCACAGCTCTGTTACTACCTACCCATGTGATACAGAGGTGGACTAAACAGCCAACTTATACAGCAGAATCAAAAGAATAAACTCTTAGTAACAGTACAAACATGTTTTCTAACTACCAGTCATTATATAAACATTTTACCAATCTATTATTTACAGAATCAAGTCATATAAAGCTGTCAGTATTTTACTATACCTCAAACAAATGTCATTTATGTGAAGAAAAGCGATCTCACCTTTGGGTCAGCGAGAGCATTGATAACATTTCCAAGTGCCAGGAGGGAGCGGTTTATGTTTGCACCTTCTCGTAGACGAGCCCCTTTGGCGTTAGTGGCACTTGCTCTTTCGGAGCCGGCAAGATCAATCAGGCTCATTTTAGCAATGCAGACGTTTTGATTGAGACTTGCAGTTTTGTCCTGCTGTCTCAAATATATCTGGGTGACAGAAGAGAAAAATATTTTTTATTTTAGAATCAAACTGCGTTCCAGAAATTGTTGACTGTATCCTTCAAATATTTACAGCCTATTTGGAGCTGGTTTGAAACACCCACATACTGGGTTTTTAGAGAAACTTCAATGAACTACCTGAAATACAGCATGGGACCGTGAAGAGGTGGCGTTCATATCGGTGGGATGCTGCGTCCTGTTTCGATTACCCGAATCCAAAGCTTCAAGAATGTGCTCTGCTGATTTGGGCTGAAAAGAAAACACAACACACGGTCAGATGCAGTGAAAGGATTCTGCTGCAAAGCACTTAAAAGCCCCGGCAACCAAACAATTCGACAACTCAGAATACAGGCACTTGACTTTTTCTCAGTTCTGCCAAAGTATTTCATTTTTTTCCCAAGTTATTTATAAAAAGATGTTCTAAAAGTGAAATTATTTTAAAATAAACAAACCAGGATGTCTAAAAGTAAAGTAAACTGATATTTCTCCTCATTTTAATAGTATTTATAAGAGAAAATTCCAAGACTGTGATGTCTTATATTAACAGGAAAACATAAATTGTTTTTTTTTAGCACACGAGATTGGCAATAACTTTTTCTCCATTTCATTCTCTAATAGCACCTTAATAGAAGAAATGTATCTCTAGATGCAGAGCCTATATGGAAGCTATTTTCTTTTTAATCTATTCTCCGGTTTCTTAACTGATCAATCACACAATGTGTTTTTAAAATTTAATTTGTGATAAATTACCTGCAATGGTACAGTCATGATTTAGCTTTCATATGCTTTTCAATGCGTTGTTACAAACCTTATGCAGTGTAAGCCCTTGAACAACGACTCCTTTGGAGCCGTCCTCTCTGACATTAAGAGGGCCAGAATTAGCCAACAGGTCTCTGATTTGTTCATTGTAAACCTGGGAACAATTGAGATAAACAATAGCAAAAAAAATGTAAAACCACTTATCACAAAAATCACTATTACGGTAAATAGATGTATAGCATGCAGATCAAACTGTAAACCACTACTGTAAGACAAACAGATGTATTTGCTTTTCACACTTTTGACAGTTTTCCAGAATTTTACAGCATTGTTAACCCCAACTGGACTGAGTGACCCCCTCCGCACTCGTGTTTTAAACAGGAAGTACCTGCTGGCTCCTAAAAGCCAAAATCACATAGACTTCTATTGAAAAATAGACAGCTATTATACAGTTATTCTATTTGACAGAATAGCCATTCTTGATATGATACTTTTTTAAAAACATTTTCCTGCCAATCCATTATTTTCTTTATCAAGAGTTTTTCAAGTTATATTCTGACCAATCAGATGCCTCAGTAAATAATAAGCATGTGGTGCCTGCTGGCCCCACCTCAAACGTTTGATTGACAGATTTTCCCGAGCTTTGAAAAAGCTGACTCATGATTGGTGAGAGTAGTTGCCTTAAAATGTTGACTCAGACTAACACGGACCCATCACTGTCGACTGGCTCCAAAATGTCGACGTTTGTGGAAAAATGGCGTCTTCATTTCCTTGGAACTGGAGGTAAGGCATTTTCTAAGTGTGACGTCACACCTTTGTCCAGTTCTCTATATACAATTAATGGTTGGCCTCCAGGCCCTGAGGGCTGTCAGACTGCCGTTTTATTTTTTAAATAAATCCTGCTTTATCTGCTGCTAGATCAGGTGTGTTTTGACAATATGACCTATAACAGCTAGTTGGAAAATATGTAGGAACACTGACCTTGAGGCATGGAGTTTGACACCTGTGTCCTAATGCAAATCTTATAAAATCATGTCTTAAAATCAAGTGACCCACAATTTGTGAGAAATATAATATGCATCCTCAAAACTATGAATATTATCCTAAATATTCTTTATAGAACTATGTAAGGACACGTAAACACAAAACACAATAAAACAGACAAAAGTTTTCCAACTAGTACACACCAAACAGTCAAGTGTTTTACCTCAAGGTATGAGAAAGCAACAGCAAACTCTTTTTCATCCTTGACATCATCCATGCGTTTGAACAGCTCCGTCATTGTCCGATACATGACCCCCGGATCATTTGGTGACCCCAACATGGTGTGTGTTTTACCTGCTCCAGTTGCACCGTAAGCAAACACTGCAATTAAAAAGACAACTTACATAGAGTTATAGACATTTTACAGGAGCAAGTCTGCTGTCACAAAATACTACTGTTGAGAGTTATCCTTTTCCATGTCTGCAACTTAAAAAAATGTAAATAGTCCAATAACACACACACATATACATAAAATATAATAAAATTTAGAATAATTTTACAAGTCTTTTAGTTTAAAATTCAGGATTTACGTCTCTCATTTCAAACCATTTCAAACTGTGGCTGGACAAATTAGCGTTTATGATCTCAATTTAACCTTAACTTAAGTTACATTTTTGAAAGAAAGTGATAAAATTAAATAAGAAATTAATATGTTTAGCTAAGATGTTGAAAATAATTAATTTTCACCTTAAAAACTTAAAAAGTTGCCTAATTCTGTTTTTTTTGCAAGACGACAAAAATAATAAAAATTCTAAAGTATTATAAAAAAAAATGTAAATGCTTTTAAACCATAGGAAATTTTTTACAGCTTATATTAATGCGAAAAAACATGTTTTTGCTCATTTCTGAACTGCCAACACTTTGACAACTTTCTATCCACATTACTACTTTATTAAGGTCTAAATGTATTAATACAACACCAGAATTAGCAACAACAATATTTGGAAAAAAAGTTTAGAATAAGTTGACCACTTAAGACACTTTTACTATACAAATCTCTTCCACCAGGTATTTCTAAGTGCTTTGCTATTCTCATGAACATAAAGTTTGCTTTGGTTAACAAGATTACAACTTAGACATAAAAAAACAAGAATTGACCCACTAAAACGTCATTTAGTTTATAAACAACAGCATAATTAAATAAAATAATAAAAAAATCACAAATTCTAACATTAGCACGATGAAAACAAAAAAGCACAAAAGAACACAATCAATGGCAGTGACAGTATTTCTCCATTAAGTCGATCGTTTTTGAACATTTCTATCTGAATTACAAATGAAACTTGAGAAAAATCCTACTGAGACATTGGCTTTCCTTTAGAATCCGAGTCCTTCAGAACCCCTAGAAATCTTTGAGTATTGGGTCTAAATGCAGTTGTTAAGATAGTCAAGGATCGCATAAGCGTCATCATGGCTTTGATAATAAAAGGGAACAAAACGGTTTCTCAGTACCCATCACAGGAATCCTTCCTTAACAAGGTGCACGAATGGCTGCTCGCTCACTACTGCATTAAGCCATTTGTTGTAACTTGATAACCTCTTACGATTTCTTGTGCACATGTGGCTCATATCTATTTTTGAAGATGCTGCAGAAATGACACCTGAAAAAGTTGCACCGTGGCAGGAACCAAAGTTGCCAGAACAGTTACGACCAAGTAAAACCTGTCGAGTCTAATCAGTGACATAAACTTGTGGTAAATAATTTGCAAAGCCACAAAGAAGAATTTCTCAAAATCTTTTTTATAAGGTATGCTCACTTTGAGCTCGTTTTATTTTTTGTTTTAAAGCATACTTATTAGGTAAAGATTTATCGTCAGTCAGTCTACTTGTCACTAGAGGATTTGCCCGATTTTACAAGAAATGCAGGTTTTACTGAAGTACAAAGTACTTGTAAAGCAGCATTCTGTAATTGCTTCCTCATCAAGTGGGAACAGGTAATTCAGTTTAAAAGACAAGAGGGGGGTGTTTATTATGGGGATCTGCACTTAGAAACTGAGGCTGGAAAACCTTAATTCCTGCAATCCCACAGTATAATTTTTGTTCACCCTCCAAACACAAATACAAATCAAAATGAAGTGCCTATTTGACATCATGGTTAGATTTGTAAGGAAAGCATTCTTAAGCTGCATTCACATCGGATTTGATTTGCTCATCAAATTAGTGTCGTCTCCCCGTCAAGTTTACTGCTCGACGTCTGTCATAAAAAGTCCTTGACGCCTGGCCATGTGTACGAGGAGCTATTGCCAATTTTTTTCTGGACTTTATTTGTTGCCACATCATGGAAAACATGGATAAAGTTGAGTAAGTAGCTTGGGTTTATATGTTTTGGAGAGCTCTGCAGAATCTCTGGCAAGCATGTCGTTGTGTCTGGGTTCACCTGATCATTCATAGACACTCAAAGTACCGTGAGTTTCACCACTTACTGCCATATTGGATTTGTTTTCGACCTGCTGATTGAGCCACTGAAAACATCATGTGGCTAAAGCAGAGTCCCTGAATGGGCTCATTAAACAGATTTTTAAAGTTTCATACATATCCCATGTCTGCCACCCAAATCGTACTGCGACACTCAGGTTGTGCTGCTGCCAGACTGACGTGCGCCGCAGGACCTCAGATCGCGTCTGCACAGTGATTTAACATTGAAACTAAATGCTTCTCACGTGTGAATTGTGTCCACTGTGAATGCACAAGAATCAGCAAAGATCTATAAAGTTTTGTATGCACTACTTAAAAGAATGGTTTGATTAGATGAAGAAATTAGTTTCTTGAGGTTCAGGAGCTAGATTTAGTACATTACCTTACCTCCAGACCACAGAAATTAAGCATTTTTAAACGTTATATAGCTAGAAAAAAATATATATTTTTTGTCAAATGCCTCAGTAATCACTGCTACTCTGGTGCTTGGCGTGTTATAAAAAACACATTTTCAGAAGGTGAAGAAAAATTGTTTGACAACTAAGAGCAGCTAGTATGAGAATGGGTCCCTACGTTGATACAAGAGGCTCGTCTTGTGTTGAACTGAACTGAAAGCAACTGAAATTCACACAGAACTCAAAAAGATGTGAGGGTTCATCAGCCACTTTGTTAACCTGAGTAGCAGGATGACCACAATAATCCTAAAAACAATCAGTGTAGCTAAATGCTACAAAAGCTCTTTTGAAAGCTATACAGTGGTCCCTCATGGTCTCCAGGATATTCTGTTTAATTTTGCATGCTTTCTATTTTTACATTTTTATTTACACTACAACACATCGTGTTCTGTGTCCTGAATGGCTTGTAATCTTGTCAATCAGTCTCATTCTTGCCATGTTTCCTATACAGAATGTGTTTAGCGTGTCAAAATGACATTATTATTTGTTCACCAGCAGATTGTTTGTTTTTTCTATAATACTAAAATTGTTTTTCTACACGTTTGAACTTTGAGGGAGTTTAAACAAAAGAGAAAAGTATAAATGTCAATCTTGTTTGAGTAAATGTTGAAAGTTTGATTTTTATTATTATTGTAAAAAAATAAAGCTAACTACTTCATGGATTTCACCTGTTTCTGATTATTTTTAGAACGCAACTCCCACAATAAAAGAGGGACTATTGTATTTAAATCAACTTTATCAACTTAAAAGGATCCAGATGGCCACTTTACTGTAAATCTTCACAGATATCTATTGCTTGCTGTTACAGTAATAACAATAGGATGATACGTACATAGTTTTCACTTTCCACACTGACATGTACAGCATGGGTGCGTATGTATGTGCGTTGAAGGCCTAAATCTATGTTACCTGTGCAGTTGAAGCCATTCATTACTCCATCCAACGCTCCTTTAGTGGTACTTTCAAAAACTTCCACTTGCGTAGAGTTCTCATCAAAGACTCGGTCAAAAACAAACTTTAAGTCTTTGTTGGCCCTTTTGTTGATATTTCTGTTCCGAACTCTTCGTGCCCCAAAACAGGACAGGTCCTCTTCCTTTGGGTCAAATATCAGCATATGGTTGTCAACCACCTGGACCACATTCCGAAAGTTTTCCCGCTTCTCATTGTCGTTGGTTGGCCTCACCCTGACAACCACCTTAACGTGGCTACATACGTCATTTGCCATAGTGGATCCTGCAGTTTCTGAAAAGTATCTGAAAAACAAACCAAACAGTAAATTAAATTACATACAAATTCACAGTATATTTTAAAAGCATCATGGTATCTTTGAATTAAATTTGTTCAATTTGTTTCTATTTTTCTGTGTGTGGGTTTTATCATGTCATCCTCAAAAACAGATTATGTGCAAAAGGTGCTTCAAATGTTTACGTTTTGCATTTGAATATACAAATAATTTTCTTGATTTGGCAACAGTCTGTACACTATTAGAGGACCATTTTTTTTACATTTCAGCCTAAAGTTAAGATACCTTTAAGAAATAAATTTGTAGACAAGTCCTTTAAATAAAGCTTAAAAGTTGACAGATTTAAAATGCTGGTCAAATAGTTCAGTATTGGCTCAAAGTTAATCAAGAAACATTGTCCTAATACATAAACTGGAAAGATATCGCAAAATATGTTTTCAATAGACACGAATTGTGAACATAACATGGGTGTAACGATTTGTTTTAACAATATCAAAATCTGTGGTTAATGAACCGATTAACTTTCAATATTGTTTCATTTTGAATGATCCAATTAACGACCTAAAATTGATCTAGGACATCTTTAGCCAAAAATTCTACCAGTGTGACTCAGATATAAATACCTGTAGACTAAACAGTGCAGGAAAATTTTCCAAATTCCTTGCATTTATTACAGGATAATCAAGTGTAAATTAAAAATCTGTACAAACAAGAAATCAAGAACTGTTGACAAATCCATTTGTGTTTTAGTTTCATAAAGTTCAGCCCTCTGTTATTTTTCCACACCAAAATAAGACAAAGGTAACATTATTAGAACATTTTACCACACTGTATGGTCACATTTTCAAAGTGTTAAACTTTCCACACATTAAACTGTGACGATGGTTTGATCATTTTCTGCAGCCATCACGTGTGTTGTTCTCTGTGATGACGCTTTGTTGTTTTTACATTATAGTAAAATAAACGTAACTCGCCTCTATCCAAATAGTATTTTCCAATATTGATTGTTGTCATTTTGAAACTATTTTTAAATGGTATATAGGCCGATTCGATTTGATCAGCTACTTGCTTTAGACAGATCAATCGAGTTGTATTGTAGAAATAGAAATGGATTCATTGATTAACCGTTACACCCTACTTCATAATATTGCACTTTATGTCACAATAAAATCAAAAAATCATTTGTAAAAGCAAGCAAAAAAAAAAAAAAAAAAAAAAAACTACCAACACTCATGGCATGTATACATAATAATAAACATGGAGCAAAAATGTTTTCCTGTTTTCATTAAAAAAACATATTTTAAAGAAACTGTGTTTTATGAAAATACAAATTTCAATACACTACCATAATGCTCCTTTTTGAAGAAAAAAAAATATCAAACAAAACCACTAATGTAAAACGAAATAAAATAAATAAGAGAACGTTTTGTTGACACCCCCTCGTTAAGAATTCACGTTTTACATTTTGCTAGTTTGGGCTCTTTTTTCAATAAAAACGGCTAGTACACTTCTAATGCTTTGCTATTTCTGTTTGAATGAATAGAACATGACAGCAATATAACTTGATCAAATGGTAAATTTCGTGTAAGACGGTTAAAAAACCTTATATAGAAGTCACAGTCTCACGATTTGTGTATGTAAGAAACTGATTATTAAAATAATAAAAAATAGGTGAACAGAACTTTTATATGATCAATCAAAGGCACGTCCTGTGACGATCATCATATCCTTAAAGTTCGGGTTCAGTGCTAATCGAGTAGCATTTTCCAACGGCACACTAGTTTCTCTATCATTGTTTCCAAGCGATATGAACGAATGTGTCTCACCTTTCTTTTCCACTAGCGGTTGCTTTTCATGTTACGCCTATGTCCGTTTTGTATTTTCACCTGACACATGAGTCAAGCAATAATATCAATAACTTCGAAAAGGGAAAAAAATATGACTAGCAAGTGGTCGTTAGCACAACAAGCGCCAATATTTTCAAAAAACAAGCTCTCTTCCTGGCTGGAAGCTGATTGGCTGAGACCCGACTGACGCAAAAGCAGACCTAAGTAACGTACGGTCAACGTCACGCGATACTTGGAGGAAGGTGGAGCCACATTGAGGTTCACTACGGTAAGGTCCAAAACAGTATTTGAAGTAGTTGGCACGGTTTTGAACACCACAGTGAGCTAACATTGATCTGGTTTGGGTCAACGCGTACAGAGAACCGTTTTTAGGTGTTAGCTAATTATGTGTATTGCTAATATCAGTCAAAAATGGAAGCTAAGTTAGCAACAACGTGTGCTAAACCCCTCAGTTTTCCAATTGAGTTCAGTCAGTGATGCTGCGTTGATGTTACTAATGCCAAGTGAGATCAGTGCTGGCTGTGTAGACCCATGCTTGTGACAAACGGATTTCTGAACAACGAACATTAAGAAAAATCCTGTCCCAGCAGACTGTGTCAATGCTTGCAGGGAGACAGACACGTGCTTCATACACAAAGTCATCCTTTGAAGCAGTTTTCCCACCAACAAACCACACGTTTTTCAGTCAGGCGTTATACACCTGGCTTTTTCACGTGCTGCTGTGAAGATGACCTGTATGCAGGACCTAGCTTAAAATGTAGCACAAAACACATTCAAGAAGACAATTCAACAAACATATCAACTATTTGTTCCTAAATGGCAACAGATCAGATTTAGAGTATTGCCCCAGGAGTGAATTGCCATGCAAAAGTTCAATCCCAACATATATATAAGATGCAACAATAACGCAATCAGGAATAGATGTACAAATATTCAGAAACTAAATGTGAGCATTAACATTTTTGTCCAAAATGTGTCCAGTGCAAGTATGGATGAAAAGGAGGTGAACTTCATAAGGTGACTGAGTGATGGTATCAGCAGGGTTATCTGGTGTTTATGAGTCCAACTTCAGAGAGAAGGAAACTGTTCTCTGGGTCCTAATCTGGACCTCCTTCCTGAAGAGAGGGGTTCAAAAAGACAGTCAAGGGTGAGAAGGGTCTGCTGTAATCTGTTGTGGATGTCTCAGAGTCCCCGAGCTGTACAGGTCCTGAAGGGAATGAAAGCTACAACAGATCACATTGTCAGCACAACAAATGACACAGCAGCTGTATTTATACTCCAAATTATGAAAAAAAAGGACATAAGCCGTGGCCACCGCATGCTTTTGAAGTTGATATATATATATAATAATACATTTTCATACACCACAATCTAAAATTTCAGTTTTAGAATTATTACTTTCCAAGAACTATATATCATATATATATATATATATATATATATATAAAGATTATTGGCTTACAAAATCCCATCTGTGCCTTTTTAAAATGGCTTTCCTGGGTTGGATTTGTGACCTTCATATTGCATTTTACATTTGTTTTAATAGGTGTTTTCTTTAATTTAGTTGACATGTATGCCACAAAATTAACCAATCACAAGATAAGTTCTGCTTGGTCTCAATTCCATCCAATCAAGGCGCCTCATTTATCTAACTCAGTACCAGGAGCCAAACACTGTTTTTTTACCCCTCTTTTGTGGTTCTCTGGCTTAAGATAAATAAGAATGAGAAAATAAGTAATTTAAAATTGATGTAATTTTAGTTAATCAGATTTGTGATTTTATGGTTGCAGTGTAAATTTGTTAATATTGCACAAATGTAAAAGGTCTTGTCCTCTCAAATGTCGAATAAAGAGCAGAATATTGTTAAAAAGTTTGATCCTCTTACTAGAACAAGTCTGAAGCACATATTGTCTTACTCTGCACTACAATGTTTAGTTGCTATCCAAAGGGGAAGTGCTAAAAATATGTATTTGTACATAATTTATACACTTTTTCCTGTTCTGTTCTTAAGGAAGTCATGTTTATTTTCAGTTTAACTGCAGTAGTAAGTAGATAAAAGAATAACGGCCCACCAAATCAGACTTGTTAAAAACTTTTCATTGGAGTAATGATGCTGCAGGGCTGACCCCATGTGACACAGGGTGTCTTCGAAAAGGAAATCACAAGTGCCTTTGTGTATTGCAGATAGTTATTTTTAAAAACTGTACATTATGTTTGCAGTTTAGGAAGTTTTTATGTCAAAACTGCCTTTATTTTAAATAAAGTTATATTCTATTCTATTGTGCCATCATCAGAGGAGTATTGCCTTTGCTCTTCTGAAGAAAAATAGACATGTTAAATATTGAAAACCAATAATAAATAGATTTTTTTATACTTATAAAACCTTTCCAACTTTTAAATATGCTTTTTCTCGTTTAAGTCATTTAAACTTCATATGGTGACAGTGATGGTTACTGCAAACTTACCATATTATTTATCACAAATATAGTTTCTGGAAGAATTTTACTGTTGAACATTTTAAAATGTAAACATTCAAAATCCTAATTTTCCACAGAAAGCTGGCACCAATATCCTCCTGCCTGTCTGCATTTTTTATGTTGACCTAAAAATGTTTTAAGTTTTAAATGATTCATTTAAAACTTGCTTAGTTGTCTGATCTCATTAATATTGTAAAATGCTATAAATGCATGTAGAAACTGTGCTTTGTAACTGTCTCCAATAATAACATAGTAAAATGATAGTAAAACATACTTCAGAACTTATGTGGACAGAACTGATCTAGATCAGTTCTCAAAAAGGGAAACATTTACTGTGAGATCATGAAATTTGCATGTTTTTATTAGCATCAACATGCTACATTTCCTTCTAAACTGTGTTTTTTTTTCTCTTTATAGATCATCTTAAAATGACCATTTTTCACAATAGTGCGATGATCCGAAAAACCAAAGTGAGTGTGTGGAGAGCATGGAGGACGCTTACAGTACGCCTGCAGTGCTCCTCTGTTAGTTCATCTGCTGGACCTGCTTCTCTGGACGGATCAGGCAACGCATCCTCCGTTTCATCTGAAAAACCTCTTCATACTCCTGTCATGGTTAAAGAGGTGCTTCACTACTTAAATATTCAACCAGCTCAGGTATGTCATCTTTGTGTGTGTCACTCTTTTTTGTGCATTTTACTCAATAAGTTGGCGAATAAGTCAAAGCAATCACACTTGGATGATTACGGTCCAATAAGTGGAAGCAGTTTGAATTTTGTTAAGACTGGTGACCACACTATGTGGTAATAATAATGTTCACTTTGTATTACTTTGATGTAGAAAAACAAAGTGGGCTGAACTTTATTAAACTAAAATGTAATTTGATTAGGCATTAACTCTTGTTTACTTGTTTGTTTGTACACATATTTAATTTACGCTTGATTAGCTTGAAAAAATACAAGAAACCTGGAAAACTTGACCTGCACTGTTCAGTACCAGATATTTATCTGAGTCACACTGGTTGAAGTTTTGGCTAAAAGTTCAATTTTAGGTCAGTGAATTGGATCGTTTAAAATGAACCAATACCGACTATGAATTGTATGGGCATTTATGATATGTATCAGATTGTAGTTAAAATGAATTGTTACTCCCCTATTACACAGCGTTCACACATAAACATATATCTTGTTCTATTTATCAAGGATTTGTGGAACATCACTTTAGAATTGTATGTGAAACTAAAAACAAGCACAAACTGCAGCCTTCGCATGAGGAGTCCATGTGCGCTGCGGTTTTGCCAAAGATGGTTTGTAATGACAGCTGGAAAGGTTGCACAATAACATTTCAGCTCAGGAAAACAGGTATTATAGAAATCGAAATAGAAATGTTGTGAGTATTTGTCAAAAGGAAATGTAGTTAGAAAAACTATAACAACACCAGATGAGACTGAGAGAAGTTGATAAGAAGAGAAATGGATCAATCACAGCATGTTTGCCGTAAAATGCACACTATTTTGTGCGCACAAAGTTTTAGTGAATCAGACCTTACGTGTGCAGTGTGAGGACATACAGTATTTTCACAGCCTGTTATAAGTTTTCTAGAGAGCAGAAAATCCTATTCCAATCTCTAGGTTTACTGTTACTTATCCAGAAACAATCAGTCATTAACATGCACTGAAAACCCCATCACAGATGGCACACATTTCTGTCCTGGAAAGCAATACCTTTTGTTTTTCCAAAAAGAGTCACTCCACCCTGAAGATAATGCCTGCATCGTATCAGTAAGAACATGAGGTCATTAGAGCTGCACAAACATTAACTTCAGTCTACAGCTACCCAAATCTGTGCACATGTTTGTTGTTTCACATCTGCTGGAAAACATGATGTTTGACCTACATGGAGATTGTCATCTTAATTCAAAGTGTGGCGTCATGGTAAATTCACTGCCTTTGAACTTTTAATTCCCTCTGGATTACATTAACTCAACATAAAACGCGCGACTATAAATTTGAAATAAACTGCTATATTTTGCATGTTTGTTGTGTAGTTCTAAAGAAACCACGAAAGTTTGTACATACCAGAATTTATCCATCTATAATGAAGGAAATTGAGGCGTGGAAAAACATTTGTGGAAAAAAAGAGAAATGTGGTTGTACAGACAAGAAAACTGCAGCATGATTATCAATGCCAGACATGAAATCAGTCATTCAGATGCTGTGAACCTACAGTCTGTCATCAATCAGAACAAAATCCCTATTTACTAGGGGTGTAACAATTGATTGATTTAATTGATGAGTTGATTTATATTTCTGTCTGTGACAACTTACTTAATTGAGTTGAATCATATCAACCTCAACCATTATAAAATTGTTTCAAAATGAAAAAAAATTGGATTTTTTTTTTTGTTTTTGGACGTGTTCTTTACGGTAAAGAAGGGTCTTAGCCAGGGGTGGCCATACAGCGGCCCAGGGGCCATATGCGGCCCATAAAACTATTTAATCTGGCCTGCCAAAATGGAATAAATTATGCTGAGAATCTTTATTAATGTTTTATTTTCTCCGTATTTCTGGTGTCTCTCTATAGATGGTACACAAAAAAATTGACCTTTGTTTTAGCTGTTTTGCATTCATGTGTGTTTTCTGAGTCAAATAGTCATTTTTTTTATCTTTCGAACACCACATGACCGCAGCATTTCTCTAAGCTTGTGTTTCAAGTCAAAAAGTTTGCCCACTCCTGGTCTAAGGGCAGGTTTACCCAGTTTAGTTTAATCCATGTGTCAAAGTCAAGCCCGGGGGCCGGATCCGGCCCTCTGGGTAAACATATCCGGCCCTCCAAATTATTTTATTTTATTGTTAATAATGGCCCGATGTTATCTTGTGCTTATTTCTAACTTGTATAATTTTGACACAATTTATGTTTTTAATGCAGAGTAAAATATTGAAAGATATTTGAGGTTTAAGTTGACTTATTCTGGAAAAAATATCGCTGCCTGTTTTTATACATTGTAATGTAAAAATTTAAGTTTTGAAAGTTTAGAAAATTTAGTTTTAGTGTGTTCAATAAATGTTTTTCATGTTCGGCCCACGAACTAAGGTCTGTTTTGGCTTTTGGCCCCCTGTGTAATTGAGTTTGACACCCCTGGTCTGTTTAGTTTGGTATAGTTTAGGAATCAGCTATTGTTTATTGTTTATGACTGGTTTATGTTTTAGTACAATTACCGGTGTGAAGCCCGTTGAGATAACTATGTTGTGTAATTGGACTATATAAATAAAATTGAACAGAATTGAAAATTAATTCCAATAAAAATTGGAAAGTACCATTCAGATTGAGTCATGGTTGGTTTATTTTACTATAACTTAAAAATGGCCAAATACCATCCCAGTGGACATCCACCTGTGATGGCAGCAAAAAATGATCAAACCATCATTACAATTTGTTGTGTGGAAACACTTTAAGTTTTGCAAAGTCATGTGACCACACAGTGTGGTATGGTGTTCCAGTAATGTTTGATTTGCATTGTTCTGATGTGGAAAAGCAACAGTGGACTGAATTTCCTGAAACTGAAATGTGAATGGATTTGATATTGATCCTTTACTTGTTTGTTTGAACACATTTTAACGTGGCTACTGTTGAAGCCTGTTGATTGGCAGAGGGTCATTATGACCAAAGAAAGCATCAAGAAAGTGGCTGTATTCCTCTTTGCCATCTGCAGATTTATCTTAAACAACATTAAATGCTTTCTACAAAGTACCAAAAGCCAAGCGGAAAAAAAGAGCTTCCATTGTTGTTGTTGTTAGCTTCACCCAGCATGCACTGTGGTGGTCCAACTTTTAAATGAACTTCGCCTGAATTGCCTGGTCCATTCTAAACTGGACTGGGCCATGATTTACCACTTAGTGGAAACAACAATACTACACTGGCTTGTCTTCAAGAAATACAAAGAATCTGGAAAACCTCACCTGTACTGTTCAGTACCAGGTATTTTATCTCTGAGTCACACTGGTGGAATTTTTGGCTGAAAATGTCCTGGATCGATTTTAAGTCAGTGCATTATATTGTTTAAACTGAACTAATATCGACTATGAATCGTATTGTCAACCAGAAATTATGATATGAATTGATTTGTTGTTAAAATAAATTACTACACCCCTAATATTCACTGCTTTACAACAATCAATCAGAATGACATTGGCAGACTCTGTATATCGCTGTTAAAAATTTGACATCAGAGGTGATAAGAAATGACTTTTTTATGATTTTTTTTTTTTGATAAAATATGTCAATAAAGTCTTAAATGAAAAAAATAGATATGGCTACATTTATGGTAAAATATAAACTTAGTATTTAAAAGTGATCAAACATGACTTGGTTATATGTGTGGAAACAGTTGTCTTAGTGTATAAATATACTCTCTATTGTTTCTCTTTCAAGCTGAGTATAGCGTTGTTCTTTGGATGGAACTGGCCTCAGAGAGAACGTCCATGCATAACGATGTGCTCGTGAACTGAACAGGTTGCCAGTTTCTTGGCTTTCATTAAAAGTATGCACTACCGGGCAGATGGGCATGAGTCAAAAAGCCTTCTGGTGTGGCAGGCAGCTTCGAAAGAGAAAGTAATATCCTCTGTATATAATGCATGGTCAAGGCAGGTGGGGGCCATGGGTCAACAACTTAGTCAGGAGTTGTGCCACTGTAAGGCTGTTGGCAGGAGACAGGGTGCTGCGTCGCTCCTGCCTGAACTTTAGCACTTCTTAACTCCTCCGCTGTCCGCCCATTTGCCAACTGTCCCAAGACAGCTTGCCAATCAGATGCTATTAAAAACAGTTTTAATGGTTTTATTTATTCCTTTGGTCTTGCATGCTGCAGACTGTGAGTAATGAGTATAGCGTTCAGAGAAGGGGGTTTATGTCAGCAATGTTGCATCCTTACAGTTGTTTGTTTTGCACTAATTTCATGGAGAACATATGCCTCCCTGCATCTATGACAACGGTCTGTTGGCAGTCCTTTTAGGGTGCCGACATGTTGACATGTTACATACTAGCTAAATGCTGCGACTTCGTAGTTCTGTCGCAACATACACACGCTTTGTTCCTCTCGGTTAAGCAATTAAAAATCGGAGTTCTGTCACGACTCCAACTGAGCTGTCATTTAAGCACTCACATTTGTGGCAGTTGAGTGATGGTGTCAATAGCAGATCAGCTGCAGTGAGGAGGAAAACCTGCCCCGTCACACACATTTCCACACAATTGCTGATGAGAAAAAAATGTAATAAAATAAGAGATTGGTTAATATGCCGTTTCTCATCAGCTAAAGAAGCATATGCATGAATGGAGTGGTTAGGCAAGTGGGTGTCGGTACAAAATTAGCTGTTTAATGTCATTAAATGAAGCCACTTAATGCGCTGCATGCTCCTGCATTTAGTGTCAGTCTGTGTTTTTCGGTGCAAATAACCAAACTGATGCGTTTGATTTAATTTTCCAAGGTTTCCCAATGATCACTACATCCGTTGATTTGTATGTTTATGGAATATAATGTGATGATGCAATGAGTTGTAAAGGGAAAAAAAGTCAACCCTTAGAGCTACTTTTGAGATTCAGGCTGGAAAGGCCTTCAGAACTGCAACATTGACACAGTTTCCATGCAATTCTGAGCAAACCCCTTTCTTCTGGGGATCTGTGCTGCAGAGGCAGAGTGGTCAACCTCTGATAGGAGGGTCTGAGGTTCGATTTCCTCTACCCTGTGTCTAAGTGTCCCAGGGCAAGACATTAAACCCCACATTGATCCTGACAGTGAATGTTTAAATGTGTGTGTGAATGGGACTTTAAGTGTATAGGATTTTTGGGTAAAAAGTGTAAAAAATGAATTAAAAGTGTACACAATTATCAAATTTTAATCACAATATTTCATAGTAATCTTAACAGCTGGGACTAAAGTCTATTTTGTCCCACTATTCCCACTAGATTATTCTTTATAGGCCTATTCTTGTTCTTCATTTTGCTCCACTGTGACAAAAGGTCAAAATAATACTAATTTCTTTAGCTAATTTTCACACTTTAGGACAGACGTATTCTGTCATCTTTTAATTTATTGCATTTTTTTAGTATTTCTGCATTAAAATTCCATTATTAGCACTTATTATTTTGAAGGCTATTCACATATTTGTTGTTTCCATACCATGCAGGAGATCAAGCAACAATGTTGGATGAAAAGAGCCCTAAACTGTACTTGGGCAGTTTTCCCACAACTGATTTCATAAGGATACACTTATAATATTTTCCAAAAAGTCTGGATTTGAGCAACATTAGACTTGCTCTTTATGGATTTAATGTTCTTTCTGCATCTCTTTCACTTCTGGTGCAGTGCAATATTGCTCGCCATTTTTGTTACACCAGTATTATTATGTTGGGGGTGTGAAGGGCTGTAAGCTAGCGAGAAATCAGGTAAAAAGACAGCATTCGTTTATCGGTGATGGGAAAAGGAGGTCGGGTTGCTCCCCAACGTTAGTCCTGCGTACAACTCAGAGGCAATTTTCTAAAACAAAAACTTTTGCCGCTCTGCAGAAACTATGTCCTGGAAAACAGCACAATTTTTTATTATTTTGGTTTAAAATGACATAATCATAATTAATAGACCACTATGAACACATCTAAAATGGATTAAAAGATGATGATAGTAGGTCATTAAAGCTCTAAAGTGTCTCCAAAAGCTTAGTGGAGAACAAAGTAGGTAGAGCAAATCCAACTGCAAAAGAAACTTTAAAATTTCACTTAATTAATAAAAAAAAATATAGAAAAAATATTTATTTTTGAAAATCTGTCAATTAAAATGTTTTTCTTATCAAATTTAGGAATCACGTGGGTTGAATTTTCTTTCTAAATACCATTTTTTTTCCTAATCAAAGATTATTATCAATCAGTTAATTATGAGACTTGTACAATGAATATCACATCATCACCAAATGCTTTGCAATATAATTTATTTAATTTCAAATTAATTTCTGAAATAGAATCTTTCTTTTTATGTCACCATTATTTACTAAACTTTGAAATTATGTAATTCAAAGACACCCCTGATACTCCATACATCAGAGCACTAAGATGTGTTTTAAAGGCTTTGTTCCTATTAATCTGGTGACAGGGGACCGCTGATTGCATCTCTGTTTATTTTATACCCAGTCACAGAGTCGCAAAACTGCTGCTTCCATTTAAGTGTGACGACAGTTTCTTCTCTGAATGATTAGTTTGAATGCAGTAAAAGCACCTTGTATGTGCAGGTTCATTTGTGCTTTTCTCACTTTTTGTCTGTCTTAGCAAAACTAGCGTCTTGAACAGGGTATCTCCAACACCCCAGGCCAGACATCCGTGACATTAAATATTTATTTCCATTGTCCCTGGGGGATTTATTTATAAGTACTACAGATCAATTAAATATTGAACAATGACGCTCATTCTGCTTTAGTTCTTTTTTTGAGACCTCTTTTAGAACCTAAAAGACCTATTATTAGCAGCGCTGGCAAATCCAGAAATCCTATCAGTTACTTTGTTGAGCTGTCAGGCAGTGCTGACCTTTTACTAACAGAAATTATTACAAAATTGTGACAATTCAACTGCCAAGATATCCTCAAATTTATGAAGTGAGGATAGTGAGATCTGGCGGAACTGACCTTGACGGTGCGAGCTCCGGGACGTTAAGGTGAGGGGTGAGGTGCTGTGGAGCTAGCAAATCCTGCAAGCTTTAAGCACTGTTGAGGAAAAACCAGCAAATCAGAATTTACTTTATAGGCATAAATGTTTAAAGAAAAAAACATTTATATTTATTTTTCATTGATTATAGCGTCAAGACTTAAGTAGTAAATTAAATACGTGGATAAAAAAGGCCTGAGCAGTTCTTGACTGGTGCAAGCCACTTGTGTTAGGGACCTCCTCCAGAGTAGATTAATGAGCCATCAGTTGTGAGTCCAAAGGAGGAACTCTGTGCTTCTGTAGAAGTGAGCCGACTTACATTTCAGCCTCAACACACTCCCCCTTGTGGAATTAATGAGGCCATAAGTCTTAAATGCACCGTTTTATATTAATATTAGTGCCTTTTTACAGTTGAACATTTTTATGCACATCCATCCGCCTTTCAGATCACATTGGGGTAAAAAATGACTGCATGGGGCAGTTAAACAGGTGATAGAGAACAAGTGGTTGCAACTATAAATTGTAAAAAAAAATTAAGACGTTTTTGGAATGAAAATTAAGTTCCTAAAATAGAAAATAAGGTTTTTAGTTCATCTGCAAAAGCATAGTTGGATGTTTGAAATGATAAAAAAAGAATTAGTAGAATTTGTATTTTTTTTAATGTGTTTTTTGTTTTTCACAGTAAACACTTATTGAAATGAGGAATTTTAGAGGAGTCTAAAGTTTATTGATTGCTCATTCTGTGCATAAAATTATCATAAAAAACATCTTTGTGAAAAATGAGCCTAAAAATAGTTTTGGAGTTAAAAAAAATGCATGGATAAAGTAGAATTTTGTGTTTTCAAAATTGGATTTTTGTTGGAAACAATGCAGACTCTGAACATGCTAATAAGTCATGGTTAAATATGGCGTTTCTGAGAGTCAAAGTGTGCATGGTTAATCTGAAAAGTTTCTTTATTTGGACACACACTGACTGAATACACCGGTGCACAAGGTCAGCGATAGCTTGTTTTCTTCATCTCTTCTGCGATGGCATATAGTAACAACAAATCTTCCTCCTCCACTTTAAACACATGGTTCCTCCGCCTCCACCATCACCTCAAAGCTGCCATCGCTGCCGCTGTCGTGGTGCCGCGGCGGTACTGTTGTGTTTTCGCTCGTTTCTTCAATGCTTTAGGGCCCGTATCCTGTGCTGCAGTAGGACGGCGCTTCCAGGACTTCCTAGAAATTCTAGGCTTGAGTTTCTCAAGAAGGATGAAACATCATGGGCAGAAGGACTTTTGTTCTCACTCTTGCCACCCAGAAAGGAAGACAAATGTGTATTTTTATTTTTATATTTAAAGAGCGTGTTAAAACCTCAAGGAAAAATGTTCCGTTCTCTAGAATGTGATTAGAGTTCCAAACTTTTTTACATTGGGGCTAAACTTTTTAAGCAATGTGAGATAAAATTAACTCATTTTATATGGAATCGTATTCAAAGCATTAAAATGTTTATAATGAAGTTTGAACAAATGTGAACTAAGATATGATGTAACTTTAATCAGGATTTTTTATTTTTTTTTAATTTTCTATTCCTCTTAAAAAAACAGGCACAATCCAAATATCAAGTCAGTAATGGGGACCAAATTTTGACTAGTAGCTTGGAGTATCACATACTTTGTGGAAAATACATATTTTGGTTAGTGTACTTATAATGTATTTTTTGGCATCAGAAATCGACCCGGTTTTGAGTTAAAAAGTCTCCAAACGACTTCATGCTCGCTCCCTAACTTCTGTTCTCCTGCAGCCGCAAGGGGGAATTGCCTTTGTGAATACAAGATGATGTGTAATTTGATCTTGTCTCTTCAAATTAGTTAAACGCCTCATTGCTGAAACAGCCCTGCAGTAATGAGTTAACAGTAAGTATGTAAGGCAGAAAAGGTAACCTAACCTGAAAGATGCAACTTTAGGTTGGTGTTTTTTTTCTGTTGTCAAAAACTTCTCACTGACTTCTCTCTATTTTTTTTTCTTAACGGTTTAGAAAAGTCTTAAATTTAGTTTTAAATCTGACACTGTCTCGGGAGGGGTTAATGGTAAGCAGAAGAAAAATTACAATATGTGAAAATATAGAAATATTTAACATTTATCAAACTAAATATAGACTTTTCATGTTTGTGAGGATGTGTTTTATTTGTTTAATTATTGGAAAACTCATGAAATAGTTAAATTTTAAAAGTTTTTATAAGTTTTTATTTGTTTAAGACAGGAAAAAGACTAAATCTCATTCATATAATAATAATTGTAAAAAATCATGTTTTCTGGAAAAAAAGTACAAAAAAAATAACAATTTACAATATTTTCTTGATCCTGTGCATCCTCCTTTTTTCTGCTTTTTTCTTTACACCCCATTTTTTAGGAGCACTGAACACTGAAAGGGGAGGCTGGTAAATAATTGATCCTTGTAATTAAACACTCCAGCCAGAGATGCTGGGGCTGATTGACGGCCAGATATTAGACCCTTGTCTCGTAAGGTTGCAAGTTTAGTCTGAGGTTATCAGTGGCCAGAAGAGTCTTTCTCCCTCCCTGCCTCATTACTTTCATGAGTAGAACATTTCATAGTGAAGCAGGGGGAGGGGGTGTGGTGTGAAGACAGTCTGGGACTTCATTAGCCAAATGGGGTGCCTCGGTCTACGGAGCGCCAAATCGTTCAGCCTTACTGAGCAGTCGGTGTTTTTGTGGACACTTTGCCATGCTGTCCTGGAGATTTTTTTTTCTTCATTTTTGGTCCCTTTGGTCACTTTCAGTTTTCATTGTAAGCCAACTTGAATAGCAAAGGTTTTTCCTACTTAAGCACAAGTTATGTCTCGTAGCTCAGCGCCTTCCAAAAACACTTTAAAATAACGAATATTTGTTGCAGCCTCACCGTCTAACTATGAAAGTTTTATTAAAAAAATATATTTAAAATGTTTCTTACTATATTAAACGTGTGGGTGGGTGTTTTTTGGAAAAAAAACTGCAGAGAAGAACTAAATGTGTTAGAGACACATGGTACACATGGTACACAAAACATAAAGAAGCAGTGACAGGCCAGTGTTTGCATGAAGCTGTGATCCTTCATGCAGTTGTGTAACTACATTCATATGCATTCAGTAATGCTAAGTAAAAATATACACATGGACTCGCACTGAATTGATACTATCACTGCTGGTTTTATTGCCATATTTACATTTTTCCCTGCTGCATGTGTGTGGGTATGCTAATCACATAGATGCCCTGTGGACAGCTGGATTGAGATGACTCATTCTTAGCAACGCATCTTCATTCTCCTCATGTGTGTGAGAGAGTTAGTGAGGTCCAGCAACATTAACGGCCATCTTTCATCAAGTACATTCACAAAATCCTAGAAAGGTAGGTACTGTTGATTCATTTTTTAATTTTATTTCACAAATGTAGTGAGCAGGTCAAAATCTACACTATTATTGATAAGAAATCCTAATTTTTGAAATAATTAGATTATTTATTGGGTGAAGGATTCCTTTTTTGTAATATTTTTATTTAAGTATGAGTACAGAAACATTTAAACTAGATATAGACATAGATTACTGAGAGAAAATAAAGTAAATCATAAAAACTAGCTGTAAAATGTTTTTTTTTAATAGACTTTGGTATAGGGCTGAGTTAATAAAATCAATTAATTGATTTGAATCAATTTAAGCCTAATAGATCAATAATCGATTCATAAAAAATCTAAATTGATTTAGCATATAAAACTTAAGTCAGCTAGCTTGATGCTTGACGTGACGTTCAATGGAATTTCCCATAGGACAGCTTATGCTAACGCTCAGTTGACTTAAACATACATTGCTGACTAAATGGAACATCTTTATTTACCCACTGGTATGGATTTTCTTAACTCTTTTAAGGAAATAATTTTTAAAGTAGCCATTTGTGGTCTTAAACATAGTGTGATCGCCACCTAGTGGCCAAACTGAAACGCCCTCCAGGAAAAGCAGAAAAAATGTTTACAATGATCTGAAAATTTTTGTGAGAGCTTCTCCTTTTGAGAAACCATTAACACTGTATCCTGTTAACAATCTCATTGTTTTACTAATACGTTTTACATTATGTGAACTGTATCAGATTATTATAAATACATCCAAATCATATAGTAGATTATTAATGTATTTCTAAACAAATGTGTTTAAATGTGTAAGCTCAAAATTGAAATGAACTGAAGAATCGAAAGAATTGAAAAGAAAATTGGAATTGAATCAATTCAGGCTCTTGTAAAATGAACCGAATTTCTGGAGATTATAATCAGTCCCCACCCAACTTTGTCCAGAACAATGTCAGTTACCGATCTAGACTCATGGGGATCTTTTTCCAGAAGATAATTATCCCCTGTGATCATCTTCTTCAGCGTATCAGGATTTTTTTTCATCTGCTTCTGATTCAGCTGATGACATTTCTCCATGCAAGGGCAAAAATGTAATACAAGCGTCTTGAGTTGTCTGAGTTTTTGTGACGAACCGAAAGAGTCATGTTAGTGAAAAAAACACAAATAAAGAAACATGAATACATGGGGAAACACTGTATTCAGGTGTGTTTTAAAAACTGTTGGAATTCCAATAATTTTTGTTCGTCAGTTTAAAAAGTGGTATTTGAATGTCAAATAAAAGCGTTGCATTTAGATTGAAACATTTCAAGCCTTTCTCTGCACACATAATTCCCTTCCAAAGCCATTAATATTAGAGACATGCCAAACACACTAGGACATGCCATTTTCCATTTCTGGTAAACATACCGACTAGTCAAAATCTTTTGTTTCACATAGATTTATGTTTGAACATCAGAAGAGGATTATGTGTTTTCTTAAAGAGGTGTTCTTCCCAATACAGTCAACCAGCATTCCTAAGATTAAAAAGAGGCATTTTTTGTGTTCATTAAGGCACAGCAGCTACTTGAAATACTTCTTAGCTCAGTGAAAGAAAAGTTCTATGTGTTGAAGTTTGTAAGGAAGATAAATAGGAAGTCTGGCCATTTACACTGACCTTCATATTCTTTTGAATTACAAATGCAACACATGAATGCGGTGTTTTAATGCCTGTGGTCCTTTTGTTTGTTAGTCTGAGTAACTCATTAATTAATTTGTCATTTTAGTAGCTTCTCCTCTGTTTTTATTTTCTTTTTTTTTAAATGCGTCCCTCACAACTCGCAATCTGTCATATCCATTGACGGTCTATGAGAACTGGGCACAGTATCCTCTCCTTCCTCATGTTCCACAGTATCCGCTGGTCATTATTTTTGTCAGAATAATCATTCTTGCTTTAATACCGTTTCTCTTTTAACATGGTCTTGATAAATGTTTTCTTTATCTCAAGTTATTCAAGTTATAAACTGGCCAATCAGATGCCTCAGTAAAAAGGTGTGGTGCCCGCTGCCCCTAAGTCGAATGTTCAAAACGTTTAAATGAGCCTGCTTTCAGTGTAATGGGTGGGACTTTCCAACAAGCTCACTCCTGATTAGAGAGAGTGGTTGTCATTGAAATGTTGACTCAGACCAACTCTGACCAATCACAGTTTACTAACGTCATCTGGTTCCAACATGGCGACGTCCGTATCATGGAAAAATTGTGTATGAATTGGCTTGATTTTGTTGGAACCAGAGATAAGGCATTTTCACAGTCACTTTTCACAGGCGCTTTGTCTATCTAAGATTAATTTCTATTTTTTTTTCTTCACTAGAGACAATTTATATATATGACTGCCATTTTTTCAGGAAGATCTTGCTTGATCCAGAACATTTCCTGTTTTTTTTAACTTAACAATAAGTTTTAACAATAAGTTTGGCCACAGTGTCACGTGTGAAACTTGTTCCTTATTTTCTGTTAAATGCACTTGCAACCATACGATCGGCCATCAGGATGATTTTGATTTGTTGCTCTTTATTTAAGTGCAAGCGGCTGGGTGGCTCAGTGGGCTAGGTGAAGGGCTGGCACCCAGGAGCCCTGGGTTCGATTCCCAGGGTTATCCACTGATCCCCACCCAGATTGGGTCCTTAGGCAAGACACTCGTCCAGTGTCTTGCCAGCTCGTCCACCACCCACAGTGGGATGAAGCTTGATGTGAAATGTCAAAGCGGTGAAAATCTTGTAAAACCTGCTCCAACCTTTTTGTTTTCTCATCTCTGTTCCTGTAAATGTCAGACAGCCAGTATGAATGCAGTTTGTCAGAGTTAGTTTGAAGTGGGAGGGAAATACCAAAAGAGATTTGGTTTGCTTTCACACTGCACTTTTGAGAGTGGACAGATGAGAGAACTGGCAGGGGAAACCACTCAGTTACAATTCTGTCTGTTTGGTTGTTGAATAACTGGAGGAGAGCATAGAGAAAAATAAATACATAAATAATGAATAAATATGAAATTAAATAAAAACCAATAAGAAATACTAGCTAATCTTACAAATTCTCTCTTTATTATCTTAATTGCATTCATTTTTTAGTCATTAACCCACTGTTATGATATTAATTAAACGTACTTCAAATACTCTCTGAAACTTGTGTTTTTCACTATTTTCTAAAAGCAATCAATTATACTGTTAGACCAGGCGAAGAAATGGTGAGCACTTCACTACATATGTAGATGCCAATTACGCCCTTTGATTTACTTCTGAGCTGTAAATCTTGTAGCTCATCTGTCCTCCTACTAATGCATCAGACGCCCATTGCTTTTACAGTCAAGATGTCCACTCGTCTTTGTTCCAAAGGAAATTGCTCTGAATTAATATTTTTAGTTTGTAGAAATATATTTTTTAGAGCTCTGTCTGCAGTGTTTCCGCAGAGGAAACTCTCACCAATAATTCTACATATCCTGCAGGCATCCAAGGTCCGTGCAGACTGACCATTGCCCTCGACAATCTACAAAGATTTACGAGACTGAAAACTTGTACCCAACACCTGGTCATAAATCAAACATTTTGTCATTTTAATTGTTTGTCAGTTTATTTTAAGTATAACATTTAAATTGATAATAAAGCCGCACCAGTCTGTCAGCTTCTTGCAGCGCAATCTGTGACCAAATAATTTTAAGAATGGATACAAAACAAGAACCTTTTGATTCTGCTTTTCACTTATCAAGCTTGGATTTATCACCTACTTTTTCCAGTTTAGACGTTATGAATCCTCCTTTCCAAACACAGAAATGCTGACATTGCTATCAGAATGGATACAGAGGTAACACCTTGCAGCAATTCCTCCTGATTAATGGGCCAATGCAATCTGGATTGCTCCCATTTACCCTGAAGTAATCAATGTGGGAGACACAATAGAAATGTGTGTGGGCTGGGGGGTAAATACAGGTGTGTCTGCAGAATGTTCAGTAACTTTTAGTTCAGCTGCTCTGGAAATAATACTAGAAAACATTCTTTGTAAATTGCAGGTAGTTAACAACTTATGGAAATAATGTGTGAAGCATTTAATTTACAGATATTTAATGAAAGGATCCATGATAACTTTGTCTAGAATCTGTTAGTAGAGATTCAGAGTAAAGCATCCAAGCATTCTCTCCTCTTCCCTCCTCCCTCAAGCCACCTCCACAGCCCCCACCCTCATTGCCTAGTTTCTTTCTTTCTACATAATGTGAACCTGGTCTTCAAACTACTGGAAGCATCATTTGAAATGCCTCTAGATGCCTTTTTCCTATTACTTAGCCTTCTACAGTGTGGCCTTCATTTGGCTTGATTCTTCTTTGCACTCCCTAATGGATGTGGCCCTATTTCTCTTTTGTCTTCTTTTGGTGACACGACATTCACCTTCAGGAGGGGGAAGCCATCTTTCCTGATGCTTCTTTACGTTTTGTGAATATAGTTTGAGGATTCTAACCCGCCTTTTGAATTTTGCCTGTGTTTTGTCTTTGGCTTTATGTGCGATGTATTGTTTCCTTGGCACACTATAGTGACAGCACTGTCACACTTTCAGTGCATGCACCAATGAAGCATGTGGTGATTTCAAAGGAATGCGGGGCATCGTTTTGACCTTATTTCATCTTTCTAGTTAAAACAAAGGAATAGCTGTTATCAGAATTTCCTATATTTACCAACTATTAACTGTCCTTTATTAGAACAGTATTAGAATAGTTTTTCTGTCATATGTTTAGCATTTTAAAAATAAAAATTATATAAAATGGGTTGTTTTGGTCAAAGAAATGCAGCTGTGAACTGTTGGAGAAATATGAAAGGCCAAGGTAAGAAATGAAAATGACTAAATCAGAGGTCAGCTTAAAAAATCTTCCCAAGACTTTGGGACTTTTGGGTTTTGAAAAGCAAAAAGGTGACTTAATTACCCCTTTGTAACAATAATTTAAAACCACTTGACAAAACAATGCTGCTACTTCAACTCAAAGTCTGTCTGAAAATCATGTTTCTTGAGTTTTTAACATGTATGTGTTGCATTTTATTATGAAAGAGAACAAATGTAATAAGAAATCATTTTGGTTTTGCATTTCTGATGATTTCTCCTTTTAAACTGCTGTCAATCAAACTGTCACAGAGAAGCTCTGTTTGAATTAATGAGCCTTCTTTACGACACAACAGCTCTGCTGCACATGTGCAAACCTCCTCATCTGGCCCGGCTAGCGTGGCTAGCTCAGGTGCCGAAGACGAAAAGATGACCAAATCAGCCATCACTGGATATTTTGTGTGAGTTTCATACAATACTTTCTGTAGCAGGGCTGCAAACGCTGGAAAATCTCCACAGACTTTCTTGGTGTGACCACGGAAATGTGAATGGCAGCTCATTTGACCGCAGTCTTTTGTAGTAAGTTCGGTCCATGAAGCTCTTCACTTCCTCGTCCGAGCTGACATCCGGCTCAAAACAATACGGCTGGACATTTCTGATATTGCTTGACATTTTTAATGTAGCAGCAGTGAAGATTTATGCTAGCGAGACACAGAGCTTTCATATTCAGACAGGGGAGATCAGGGGTGGGGCTACTCAGCTTAGCTCCAAAAGCTCCGCCCCTTCAGAGGATATTGTGGAAACAGAGGCTTCAGATCTACATGAAAAATGGCTTTTTAAGAAATTTAGGTTGTGGGATTTTGGTTAAAAACTTTATAATCATAACTAAAACACAACTGGGAACATTTTTTTAAATAAAAAAATTGTCATGGGGGACTTTAAGTAATGCATAAACAGTAGAACATGAACTTTGAAAACAAAAAATCATAAACCTGAAAGGCAACATTCATAGTTGAAATGCTCTAATTGAAGGGATCAAACAATCAAGTATCTATGAAGGTTTCTTGTTCAATATACACGGCTCTTAAGCTTCCCAGAACCTCTCTTCCCTGTCCAGAGCCAAATCATTAAAAAAATATGTATTTTGCTTGAAACACAGTTATAATGCAGTTTCTAAAAATGATCAGTCGGCTCTCATCTTCCTATTGAGAAGCATATGTTGTGCTCCTAACTGAGACCTGCTTATTAAAGTTCAGTTTTGTACAAAAAATGGTATTTCATCATCTGTTCAGATGTAGTAGAGTGAGTTCTCAAAGAGAAAGGAAGCAAGAGAGTCTAAACAAAACAAAATAAGCATTAATGCAGACAGTTTGACTCGGGGTGGGTGTGGAGAGGGATGACTCATACGGCAGGAGAGAGCCCTCCCTTTGCCAAACCATTCCTTGTCCAGTCAGTTTTCACACAGCTGTCACTCACTGCCTCCACATTCGATCTGCAGCTTCATTTGCAAAGGTTTAGGATATATACGGTATATTTTTTCTCCTTTTTTGTGCTAATGACCAGAAGAATAAACAAAAAAAGATTCTTGTCTTTTTGCTTTGAAGTCTGGAATGTGATTTTAGAAAAAGAAAAAAAAGTCTATGATTAAAGTTATTTAAAAATAATCATTGAACGATTTATTAATTTTCATTAATGGAACACATGGTGCATCTTAAACACACACATATCAAGTAATAGTCTTAAAAGTTTCCACTATGCTACAAGTGTTCTTGTCTCTCCAGAGGCCCCCGCAGCACCAGCGTGCTGTAAGACTTTTTAAAGTGGGCGGATACTTGACACAGGTTTTATGAACCTTTTCCATGAAGAGGAGATCAGGGACCGGGGTTCTCCTCTTTACAACCAGATTTTATTGAAAACCATAACAAATGTATCCACAGAACGGAGGCCAAACTAGCTTAATTTATCTGAAGGGTCTAGTGCGAAAATAAGAGACTGTATAAAAAAGGAGGCAGGAGGGGAAAGTAGAATGAAAAAAGGCCAGGATTGATGATAACTTGCTGTTTGAATGGAAAAGTACATCACTTTACATGACAACTTCAAATTGTTCTCCTTATACCAATAAGAATACAGAATTAACTGTCCAAATGTACTTTTTTTTTGCCTCCAAAACATTTGTCTATTAAGGTTTGTGTTTTTGTGATTTCCTTTTGCTTTATCAAGTAACATAAACCCAAACCATGTGACAATGTTGAGTGTCACCTAAGATCCACGCTTCAAAAATCAGCACCTTGGACAGCGGCAGTTGCATACTTTTGCACAAAATTCCTCTACCTGAGCTGAAGCAACAAATGTTATTCTATTGTTTTTATTCACATAGAATAGCATTGTGTTTATTATTTACAGCAACACATCAAGCAGAGTTCCTGCTCAGGCTCCTAACTAAAATAGCTAAAACAGACCAGACAAAGACAATATACAACTAAAACATATTTCTGTTCATTTTGGTAATTTTTTTAAATTGATTTTTTCATTTTTGCTACACAAAAGAATACAGTCATTAACCGTGCATGGTTTGATTTTTTTTTTTTTTAACCCATTAAATAATGTTTTTGTTAACGTAAAAGTGTGAGCCGGTTTACAAATGTGGCAGGCCATTGATAAACTGTGCTCCAATTTGTTCTCGGATTCACTTTTTCTTCCCTGATGTACTAACTAAACTATATACTTTCATTTGCTTCAGCTTGTCGAAACACTTACTGTTTGGGTTGATTTTGAAGCGCTACAATTAAAAGGTCTTGTTAAGCTAGAGGCTCCCACAGACCTGCCTGGTGATTTTTCTTCTAGATTTGCTGCATCGTGTTGTTCGCCTCTTTCCCATCAGGCCTCAGGTTCTCTGCTGCTTTCTTCCTTTAATTCATGCTGTTTCCTCTAGAGAGACTTCACAAGGGCATGATTTTGCATCTTTATCGTTGTGTCCATAAAAAAGTACCTATCAATTAGAATACTCTTTTTTAACCTTACTTATAATCTACTCTTATTAAATGAACATTCTAAATGATTAACAATTTTGCTGTTGTGTTTGATCAGACGGTATTTGTTAGCATCTGAAATAGGTAAATTTAAACACCCAGACCAAAGTAATTTGTGTTTCTGGTGTTTTTAACCCTCATGCTCCCTTATGGGGTCCAGATGACCCCACCCTTACATTGATGTGTGATCCCTTCCATGACAAACATGGACGAAAGTGGACAGGATTTCATGTTTGCCACGGATACCAGTGAAGATTAAAAAAAAAATCCTTGAAAAAAAAGTTCTGTGTGCTGTCTTGTGGGGTCCAGATGACCCCACTTTCATTGTAAGCATTATAGCATAAGGGTTAAGAATTAAGGTCAACATTGAATTTCAGATAATAAAACCATGGTGAATCGGGAGCAGACAAAAAAAAATGCTGTTGGAAGAAGCCTGTAGCAGTGATGTTGGTGCTACAGTTAGCTCCCTGCTCTGCTCCATTCTGATGCACCCACTTGTAGACATAGATTCATGTACGTCCTCGTTTTCCTCATCTAAGCTGGTATCTGGCTCAAAACTGTAACTCTGGATATCTCCAATATTTCTCACAATTTTTGCTATGTTAGGTTGGGATTGTGAGGGACTGGAAGCTAGTGGGAGAGCGTGTACACAGATGGATGATGGGAATCAGGGAAGGCTTTCTCTGCCCCAACAGTCCCACCCACAACTCAGAGGTGAATTTCTAATGAACACCTGCCACTGAAGAAACTTTATTCTGGAATACAACAACATTTTGGCAAAAAAACTGCATAATTAAAATGAATAGTCCACTGAAAATGCTTTAACAATAGATAAAACCTGATTGGAGTGGGATGTGTTGAGGCAAACGTCTAGAAATTCTTGAGTTTGTAAACTTTGATGACTCTTTCTGAGGTGTTAGGTGACATGACCAAACAGGAAACATAGATCTACATATCCTGCCTGTTTGTTTCACAATGACCCACATTGTGCCTGGAATCTGCTATATAAGGTATGGGAGACACCACAAGACAGACTAGCCAGCTTCCTGAAATTGTTGAGATAGTTTCGCAGTATGTCCTCACTCTCGTGAGATGTATACAAATCTGTAGACCAATAACTTATTTCATGTCACAGCAAATGCTAAAAATGAACTTTTGGAAAAATGTTGTATCATTTTCTAAAAGTAAATGCTACAACATAAAAGGTCATGTGGAACATGCAGGAAATGGATTTGTTTTTATGATTGATTTAAAACATTTTGGTTTCTCTCCACTTTGATTTTAGGGATTGGGCACTTGTCTGGTTGGCTGAAATGCAAAGTTTTACAGCAGCCTTACATGTTTATGTGGGTTTGTCCATTTTATGATGTCATTAATAGTCTATTTAGTCAGTTTTCCAGACAATTTTTTTTCAGGGGAAGAGTCTTTTTCTTTCTTGAACTCAATGTTTCCTCCTCAAAAGCTCTTTGCAATGCATCAGAGATGCTGGAAAAAATATGAACTTTAAAGAATATTATGATTTTAATATTAATGGTTCTCCTATTTAATATTATTGTTAGTTTAAAAATAATATATTTTAAAATGTTTCTATATTTTAGAAAATTTTCAGTCTTCCATTACTCACTCAGAGCCAGCATTAGTATGAATATACGCTATTTACTGTTACTGTATGTCTAGCTACCTTTTCCCATTATTTTAGGTCTATTTAAATTGGCTCTAAATGTCATTTTTTTTAGTTACAATTCCAAATAATGGGGTTCCTTCCATCCTATGCATAAAACAAAGACAAAACCTAGCCCCCATAATGTTTTTTTTTTCTTGACAGGTAATTAGAATGTGTTTTCTAACTTTTTTCATATTACAACACCTGTTTGGATTTTCCTGTGATACCGTCTAAACATTTGTTTTCTCTTTTGCTACTACAAGAAGTGCGCTCCTATTAAATTGTCATGATGGGCTTAGATTGTTTGAATCAAGGAAACAGATTTTTGACCTTTTATAAGATCTAGGTTCTGGACATAACAAAATTCCAGCGGTTCACATTAATCCACTTGTATAAATAGGAAACTTTCGCTCATGCTGCAGTAATAACATCACGTCCTAATATCTTAGTGTGTGCTGCAGCATAGTTCTGTAACAGTGGAGTCAGTTTTTCCTTTACAAAATTGACATCAGCCTCTTTTTTTTTTTTCCACAAAGAATTGTAGCCCTCTAAACGCCGTGAGACAACTAAAAAGGTCATTCCGGAGTACTTTGAGTTTCACACATTACCTGGTGTACTGTAGGTTTTTATTTATTTATTGCTGTTTAAAAGAAATGACCCACAAACTTGAGAGGCAGTTCACTAATGCTATTCCTACACTAAGACGTGCCTCGTCTTGACCAACCAAAGTACTTCTTCAAACCCATTTATTCAGACCTCCCTCAAAAGAGTGCAAACACAGCTGAATAGATGAGTAAAGAAAGTATTTGTTGTAATTTTGCAACATTCTTTTGACAAAAGAGAGATTAGTTCAACAGACAGAGCGGCATTTAGAAGAGGCCTTGTGGCAAAAAGTTTCTTTTTTTTTTTTCTCTTACATTTTTGCGCTACTGTATCACTCATTCAGCCGCTCTTGCCGACTTACTCGTATGTGTAGCGCTGCCTCATTTAGGGGGATGAGGCAGTTGGCCGCATGCATCTGAGACATGACTGATCACCGTCAACATAATCTCTTGACAGGATAATTGTGGGAAGCTTTCATGCCTTTCGAGTTTGTCTGCTCTCACTAGCCATCTGTTTTGCGAATGTCCTTCTCCCACCTCATATGGCAGCACACATAGCTTTAACATTTATTGAAATAAAGGAGGGAGAGCAGATGTTTTATTTCACCAACCTCAAGATAAAAATGAAATATATATGTCTGTTAGGTGCAGGAAAATAGCTGCAATGAAACTTTTGAGGCATTCATTGGTAACTTTATTGTAAGTTAATCGACATAGCTTTAAGAGTAAAATATATATGCATGGTTCAGGGGAGTCATCCGCAGCTGCAAAGCCAAAGTTACTCCCATCAACTCAACTTCCACTTGTATCTTCTCATAATATCTATTCATTCCTCAAACCTAAATGTTTTGCACCCATATCTTGTCTTGAACTTTGTGTGGCAGAGAAAGAAATGCAAACCTGCTACCTCCACTATTGCCATGGCAACGGACGCAACAAGAAAAGCGATCCTGTACCTGTGTATCTGTCTCCCTAATGGTCTGTGTGTTAGTGTAACAAGATCTGTAAAAACTCCCCTCAGTGATATTTTAGATCTACCACTGTAACTGACCTGGGCTGGGGAGTCACAAGTAGGATTTAGGTGAGTACTCAGGCTTCTCTCAGGTTCCTGGTTGCCTTTGCTTAATGAATTCAACCACAAGAAAATTTAACTGGCCCTTATTTTTCCACACCTTGCCAGGAGTTTTATTTAACATGCAAAGCCTTGTTAATAGAAGTTTTTTTTTTCTTTTTTTTTTTTTTTCTTTATGTTGGTTTGTAAAATCTTGTCATGACAAAACGAGAGTCTGAAATGTGTTTACCTTTTCATTTTGGGAAGAAGTAAGGACAGTTGAAGTGTCCTGCATGAAAGCACCTTGTGGGCTTCACTGTTGGACTGCACCACTTAAACCGCTCTTAACTCTCCTGTTCCCTCTGCTGGGAAAGGCAGATATTACACACCCTAACCCAAAATAAACCATGAAAATAATATTTAAAAAATGTTTATGTTAGCTTTCAGCCTCGACAGAGACATATAGTTTAGTATGATGTGAAACAAATTCCTAATTGTTCTATTTGACAGCAGTCATAAAAAAATCTAACATTTTTTGAAAGTTTTGTCCATCTGGTGGCAGATATTGCAGGGGAATTCTTGAGCAATATCTGCATCTTTTCAAGAAGCTCCTCTCGGCTGAAGGAACGAGGCTTAATGCTGTTTTAAAAATAACCACACACCCCTGATTTGCAATTTTTGTGGCATGCCCTCAGTTTTTGGGCTATTTTATTAAATAAATTATGAGTGAAGGGGGGCTGGAACTGGGATTATAAAGATAGATGGTGTTTGTCCTCGATGCAGCAAGGATTCAAACCAGGATAAACAGTATTCATATTTCTACTTGTCTCCTGCCTAAAAATATTAAACATTTGCTGTCATTTGAACTAGTAAAAAAAAAAAAAAACAAAGATAAAAAGGAAAAAAAGGCTTTACCTTTGTTCTTTAGGCCACATCGTCATCAAATTGTAAAGTATGATTGTTATGACAAGTGCCAAACATCAGCTAGAAAACCAGTTTGTCTCCTGGTTGCTTGTGTTGGCTGTTCTAATAAAAAAAAACATCCTACTTTGCTTTTTGTTGTTTGTGTTTTCGTTTTCCTTTTTTCGTATTGAATAGCACAACAGGCAAGTTCATTATGCGTGTGACTCATCCCACTAGCCCACACCCCCTCCCCATCTGCTGCTGTGCGCTGGAAAGGAGAGAGGGAACCGCCATTGATCACTTCTTCCCTCAGACATGCACGCACACACCCTACCTTCAACGTCACTATCGATTGACATGTTTCATGTTTTTGTAGGGAAAAAGCTGCCGTTTCCCTCTGTGTCATTTCACATCTGTTCCCTATCATTTGCTGACATTGAAATAAATCCCAGGGGACGTGGGTAATGAAACAAGGAGAGATGATTATTATAACTTAGAAAATCCCAGGATAAGGTCACGATTTACCTGGATAAGACTCTTTTCCCTTAACAGTTGTATCTGCTGACTTAAAGAGAGACACAATCTGGGTGTCTAAACAATGTCTTGTGTGAGCAGATGAGATAACACCACAGTTGGGGTCAACTGATATGTTTTTTTTTTGGTGCCAATACCAAATATTAGTAGTCAATATTTGCATTAAAAGTAATACTTAAATAGTTTGTACAAAATGTCTAATAAAACAATTCCAACACTTTATTTTATTTAAGATTATTTTATTTGAGAGAAAAATAATTTACAACTGATAAAAAGCATCTCTTCTAATGTTGAATGAAAACGTAAAAAGTTTGTTGGAACGTGTCATAACGGCGCATAGCCGCTTTTCTTTATGACAGAATCAGCTCATTTACGTTGCTGTAAAGGGTTGCATATTAGGTCCTTTTTCTCTCCATCAGAATCTGCAGGAATTATGTTAATTTACGTCAAAGGTGGATGAGTTAAGGTGCTCAAAAGAATGTAAACAAAAGAGCTAAAGTTTTAGTTTTAAAGGGTTACGTTTAAACAGAATTGGAATGTCCAGAGTTTAGGCTCAGTTTAGATCTGGACTGAGCGAGTGTGATGTCACCAGTAGAAAATGACTTGCTTCCTGCTCCAGTCAAATGCAGTCAATTCAGTGGCCATGTTTTTGTGATATAGACGCCGCTACTTTGGAACCAGACTTGGTCGTCTTCACCTCCAGCTCACACCAGACGTGTGTTTTTTCGTGACAGTCGACTGGTGCTTCTGCTCAGCTGTGGTTATTTGTAGCTTCTACAAATAATGACATTGTCCATCTTGACTTGTCGCCAACTGCTCTCTGCCTCTCTGTCATTGATTGTGTTTTAAGACATCCAAAACCACCACATCCCCTAAATTGATTTGTGTTTTTTTCAGTCACGTGACTCCTCTGGTTCATCACAAAAACTCTGACAACTTAAAATGCTTGTATGAAACTTTTGCTTCCAAAGATGCTGCAGGGGCTGTGTGAATTTCACAGGAGGGGAGCGCAGTTGAGTCCGCTACACACACACACCTATGCACGCACACACACACACACAGGCGCATGCACACTAAAGCCTGCATGGAGAAATGGCATCAGCTGACTCAGAAGTGGCTCGAAAATATCCTGATAATCACGATAATGAATAATTATCATCCAGAGCAGGTGTTTACTGTGGATGAAACCAACAAATTCTGGATATAGTTGCCCTCTGACACTTAACTGATAAAGGAGAAAGCATGCACTTTTTTAAGGCACAGAGAGAGAGTTACAGTCCTCATGAAAAGTTTGCAGTCTGTTATTCTGGATTAAAAAAAAACTTCTTTTTGTTAGGCAAAACTCCACCGTTCTTTAATAAATGTATACAAAGCATGATCAGAAGTGTTTTTGAGGAGTATGGATCGGTAACAAACGGGGGTGAGACAGAGACTGGGCGTTTTCTGTATTCGTGGATTCGTGGATTTGGTCTATTCACGGAGGTCTCTGGTCCCTAACCCCCGCGAATAATGGCGGAATACTGTATTTTAATCTCTACAGTCTGTTTAGATAGAAAAATATAATCACTTTTGTCAATAGAGGTACTTTATTGTAAAAAAATAGTTATATTTAGAAAATGTATTTTCTCGAGTATCTTGGCGTAACTTCCTGCCAGGATTGACGCAGATTGCTTGTGGCTCGCCCAAACAATAGACCAGTCCTACGCTTTGCAGTTCTTATCGGGATAGTTCACTTATTCAAACGTTATATTTCACTGACCCAGTTTTAACGTCTGTATCATCGTCAGGTACAATACTTTTTACTGCTACTTTAGTACGGCGGAGGCATGCTGCAAGGTGGTTGCTGAAGAGGTGACGGCGAAGAAGATTCGCTAATTAATGTTTGTGATCTATAGATTGTCAGAAAAATAGTGTGAGAAGCAATGCTCTTCAGGTCAAATGTTGTTTTATTGAGCCTGCATTCATCTAACCATATTTCAAGGAGTTGCTGTGTCTCATCGTTGCACCAAGTTTGTCTGCATCTCATGGGTTTCTACGTTCCTGTTCTGTTTACATAATGCCCGGCCACGGTGGGAATTTGGTCCAGTTGTTCTACTTTAAGCACAGATCCTGTTCAAACTGAGGAAACTCAGAGAAAACCAGAGCTCAGTCCAATTAGAAACGAACCGAGACCACCTCTAAAGATGGATCTGAGAGCGGTTCCTGGTCCCAGACCAGAGTCTACAGGAGTGCATTCCCACTGAAAATTTGTTCCAGATTATCGGGGAAACAAACTCTGGTTCACTAGTTCAAGTAAACCAAATGTGTCCTGTTTGAACACACCCCAAATATTTGGGGGTGGGTTTACATATTTATTTACAACATGTAACATATAGTTCCTCTCAGTAGTTTATCTGTTTAGCTATTTATATAGCTGAAAACTTTTCTGTTCTTTCATATGTGAGAAAGAACACAGCCCCTACTCCTGCTCTAATTGGCTATTTTCAGCGCCGTGGCCTGTGTAACCACTCAGATTGTGTCATTGGCGGGACAATGATGAACTTGAGATATAATTAATAGAAAATACAATAAAAGAAAGCAGGACCATTGGCGTGGAGCAAGCTGCCCCCCATCCCCTCCCCTTTGCTGATTGATTTCTGTTTAAGCACTTTACCACTAGCTTACAGCCCCTCACACCCCCAACCTAATATTATCAATGCAAAAAAAAAAAAAAAAAAAAATTGCGTGCAATGTTAGTTATCCAGCCGTACGGTTTTGAGCCAGATCCCAGCTCAGATGAGGAACGCCAAGAAGTACATGGATCTAGTCATCTAGATGTGGATGCGTCAGCTGTTGTGGCCTGTTGATTGAACTATCTGTCTTTTTGTCTGCTCCTGATTCACAACAATTCGAGTTAAGACATTTTCACAAATACAATTTTGAGCTTAATTTTCTTTATGTCCTCCATTATCAGGAAAATCCCACAAGGACATGTTAAAAACACCAAAAACATGATTTTTATGAGAGTTGATCTTTAAGCTCTAAAGACTCGAGCTCTTGTTTGATATGCCTTTTACATTTTGTAGTCATGGAGCCTTAGTTAAGAACAATTAACTACTGTTGTAATATAACCCAAAATGGGATGTCCAGACTTGTAGACACCAGGTCTTAAGAGGTTAGTGACAATCTGCACTAACAGTGACAAAAATCTATTTATATAAACTAACCTTAAATATATATTCACAGTTTTCTGAACCATAGACATAATATGTAACCGGAAGTCACATTGCATACTCGCCGTTTTGTATGACATCACGTGAAAAAGGTCCATTGTTTAATTTTGTACAACGCTAGTGATAAATCACCACATATTCAATTCACTATCATTATCAATGTTCACACTGAGGTTGTCAAAAGATGCTACACATAGACTTTAAGAACTTGTTATTTGCATGTAAATTACACAATAACTTCCAATACGTCTGCACTTTAAATGTGTCTGGGGTTTATACATAACATTTATTTCATAAGTAAGAGTGTGTGCACCCATTGGAAAGATTTCCATGGAAACAACATGCAGTAACCTTTTCATTTAGGTAGTTCTATGATCAAATGGTCGGTTGTGTGGACTGGATTAATGTCATTTTCAAAATTGGCACAGTTGAATGAAGTTATGATTTTCCCTTCTGTGGTTTGTTTATGTTTTTGATGCATGCAATGAGTCACATTCATGAGCTCTGGAGCTTTCAAAACAGGCTACTGGCTCTCCAGGTTGCCACTCATTGCAAGAGCATAAGTTAATTAGAGATCTTTTTGTTTTATTTCTTGAAAAAACTCTAAAGTGTAAAAGTCACCAGGGGATAGTACTAATGTCTCACCCTTGAAATGTCAGATTCTCATTTTGGTTTCAAATCGGTAAGAAGTTCATTATACAACCACATCAACCCATTCTAAAGCTGTTCTGGATTATGAAACTAAATAAAAACCGGTTCAACTTGTACTGATACTATGAAGAGTGTCAATGATAGTCTTCTGTCTGGTTGTTAGGTCTAAAGGCTTCCTGATATTGAACTGAACTGAGACAATTGAACCAAACCAAACCAATTTAAAAACACCTCTGGAGAATCTTTAAGTTTAAAGATCCTAAATAATGCCGGCCTTGGAAGAGAGCTATTGTTGTCTCTAGAGATTAGGTGAAGATGAACCACTTCTTCTCACAGTCGATGCTAATCGAAAGCGTTTTGCTGATCACTGCTAGCTCCGTGAAGAAAGTGGATGTGTGTGTTATCCTGGGGGCGGTGCTGGCAGCGCAGACTCTTCCTGGAAGGGGCTGTTCCCCAACAGTCATACCTATGAACCTGGAGACCCAGTCATTATTGAGGATTGAGAGGGGCTGGTGCTCAGAGCATAGACAGTATATTCATATTCATATATTTATTCAGTGGACCAAGTTGACATGTAAAATAATACATGGGAAGGCTCAGAGATACGTGTATGAAGCGAAATCCCGCTTTTGGGTTGTCTTTTTTGTGAGGAGTTAACATAATACACTTAAAAGCAAAAAAAAAAGTAGATTTTGCATGATATGGGGTCTATAATAATGGAATAGTTGGTTAGCAGCTTAAATATTCATGTACTGCAAAATTTGGACAGATTTCTCCAAAGAATTCTAATTCTCTGAAATTCTGTTTTTGTTTGTTTTATGAGCTAAAATCCCAATTTATGTCAAAATAAGCAAAAAATACTTGAAACCAATGAACAGTGAGCACTGAATATATCTTCCATTATGTGCATTTTTTTGTAGAGGGTCTTACATCCACTCATTAAAAGCTGTTTCCCAGTTATTGCCTTTTCGGACTTATGAAATGAGTTCAGGACAAACTCAAGACCTTCATGAAAACAATCACAGCTTAGTGGGAAAGTGTTTTGTAGGATTTAATTTATTATATATTAATTTTGTTAAATGCACTTTAGAAATAAAGCATTGAGTAGGTATGGCATACAGGTATATTGACTTGAAATTTGCTTGATATAGTTATTAGACATTTATTATAAACAAAAACAAGTCATTTATGTAAAAGATGTTGAATTAAATGTTTTAGTATGATATATATATATCATATATTACCTTTGGCACACTGAAGAACAAACACCTATTAGACCCGAGATTTTTGGAGACAAAACTGTAAGATATACGGTATTCTGCATTTAAAATGAAAGTGTTTAGCTGAGCACCGTTAGCTCTGCGAAGAAAACAGTTGTCTGTGTTAGCCTGGGGGGAGTGCAGCGCAGACTCTTCCTGGAAGGGGCTGTTTTCACTTCTCTTTCTTGTCTCATTGTGGGGACCCACTTGTTTTTGGGGGTTGGAAGGGGCTGGTGTTCAGAGAGGAATGCTCAGAGATGCGTTAACGGATCAAAATACTGCTATAGGGTTGTTATTCATGAGGAATTACCATTGTAAGACATTTAAAAGCTCAAAAAAGTTGATTTTGCTTGATATAGCTCCTTTAATAGTGTTTTTGAATCAGTGTATCGTGAGAGAGGGTCAGGTATATCATGAGAAATTGTTCTTTTCACTTATTTAAAACATTTACCATTTGTGTTCAACCAAACAGATCCTGATAAAACACTGTAGACAGGAGTATGAAAGATCATAAAATACTTTTTTTTTTTTTTTTATTCTATTAAAGGCACTTTTGTAAGTGACAACACCGTCTTAGCCACAGCTAGCTCTGTTTTTTGAAAAGTCCCGCCCCTTCAACTGTCTCTGCTAATCATTCTTAGAGGCTTAATCATATGTCATCAGTCTGACCAATCAGAGGTGGTTAATGTCCTCACTTCCTTGTTTTGATTCGGTTGGTAAAGTCTCTCACTTCCAACAAAAATTGTAGCTAAAGCTCGTTCTTAGCGGTTGAGCTTCCTGCGGGATCCAGTGCCAGAGCGTGAAAAAGTGAACACAATAATGAAACTTAGAGATGTGGAAAAAAAATGCACATGAGATTGTGGAGGGACATCAATGCAGACTAGAGTTTCTCCTTTTTTACATTTTTGGATGGTGGTGTGCCGTGGGATTTTTGTCAAGGAAAAAGTGTACCTTGACTCAAAAAAGATTAAAAACGGTTGTTTAATTTTTTTTATCTTTTATCTTCAAATATATTAAATAAAAAGTTTACAAACAACTTGAATTTTAAAGTAATATACATTGTTTACTTGTCTTATTTTTTGGAAGTTGTAGTATTTTAAAGCTTTCCAAAATGTTGTTAATTGTGGTTTTTCATCTTCAGTATTACCCATATATCGTTCTCTCTGTGTTGATATCATGATGCCTTAGATCAGATAGACAGAAAAATCAGCTTTAAAAGAAGTCGTGACCACTTGGAAAGAAACACTTAAATGATGAATTAGCATTGTGACGATGATAATGATGATGAATCATGTTTATGGTGTCCTGGAGCCCTGTTGCGAGATGAACGTGTTGTTTTCTTTCTTTCACATACGTAGGTGGTCCTGGACATGACATTTGGCGGTGGTGGTCATACCAAAGAAATTCTAAACACGGTTCCCGAAGTCACAGTTCTGGCTCTGGACCGAGATCCTTCAGCTATTTCTCTGGCCCAACAGCTTGCCAAACAACACCCGTAAGTGATTTATTAAAAGATGATCGACTAGGCGAGAATGCAAGTTACATTTTTCAGCTGCAGCGTGCAAAAAAAAAAAAAAAACAAGAGCAGAACTTTTTATAGTCACAGTTGACAACTGTGACAGTTTTGAAAACAGTTTGGTTTGTGGTCATTATTTTTCAAACATACTGTAGTTTAGACACAAAGCGGTATTGCAGATTTCCCATGTTTCTCACGTCTTCCCAGAGTCCGATCCAATACTGCTGCCAAGAAAAAGCCCCTGAGCTTCAGCGTCCAATCAAATCCATTCTTCCTCCTTAACTTAAAGCTTTTTTTTCCCCCCCCACGCAATGCTGGTGGGCCCAGCATGTCATTTGTCAAAGTAAGGGCCCACGCCTGCTGTGTGAGGGAGATGCTGCCTCCCACGGAGGATCCATAAGTTATGGGGAGGGGAGGGGTGGGTGTTAAAAAGTGGAGAGAGACAAAAAAGAAACTGAAAACATAAGAGTGAGAGAACAGGGAGACACGAGGACACAGCGCCAGGGTGAGAGGGAGGCTGTGTGTGTGCATGAGCAAGGCGCGGGTGGATGAAAATGAGTTCTTCCTAAGACCATGGCGTGGGAAGGAATCCTTTTACGTAGATTCTGGGGAAACCTCTCTCAAGGGAATCTGCCAGAGAAATGTGCCTGTGAGCAGGGAATGACAATTAAGAGAGGGAGAGAATGAAAACACTGTATTCTGTCAGCAGCAATATAACCCCACTGTAAACTCTGCTGTGCCTACTCATGATGCAAGTTGCGCGAGGCTGGAGAAATCTAGCAATTATCCAAAATTATTGGGAACCTGAGTAAAAGGCCCTGCCTGCCTACGCTGTGCATCCCCTCCACACGTCTGGGTATAGGGGATTCTCTCTATCCGCCCACAGACTGAGGACAGTATATCCTCATACCAAACTGTTGAGTGTTTGTGCAAAATCGGAACCACAAAAAGGATCAACTTCATGTTAAAAAGCACAATCTTACAAAGAATTTTAGATCCAATTAATGATATATATATTTTTTGTCTCCTGCATGTCGAGCCTTGCTGTTCTCTGCACCATTTTTCTTGTTGCTATGACTTCCCTCCACTTGAAGCTGTGCAGATGTTGTTCCTACAACGAATGCTGTAAATCTTAAAGGCACTGAGCGCCATGAATAAACATGAGAGGCGCATGTGTACTTGAGGTCAGGTGGATTATTATGGCAGGTTAGATGCTCCACTGTGGTAACTTTCTACTCATTTGCCAGCTGTGTTCATCCTCTCTCAGCGACTGAATTGATTAAAAAGCTCGGTTTACCACAATGTTTTGTCAAACGTAAAGAACTGCAGCCGTAATGGTTACCTGAACTGTAAAAATGATCAGTTTTGTTCGGGGACAATTGAGCGAACTGTTTCAAGGCCGACTTGCAGAGGTGGATCAGTGCACGGTTCAATGAGCTCTTCCACTGCACAGATCAGACAGCATTGTGCTTCACAAGTAAACACTGGAGTGCTTTAATTAAGAAGAGTTACTGAAACCTGTTGATAAAACGCTAAAACCTTTATGAAGGCTCTATGATCTGTTTTTATTCTGTCTGAAGCATAACGGAATCTCTAATGTGACAGTGAATTGTTTTATGTTAAAATATTTAAAATATATATATATAATCAGAACTTTCCAAGCATAATCTTGCACCTCAACACGTTTTAGATTTTGCTGGTAGGATTTAGTTTGATGTTTAATATGTCTGTTTTGAAAGAGTTTCCCTTGCCTTGAATAGCAAATGTGTCCAGTCTGAATTAGGGCTGGGAATTACAGGGTACCTCACGATACAATGCGATATGCATGACTCACGATATCGATGATATTGTGATCCTCCAACAATCGGTAAAAAATCCTCTCTAATAATTCACAATATATAGAAAAACACATATTTTTCAGGAAAATATATCCCCATTTATTTTTAAGCTTTAACACAATCATAATAAACTAATTGTGTCTTATTTTGTGCCACAAATATTAGACACTTTAGAGCAGTGTTGCTGAAATTAGTAATACTATGTCTTTGAATTGGAATTATCTGTAAAATTCAGTGTTAACAGTAGTAAACATGAAGAGCAGTACCAATACTTAGTGCAAAATTGTTGTAAACAACATAACAAAAATTAAATAACTCAAGTAGCTACCAGGCACATTATACCCTTAACAGCCAGTCTCCAACGCGCATCCTATCTACATCCAACGGAACATCTCACCAAAGGATGGCGAATATAACGTTTTACAGCCTCTTCAAATGAAAATAAAAAATTGATACTTGATGAGAACCCATTGAGAATCAATCACAGGACTAAGTATCGCAATATATCGCAATATCGACATTTTGGCACACCCCTAGTCTGAATACACTCTTAGTGATAGATTGTAGCCTTTTCTTTCACCAAAGTAATGGTTTTAATAAAATACCGGGTATCTTTACTGGTGATTACATTTGTTTGTGTACAATACAACATAGAGATCTGAGGTGGATTATTTAACAAAGTCTGGGTTACATTATGTTGTCATACTTGACTGATAGTTTCACATCTTTGTAATACTACAGCAATACCAGTTATCAGTAGCTTTACATATTAAAACCTGGTAACAATGGGGAGAAACTTACTTCTCAAAACTTTACAGAAACTTTTTTTTTTTTTTTTTAAATAAATGAGTTGTTTCATTCAAAAAAATAATAGAAAAGAAGCGAGAGAAAAAAATGTTGTTAGAAAGGACACTAGTGAATAGTTTTTCCACCCCCACTTGTTTCAAAAATACGGTTTTCTTTTACCTTATTTAACCAAACAAGTCATGAAAAGGTCTTTCTGAATCCTCCGTAGGTCAGGAAAGTTGACCCATGCAAAATGTATTTTGAAAGACCTACCCTACCCTGTGTTTGTTTGGATCCTCTTTTTTTTCCACACCAGGAGTAGATATTTCCATCACTGCCTCCCTGCTGAAAGCAATCAATTGGCATCTTGTCTTAGGCTTTAGTGACGCAGATAAAGGAAGTGAGCAGGTCAACACAAGGGAATATTTTAGGCTTCATTTGTGAAGAAGCTGCATCATGTTGAATGAGCATGCACTCAAACTGAGGTCGCTGTTTTGAACCTCCTCCGTGGGTGGAAGATTGCTTGAGAACTAAAACGTATCATGTAAAAGGAAACGTTGTTTAAACTATTAATAAAAGTGGTAAAATATAAATGCATATATTATTAAAATACTAATAGAAAACTGCCTATCCTGGTATTTAGATGATTGGGGTGCAAAATGTCTGAGATCTGACAGATTAAAAACCTCACAGTGCTTTTTATGATTACATTATTATTAATATTGTCACGTTAATATTTAAAAACATACTTATTTGTAGCATACTTCATGTACTAGAGATACCAAATTATTACCCAGCTGCAGCAATCTGTAGGACGAGGCGGGTGTTAGTAGTGTCATTGGTCTTTGTACTTAAAAACAAAAAAAACCTTAAAAACGTAGAAACATCTTAGGATAATAAATGATAATTTAAAAAACTGTACTTGACTCGTGTCTGATTGAAGTTGGACTCTACTAACTACAAATTAATCAACTAATATTTATTTTTTTTATGAGTCCAGTAAGACTTTTTAAAAATATATATAAATTCAACAAAGCTTTGGTTCTTGAAGAACGAAGTCCAAAAAAAATCGTACTCAGTCATGGTTCATACGCTGGGAGTGGCAACATTAATAACGAAAACATTGCTCTGATGTTAATGCTGCCAGTGCTACAACTAAAAATAACTTGCATCTCTTAAGCAATTATGAGCCTACACTTGAACCTCAGAAAATACACCACTGAAACTTGTCCTGTTTAATAATATAAGACCTTACATAAGGCATTTATATATCCAACTCTGTACCTAGGCCACATAAAGAAGTTAATAATTTAGAGTAGTTGCATAACTGCTTTGCATATTTTTTAATCATTCCCTAGCTTACACATGTGTGTTTTGGACAATATCTGTGTTTTTGCTAAGCAATGTCTACATCACTTACACACAGGCAGACATGAGCAGTTCAGAAGCTTAATATCTTATAAGCAAAATATTACAGTTTGTAAGACATGTAGGTCCAAGATTTACAGATTTTTTGTGAGGTTCCAGATAGATAAAATATATATCTTACTTGATTTGATATTTTAACTTACAAACTCTAAAGTTTCTTTTTTTTTCTGTGAAACTGATTTAAACATAGTTGTTATATGCCAGAGGGTGTGAAAACTGTTCTCCTATATGACCCATCCCCTGAGGGAACGGTGAGCTGCACTCTGTTTTACCCCGGGCTTACACCGCTAGCGTCAAGGCTTCGTTGCGTTGCGGGAGTGGACTAGCTACAGCCGATGGCTTACACTGGCTGCTGCTCCAGCCACAGCCTGTGAAAGCTCAGCCAGGACAGAGTAGTGCTGGATCGCTATGATCAGCTTCTTGTTGTCCATGGCTATGACTGACAACGCTGTGCTGCAACACACTTTGAGTAACACGTAAATTACGTAATTTTTACGACACGCTGAAACCGGCGAGTTCAGCGGAAAGTTTGTTTTATTTTGAAAATATACCGGATGCACTTTAAATTCGCTTGCGTGGTTTCCAGTTTAAGTCGTGAATAGTCCCAACTTCACAGAAAGTGATGACGATCAGCTGCGGCGTCCGTCAAAATTTTAACCAAACGAAAAGGATTCACAGCGACGCAGAGGTCAGTCCGCAGACGCAGGACGTGAACGCCTGCAGTGGAAGTTTCTCTCGCACTTTTAAAGTTACGGAAAGACTGCGGCGCACGCAACAGAGCCTTGACGCTAGCGGTGTAAGCGTGGGGTTACCCCCCTGTTCAACTCTTGATGCTGGATATCAGGTGGGGAGTCACTGGGTCCCATTTTTAGTCCTTGTGACCAGACAGTGAATATAAACCTACCATCATGCAGTCTCAAGGCTGTCGCGGTGGATTTATTTTTATTGGTAACAAAAATATTAATACACCAATTTAGTATTTTTTGTTTTTCAATTTATTTACTCGGAAAAACATTCATACAATAGCCCTTGAACTAGGGGAAAACACTTACAAAAGAACGTTTCAAAGTTTTCTTTTTTTTCTATGAAACATCTACTTTACTGCAGATCCACATTTTCAGTTTACTTTTTTGTTTTGTTATTCCATATTTTAGTCTTTCTGAGTTTAGATTCTCACTTTGGATGCCCAGACCTTCTTCTTGGCCACATCTTTCAGCTAGGTGCATTCCCAGAACTTCTCGTGGAATTTTCCATCCCGAATCTTCCATCTTGGACATGCCTGTATTGTCTTCCCAGAAGGGCATTCAGGGGGCTTTATTGCCTAAACCAACTCACCATAACCGGCTTAATGTAGAGAAGTGACTACTCTAACCTTAAGTTCCTCCCTGATGGCTGAGTTTGGCTGCCTAACTCTAAAGGAAACTCTAACCACCTTGCCATTAAAGTTGTTTTCCACCATCTCTATCTGTGATCTTAATGTTTTTTACAGTCCATTGATCATGTCCATGAGTATAGGAACATAGACTGACCATTAAATTAAACCTTGTTTTCTGATTCAACTGTCTTTACCACAACACAAGATCCACATGATAGCAGAAACTGCACTGATGTGTTGATCAATGTCATGGTCCTTCTTTTCCTCACTTGTAAGTGACTCCTTCTTATCCTGGAGGGAGTATTACATTTTTTTCTTCTTCAAAATTTAGAATCATGGCCTTAGACTCAGAGGAAATTCTTTGGGTGTATTCAGACTGGAAAAGTCAGATGGTCTTGAACCTCGCATTTGGTCTGCATTCAGATTGCTTTTCAATTGGAAATTTCTGTTTTGAACCAAAGCTTGTAAACCAAACCATGTGACTAAACATCTCTTTAGTCATTGGCCAAGAATTACCAGTGTAGGGCAAAGCAACTAGAGAAGGAATAATAATCATTTTAATAATAATCATAATAATAAGTCCTAAGCTTTGGAATTCTTGTCAGGATAGTTCACTAATTCAAACTTATTCAAACTTTGTGTTTTGCTGACACCACTTTTTACTGCTACATTGGTAGGTCAAAAGCATGCTGCAAGGCGATTATTGAGGAGGTGACAGCCAAAAAGGTACACTGATAAGTGTCTATGGTTGTCAGGAAAACAGTGCAAGAAGCAATGTGTATCACATTAAAAGTTGTTTTAATGAGCCTGTATTCTTCCAATCACATTTCAATGAGTTGCTAATTGAACATGTCTCATCGTTGCTCCCTGTTTCTCTGCAGCTCACCGGTTGCTTTACTCCAACTTTGTTTACATACCACAAACATGACTACGGTGGCCGTTTTGGTCCCGTTGATCCGCTCCGAGCTTGGAGCCTATTCCGACTGAGGAAACTTGGAGCAAACCAGAGCTCAGTCCAATTGGAAATGAACCGAGGTCACCTCGTAAGATGGGTCAGAGAGTAGTTCCTGGTCCTGGACCAAGGTCCACTTGGGTGTATTTAGACAAAAATTTGTTCTGCACTATCTGAGGAAACAAATTGTGGTTTACTTTAAGTGAACTAAATGTGTCCAGTCTGAATACACCCTCAGACTAGCAGGTGCCGATTCTCATTTCAACCTTTTTTCATAATGCAAAACACTAGCAAAAGCTGAACATGGTTTCTTAAGGCCAAGGACCACATCAGCCACAGACTGCAGAGATGGAATCCCATTTCCCCAAAAGGCATAGCCTTTTGCTTTTACCCTCTTCTGCAAAAACCTACTGTATGTATAAAGTAATAAACAGAATCTATGACAACTACTGGTGTCAAACTCTCACCAGAAGAGATTCTGTCTTGAGTTAGTCATGCATGAACCCCCCATAACATTTTCACCAGGAAACAGTTAAATGCCTTCTCCAAGTCACCAAAACCCAAGTGGACTGCCAACATCCCTCAAGAACTATAGAAAGGGTAAAGGGCTGTTCCAGTGCTTTATAGATGTGATACTGTTTCATTTGAATTACACAATCCACCGTTGAATAGACTCTCTTCTCTAGGATTCCTCCAGAGATTTGTAGGAAAACCAAGCCCTGTAGGTCTCCCTCTTTGGTGTTATGACCCTTTTCATCCTTTGTGTCCACCTTTAAGTTTGAGTATAGGCACCAACAAAAGCATTGGGACCACAGATCTTGATAACTGCCTTAAAAATGGAGGTTTGAAACAAGACTGCTTCACATGTTCTTCTGTCAGAAATGCTCAGCAGATCTTCACTCCACTTTTGGGCTCACCTTCTCTTGACTCGAGTAACCCCCATTGAGAAGATTTGTTCCAGTCTAAGGTGTGAGTCAAAGTGAGCCTAAATATAGAAAGTCAATAGCTCTCAACCTTGTGCATAACTTCAGGCTAATTTCCCATCAGAGAGTTGACAGTCCATGCCTAGTTTTGGTAGCTGAGGATGAGTAAAGCTGCTACTGTCAGATCCACAATGCACCGGAACCCAATGGCTCTTTATGAAGCAGCCTTGGGAGAGCAATCCCCCCAGTCGACAAAGCCTTCAGACACACAAGCCCCTTCGCCACAATAAAATGGTGGTTTGGGAAGATTTGATTTTCTGAGTAAACACATCAGGAGTGATATTTACTAAAAGTGAAAAATATTGTATCTCTGTGTTTTCTGACTGTCTTACAATATCAAAAGTAGCATTTTCAATACACTTCTACATCTATTTGTAACAGTTTTATTATATTTACATTTTACTTACTGTCATATGTCGTCATTATTATCTCCTCTTTAAAAAACTTTATATGTATTCCTGCTGTTAGACAAGAAGAGTCATAAAAATACTTTAAGACTCTGTCTTAGAAATAGATTTTTGAAACAAACAGCAGATAAAAACCAATATCGTCAGAGTTGTTGGTTTGACCCAAGTAGATGTAAAAAAAAATAAATAAAACAACTTTTCACAAACCCATGTGTGACAACTTATCATGCTGCTCCCTTTGCAAAAATCAGTTCCCTGTTACCCTAATGCAACCGTGGGCAACTCCAGGCCTCGAGGGCCAGTGTGTCTGCATGACTACCGGATATTCCTTCCCTACTTATAACTGATTACCTGGTTCAGGTGTGTCCAGCCAATTAGAACATGCCAGAGCAGGATATGTTGGAAAATATGCCCATCCCTACCCTAATGCTAAATGGTGTCCCACAATGTCCACTGATACTGGTCACACCTTTGATTGTATCTGTTAGCTGGGACGTTGTTCAGTTTCATTTTTAGTTGGCCAGTTGATTTCACAAGGGGCTTGCATTGGTACAAACTCTCAAGTAAGATTTGCAAGTGTTTTAAATATTTTCTATTTGTGAATGAATGAGTGAATATAAATAAATAGATTTGTTGGTAAATGAGATTATTTAACTTTATTACCCTTTCCTGGTAGGTTTCCAGATACATTTTCTTGTCTAAAGATTTATCCAAGATTTGCCCTGCTATGTTGTGCGAACTGTCCCATTTTAGATCTTTTCCATCCATATCTGGTAAAAAGGTAAATGGACTGCATTCGTGTTTTTTCTTTGCCATGCCTCTGAGCCAGCTTTGGAAGTGGTTCCATTAGAACCAGATTTTTTTTTTTTTTTTTTTTTTTTTT